>NC_067404.1:27023537-27356512 GCF_016432865.1 Antechinus flavipes | reverse complement strand
TTAATGAGGAATCAAGGGGAGGGATGTGTGTTTCCAGATAGGAAATTGGAGTTTCATCTGGAGCCTCATTCTTGTAAGAATGTAAAAAAAAAATCTTGCCTGAATTCATCAGTGAGTCAGTGGAGTTCTTAGTAAGATATTTTGGTTCTTACAGATCCAAACCACAGCATTTGTAGACTAGGTAATGATAATAGCCCCCAAGTCCTAGGACAATTTGGGATCTCTGAGCCTCAGGGCACTTTTTTTCTAAAAGTGAAGTAGACCTTTCTAAGGAAATGTATGAATCAGAAATGTTGCACAGGTCAAAATCTAACATACAGCCTATAGTCGCCATTCTTTTTAATGATATTTATGCTGTATAGGAGAAAGGGATAGAACAAGAGACGGATCCTTCCTGTGGCCATATGGAATTTCACCCAAACCAGGCTTTACTGCACAAGGTGGGCTGCTCATTTTCTTGCCCTGTCACTTAATAAGTTCCGCCCCACCTTTCTCCCCCTCCCTTCCTTCCCCTCTTTCCCATATACAAGAACCCTTAGCCTACCTTCAAGGCAAACACACTCAGTATTCCATTCTTTCAAATCTTATTCTCTTGGCTCAAGGGTTATCTCAGTCCATGATTCTCACCACACTCAACTTCTAGTGCCCATTAGGAGGCCAGGGACTACTTTTCTCAGTAAAATAACAAATAGGTGCTTCTCACCAAAACCTATCTTATTCTAATCGACCACCAACGGGTCCTAGGCCAAGCCCCATTCTGTCACTGTTTGGTCCTAATCGATTGAATGTCAATAGCAGTCATTTCTGCTTTGGCCAGAAACCCAAAGTCTTCCCCTACCAGATTTCTTCATTTATTTATTTATTTAGGGTTTTTTTTTTTTTTTTTTTTGACTAGGTAAAAGAGATGATTCTTTGCCTTAATTGCTTCCTAGCCTTAATCACTGAATAAGCACGGCCATGGTCAAACAGAGACATGTTGAGGACCTTAGCTTAAAAAGGCCAAGTTCTCCCATTGCATCCAGAACCATGTCCAGATGTCCTGATCTAGATCTTACCACTGCACCCAGGTAGCTCTGAAGAGGAAAGTGAGGCCAGTAACCTTGCCCAGCCCTCCCTCCCTTCAATGCAACTCACTTGCAGGAACTGGCATCTCCTCCCTGATAACATGATCCTTTTTGAAAATGGAGGACAAATAACAACAACAACAACAGGACACTCAGCTCTACCTCCTTCATCCTTCAGTACCACCACAAGCTCAGCGTGTGACCCTCTGCTCCCTTATGTCCTTTCCAGAGAAAATATCCTACAATGTCAGGAATGGTCAACTTGGAAGAGCTCAAATTACCATTTAGTTTACTGGCCCTCACACAGAGGCACTGTGTAGAAAGAAGACTCTACTAGAAGTCAAGGAGTCCTGGCCTCAAAGGAGGGTACAATGGAGAAGTCATTTGACCCACGTCTCAAGGACCTCTCTAATTCTCACATACAAGTTACAGACAAGTTGCTATCAACCATCCATAGCCAGAGTTTCCAGGCCTGCAAAATCCAGATCTCTGAGATACTAATACACCTTGCAGCTTCAATGGCTGCCTGGCTTGTAAAGCTGACCTGCTAACTCAGACTCATTTTCAAAATGTCATCCAGAAAGGCTATTTCTCTCAAAATCTTGATTTTGTTCAGAATCGTGGCAAATGGGATAATAAATTTAGATTACATTTTCTCTCTTCTGCCTATTTCAACAACTGAGATGCCAGGCAGCAAATGATAACTTAATACTCAAAATTAGGAAACTGCCAAACAGAGATTTGTTTTAGTTTGATTACATTCTGCTTCCTACCAATGGTTTCATTACCTGGCCATTGTTACTTACCAGTGACCTTTTAAATGCATTTTATTTTAGATTTATCATTTGGGGGTTAGATTGTGTTTATGCTACTGGCGCTTCCCATTTTTGAACATTGTGAACAATAATAAATAGTTTGTTACATCATTGATACAGAGGTGGAAGGGACGTGAGATATCTTCTGATCTAACCATCCTCTCCTTTACAGACTGGAAAATTGAGGCTGAGATAACTGAAGTGACTTGCTCAAAATCACACAGGTAAGAAGGGATTGATAGAACTAAAATTTAATCCCAAATCCTTATACAGGAGAGAGAGACAGAGAGAGGGAGAGAGGGAGGGTTACATACACATACACATACACATACATATCTAAACTGAAAGTTTTGAGATCACTGTCCTGAGTTACCATCAAAGAATGTGAGGATCCATCTACCAAGGGAAGAGGAACCTTAAACACCAGCTAACCCAAGCTTTTCATTTTGCATATGGAGAAATAGAGGCCCAAGGTGGAGAAGCATCTATCTCAAAGTCAAAAACCTCATCACTGAGAGAGGCACTATTCATACTCTGATTTACTGCCTCCAGCTGCAAAAGCTTTCCTATAGGGAACATTATACTGCTGATCTTTTTTTTTTTTTTAAATAATGTTTAAACACTAAAAATGTAAGGGAAAAAAAGTCCGTTTTACTTCCTGTCTCATTCTGGATTCACTGCCAAAACATAAGAAAAGAAAGGAAGGAAGGAAGGAAAAACACAGAAGGGAGAGAAGGAAGGAAGGAAGAAGGAAATGTGGAAAAAAGAAAGGAAGGAAGAGAGGAAAAAAGGGAGGGAGAAGAGAGAGGGAAAAAAAGGGAGGGAACAAAGGAAAGAAGGGAAGGAACAAGGAAGGGAGGGAAGAAAGAAGGGAAGAAGGAGGAAGGGAGGAAAGGTGGGAAGAAGAAAAGAAGGAAGGGAGGAAAAAAGGGAGGGAGAAAAGGAGAGAAAGAGGAAAAAAGGGAGGGAACAAAGTAAAGAAGGGAAGGAAGAAGGAAAGATTTAGTAAGTGCCTACTTAGTGCATATACACTGAACACTTTATAAATATCTCATTTGATCCCCAAAATGACTCTAGAAGATAACTGCTATTATTATCCCCAATTTACAAAGAAGCTGAGGCAAAGAGAGTTTATTATCCCCAATTAAAAGTGAGGAAGCTGAGGCAGACAGGAAGTTAAATGATTTGCCAAGGATTAGAAAACTAGTAAGGATTTGAGGCCACATTTGAAATTGGATCTTCCTGATTCTAGGCCCAACGCTCTAGCCACTGCATCCCTTAGCTGCCCCATAAAGCAATTTTGCCTGAGACCTCAGGCCTGAGACCTGAGACCACTAAGGACCAGAAAGTTGTAGGAGGGTTACCTGAGTCACCTGTCTCTGTTTCTCTGGCACAACCAGAATCCAAAGCAATTCATCAAATATTTACCAAGTCAGAAATTAGGCAAGGACCCACACTTAACACCATATACCAAGATAAGATCAAAATGGGTCCATGACCTAGGCATAAAGAACGAGATTATAAATAAATTAGAGGAACATAGGATAGTTTATCTCTCAGACTTGTGGAGGAGAAAGAAATTTGTGACCAAAGATGAACTAGAGACCATTACTGATCACAAAATAGAAAATTTTGATTATATCAAATTAAAAAGCCTTTGTACAAACAGAACAAATGCAAACAAGATTAGTAGGGAAGCAACAAACTGGGAAAACATCTTTACAATTAAAGGTTCTGATAAAGGCCTCATTTCCAAAATATATAGAGAATTGACTCAAATTTATAAAAAATCAAGCCATTCTCCAATTGATAAATGGTCAAAGGATATGAACAGACAATTTTCAGAGGATGAAATTGAAACTATTACCACTCACATGAAAGAGTGTTCCAAATCACTATTGATCAGAGAAATGCAAATTAAGACAACTCTGAGATACCACTACACACCTGTCAGATTGGCTAAGATGACAGGAAAAAATAATGATGAATGTTGGAGGGGATGCGGGAAAACGGAGACACTGATGCATTGTTGGTGGAGTTGTGAACGAATCCAACCATTCTGGAGAGCAATCTGGAATTATGCCCAAAAAGTTATGAAAATGTGCATACCCTTTGATCCAGCAGTGTTTCTACTGGGCTTATATCCCAAAGAGATACTAAAAAAGGGAAAGGGACCTGTATGTGCCAAAATGTTTGTAGCAGCCCTGTTTGTAGTGGCTAGAAACTGGAAAATGAATGGATGCCCATCAATTGGGGAATGGCTGGGTAAATTGTGGTATATGAATGTTATGGAATATTATTGTTCTGTAAGAAATGACCAGCAGGATGAATACAGAGAGGCTTGGAGAGACCTACATGGACTGATGCTAAGTGAGATGAGCAGAACCAGGAGATCATTATACACTTCGACAACGATATTGTATGAGGATGTATTCTGATGGAAGTGCATTTCTATGACAAAGAGACCTAACTGAGTTTCAATGGATAAATGATGGACAGAAACAGCTACACCCAAAGAAGGAACACTGGGAAACGAATGTGAACTATTTGCATTTTTGATTTTCTTCCCGCGTTATTTTTACCTTCTGAATCCAATTCTCCCTGTGCAACAGGAGAACTGTTCAGTTCTGCAAATATGTATTATATCTAGGATATACTGCAACATATTTAACATATATAGGACTGCTTGCCATCTTGGGGGGGGGGTGGAGGGAGGGAGGGGAAAAATCGAAACATAAGCGAGTGCAAGGGATAATGTTGTAAAAAATTACCCTGGCATGGATTCTGTCAATACAAAGTTATTATTAAATAAAATAAAATTAAAATAAAAAAAAATATTTACCAAGTACCTAGCAGGTGCTAGGCATCAAGCATGCAAATGCAAACCAGTCACTGCCCTCAAGGTACGTACATTTTACTTGATATCATAATTTGACTAGCAGAGGCTGAGCACAAGAAAGGTCCCAAACTGTATGTTATTGTCAGTAGTTCTGCAACAAGGAGCTGCCTTATTAAGCTTTAATAGATAATGCTAATATCTCCCTGTTGTCTTTTAATGAGCAGAATGACCATGAAGAGTCATGGTTGCACAACAGGGAAAATAATACAGGAATTGTTGAATACCCTGAGATGTATTAGTCTTTAAGAAATGCTTTTGGCAAGGAATATTTTTAAAGTGCTAAGCTGTGTTCACATGCCGAGCACTGCGAAAGAGAATTTTAATTCTTTTCATGCCATATTGAAATCGTATCCACAATCATACAAAATACTTTGGCCTAATTATCTACACAAGAGAAATGAAGTGGATGATGAATGGCTATTGTCCTAACTAGGATGGTTAGCTATAAAACAATGGTAATTGACAAAAGCAACAACAAAGACATCATATAGCACTTAAAAGTTATGTGTATTATCTAATGTGGCAAACAATGCAAAAATCATCATCCTCATTTCATAGATGAGGAAAACTCATATACAGTGTGGATAAGTCATCTGTCCCAGATCATGCTACCAGTAAAAGACTAAAGTTGGGGGGGAGGGAGAGAAGTGCAACTCTACATTTTACTTCTGTGACCTTAAAAGAGTAACTTGATATCTCTGGCTCTGTTTTCATAGAATGTGAGCTGAGGGTATGGGCTGCCTTTTGCCTTTTTTGCACAGTGCCTTACACACAGTAGGCACTTAATACATGTTTATTAACCTGCTGTTTCCTCATCTGTGAAATCAATTTGTTGGGTTACATCATGGTGTGACCCTGATTTTATGACTAGCTCTTCTAAATCTATCACAGAATCCAAAGGTTTCCAAACTGTCAAATTCCATGCTAGTAACATTCCTTCACTGCTGGAAATGGGTCATTCCTTAAGAAAATCACCTGCAAGGAAACAGAGTGACTACGTAGAGGATACGATTCCTAGAACTTAAATTTCAGAGACATAAAATAGATATCCCAAATTAAATTTCCTTATCTAGCTTTTATTCTATGCCAGTTTCCAACCTCGATCCTTTCCAATAGCTATTTAAGTCATCTTTCTTCCTGCTCCTTTATGCTCCTCTCTGCCCATCAACACAGGTAAATTCATAGTCTTTCACCGTCTATCTCTGGTATGCTTAACCTCACTCTAAAGCAGTGGTTCTCAAAGTCTGGTCCAGAGCATCCTGAGGAATCTCTGAAATCCTTTCAGAGAGTCTACAAATTCATAATTGGTTTTTATTTTTAATGTGATCAATACCTATAACTATAACCCACATAAACAAAAACTCTTTGGACAGATCCTCAATCATTTTTCATAGGATAAAGATATTGAGAACAAAAGTTTGAGGACCACTGCTCTAGAGGATTCTAATGTGGCCAGATGTTGCCTCAGCCCGTATTGGGATCTGGGACAGAATGCAAACTTGACATTGCAGAGCCCAATGCAAAAATTATCAAGAAAGTTTAAATCTAAAAGTGACTATGAAAGACTATAGCACGAGACTGGTAAACTTTTTTCTCCCATTAGAAACTTCCATTTTCTTCTGGAAGTTTAGTTAACACCCATAAGTGAAGGTCTTATGATACAAGTTTGTCAGATTTTCCACAAAGGGAAGGGCCAAGTTAGACAAGACAGAAACCTCAAGATTTACTGATGTGTCCATTAAGTAGTCCTGGAATCCACAGACATTCTATTAATCCTTGTGTTCTTCTTTATATGATTTTTTAAAGTGTGTCCAATTCTTTTTATATGACTCTTTTATCAGTGATGTATTCAAAGTAGATTGAAGTCTGTTTCCTTGTATTGGGGTTTATAAAAAGGCTATGTCTTTCTGACTATAAAGCTTTACTTCCCCTCACTTGCCAGGGCTACTCACAATCAGATTACAAAATTCAGAACAAGGCTGGATGCCTGAGACTTTTATGTAGGCTGCTTCCTTGCTTAGAATCAGACAGAGTATTGAGATGTGGGGTGATGGCAAGTCAATCAGGACATACGCAACTTCCACATCCTTTGTCCTACTAGGTCAGTTAGTCTATTGTTATGAAACTCTACAGTTAGAGCAACTAACTGTGATGCTCCAGATTAGGTCGGAGGAGCACCAGGTAGGTAAATAGGGCAGTGGGAGAGTGGCAGAGCACAGACACAGCGTAGAGAGCCAGGGCAGGGAGCCAGGGTTTTGAGATGTCCTAGCACCAGGAATATACTATGAAGCTTTTAGGCTACTCTATCCTAGTTACAAGTCACTTAAAATAACTGTAGATAATATAAAATATTTGGGAGTCTACCTGCCAAGGCAAAGTCAGGAATTATATGAAGACTTTCCACACAAATAAAGTCAGATCTAATCAACTGTAAAAATACCAAGTGCTCACAAGTAGGCTGAACTAATATAATAAAAGTGACAATACTACCTAAATAAATCTACTTTTTCAGTGCCATGCCAATCAAGCTCCCAAGAAATTAGTTTACAGAGCTAGAAAAAATAATAAAGTTCATCTGGAAGAACAAATGGTCAAGAATTTCAAAAAATTAATGAAAAAATAGTAAATGAAGGTGGTCTAGCTGTGCCAGATCTAAAACTATATTACAAAGCAGCAGTCATCAAAACGATTTGGTACTGGTTAAGATATAGAGTAGCTGATTAGTGGAATAAGGATAGGTTCACAGGACAAAATAGTCAATAACTTTAGCAATCTAGTGTTGACAAACCCAAAGACCCCAGCTCTTGGGATAAGCATTTACTATTTGACAAAAACCACTGGGAAAATTGGAAACTAGTATGGCAGAAACTACTAGTATGACCTACAACTAACACCCTATGCCAAGATAAGGTTGAAATGGATTCATGATTTAGACATAAAGAGTGATGTTATAAGGAAATTAGAAAAACAAAAGATAGTTTACATCTCAGATCTGTGGAGAAGGAAAGAGTTTGTGGCCAAAGAGGAACTGAAAATCATTACTGAAATAAAATAGATAATTTTGATTATATTACATTAAAAAGATTTTGTACAAACAAAGCCAATGCAGAAGATCAGAAGGGAAGCGATAAACTGGGAAAACAGTTTTACTTTCAAAAGTTCTGATAAAGGCCTTATTTCTAAAATATATAGAGAACTGACTCAAATTTATAAGAATTCAAGCCATACTCCAACTGATAAATGGTCAAAAGATATGAACAGACAATATTCAGATGAAGAAATTAAAATCATTTATATTCATATGAAAAGATGCTCTCAATCACTATTGATCAGAGAAATGCAAATTAAGACAACTCTGAGATCCCACTACATACCTCTCAGATTGGCTAAGATGATAGGAAAAGACAATGAAGAATACTGGAAGGAATTTGAGAAAACTGGGACACACACCTTGTTGGTAGAGTTGTGAAATGATTCAACCATTCTGGAGAGCAATTTGGAACTACGCCCAAAGGGCTATCAAAATGTGCAGATCCTTTGATCCAGCAGTGCTGCTACTCGGCTTATATCCCAAAGAGATACTAAAGAAGGGAAAGGGACCTATATGTGCCAAAATGTTTGTGACAGGCCTCTTTGTAGTGGCAAGAAACTGGAAGCTGAGTGGATGCCCATCAAGTGGAGAATGGCTGAATAAATTATCGTATATGGATGCTATGGAATAGTATTGTTCTCTAAGAAACAATCAGCAGGATGATTTCAGAGAAGCCTGGAGAGACTTACGTGAACTGATGCTGAGTGAAATGAGCAGAACCAGGAGATGATTGTACACAGAAACAACATGTTTATATGAAGATCAATTCTGATGGGTGTAGCTCTTTTCAACAATGAGAGGATTGAGACCAATTCCTCTGATCTTGTGATGAAGAGAGCCATCTACCCCCAGAGAGAAGACTGTGGGAACTGAGTGTGGATCATAAGATAGCATTTTCATTCCTTTTGTTGTTTGCTTGCATTTTGTCTTCTTTCTCACTTTTCCCTTTTTGATTTGATTTTTCTTGTGCAGCATGATAATTGTACAAATATGCATACATACATTGGATTTAACATATATTTACTATGTTTAACATATATTGGATTACTTGCCATCTATGGGAGGGAAAAATTTGGAACACAAGATTTTGCAAGGGTCAGTGCTGAAAAAGTCTCCATGCATATGTTTTGAAAATAAAGAAGTTGCAAATAAATAAATAAATCTTAGCATTCCTAGGCCTCTCTGTCTGCTCTACAGATAAACTTTTTTAAAATGTATTTTCTCTTCTAATTAGAATGTAAGATCTCTAGGGACAGAGATTATTGTTTTTCTGTTTGTATCCATGGTACTTTCTGTCTAGTAAGGATTTAATAAATGCTTTGCTTCTTTCAACTAAAAATCTACTTAATCCATGCTTGAGGTATCAGGGCTTGCTACACAGTACTGATCTGTGAAAGAGACATTAGACTAGATATCTGATAGGTTTTCTACATCGGTCTCATAGAACGAATAACCCCTGCTTTCTTCTTTGTCCATCCAAATTCTGTCTCCTCCTTAAAACCAACCTCAAGCTTTCTGTCTTCTTTGCTGTCTCCAGCTTGAGGTGAGTAAACTAATGGGACACAGGGGAGAATCTTGGTCTGAAAGTAAGGAGAGCTCATATCAATTCAGGTACCACTGCTAATTATACCGGTATGAATTTGAACAAGTGATATATCCTCTCTTAGCAACAGAATCCTCTACTGAAAACTGAAGAAATTGGTCAAAATGTGGTCTAAACTTCAATTCCATTTTCATTTGAATTGAAACCATTTTCACCTACTATTATCTAATTCTTTGTTTTTTCAAGCAAAGAAGTCTCCATCTAATTTTTTCAATTCATCTGAAAAGTGGAACTAAAGCAATATGACTAGCAGAGAAGGTCAAGGAGGTAAGAAGAATTTGGAAGTCTTTTCCATGACTGAAGTTCCTGGATTGACATTTATTATATTATTTGTTCTCCACACCAAATCTGTGCATTTAGTTCAACCATTATCCCCATTTTAAAGATAAGTAAACTGAGGCTTGGAGAGGTTAAGAGGTTTTACCAAGGTCAGACAGATATTAAGTAACTAAAAACTCAGGTACTTCTAATTCCAAGTCTTGACTTCAATCCTCTATACCAAATCTTAAACTGTGGGTCACAAACCCATATGTAGTCATGTAATTAAATATGCAGGGTCACAAAAAATTTGGCATCTGTAAAAGATATCAAATATTCTGCCAAGATTTAATTGTTTATATAAAAATAAATAAGCACATCCATCTCATTAGAATCCAAATTTGCTTTCGTCTTTAATAAATGCTAAAATTATGTACACCAAAGAATTGTTTTAAAATAAATTTCTTTATAATTTATTTTCAGTAAATGTTTGAGTTATATACCTATTTTATATGACTACATACCCAGGGTTATGCAAAAATTTCTTGGGCATAAAGGGGTCACAAGTAGAAAAAGTTTAAGAAGCCTTGCTCCATACCAAGCAGGAATCAAAGAAGAAATTTTGGTGAAAAACTGAGATCAGGTCATATAGGAAAGGCAGAGTTTTGCGAATGAACAGTTAGCAAAGACATATATGAGGAAGCATTTAACATGCTATAAACATATATAAACTCTCAATAACAATTTTCATATTTGGAGAAGTAGCATGCTCCATGGTTTTCAGTCAACATTTTAAGCCAAATTCAGTTGAGAAGAGGGTAGACGGAGATCTCATAATACTAAGAAGTAATGATAAGGAATAAAGGTAGGAGGAATTATATCACTTGTTGACATATTATTTTAAATATTTATTCTTTCAAAGTAAGTGCTATGCTCAATTATTCTCTTCTTCTGAACAAGCACTCATCAGTGGCCTCTAAATTTTGGTGCCTTGTGGCCGTGTCCCACGGGGACTTTGTTATAGTTATAGAACTGTATGTGACTACTTGAAGGATCTAGCATTCCATCAGTACAAGGAACTCATGGGGGTGAAGGGGAGGGGAGGGGCTAAAGAATGGGAAATCTAACCCAAGTTTCTTTGATTCTAAGTCCAGAAATTTATCTACTATATAACTCTCTTTTAGCATATTCAATTTGTGTACATCATAGAAGGACGTAAAATGAATTGTGGGGAATGTATGAAGAGGACGATTGATTTTCAAACAGGTTATCCTTTCATGATTCTCATGTAATATCCCATATTCCCAAATGAATTTTCTCATTCTGACCCAATAAATTGATTCCTTTCTCACCTACCAATCTTAAGTCTCATCTTCGGTTTCATTCTGAGCCAACTTAATACTTGCAAATATCACTGAAATTGACTAAATGCTTAATAGTTTTTTCCCAATATCATTTATCTTTGTCTCAACTAGACAATGACAAGTTCAGGTCTTTGTTTGTTTTGAGAGTGCAATGGATGCTGAACACAGTGGTAGGTGCTGACAACAGAAGATATGGACCCTGGATCTTAAGCTTACAATCTGATGGGGTAAAGGGAGGGAAACAGAGAAGAGGGGTGAGTGAGGGAGAGGAAAAAACTATATAAAAATCTAAATGTCAATACTGTTTACAACCAAAAGATCTGCTTCCTGTCATCAGAAATGTATCAAATCCACACAATTATAAGTCTCCTACATACAGACCATATCCAATTTATCTTTGGTGAGTTTTGTTGTTGTTGTTGTTGTTTTATGAATTCCATGAATTTGTTCCATGATTTTTTGTTCTATGCATAATTCTTAAAACCATCATGATGATGATTAATCACTTATATCTACAAAACATTTTAACATTTACAAAGTATTTTATATTCTCATATCTTGACCTTCAGATCATTCCTCAGCTATGATTTCTTATGAAATCATCAGTGTGGAGTATCCCCAGTATAATACTCCTCCCATGACTAAACGACATTTTTGTGACTATACTCTGAATCACAAGAGAACTAAGTCCAGTATCAACTCTGTCACTGACTACATAAATGATGCTATTGGGCAAGGAATCTCTGATTCCTCTGTACCTCTGTTTCCTCATCTGTAAAGCTGATAGCATCCCGGCCATGATAACCAAGAAGAAGGTGCATAATGCTCACCATTAATGAATCAGCAAGCATTTAGTAAGTAGCACTTACTGTATTCCAGCATCTGTGAGAAACACCGAGGACACAAAAAAAGCAAAAGTGAAACATTCTTTGTTCTTAAGGAACTTCCAGACTAGATGAAGACAGCATGTACCTATATAACACAGACATGCAAAATGGAATAAAGTAATTTGGGGAATAAGCATCTCAGAGATGGAATCAGCATAGCTTGACTCATTTATAAAGTGGCACTGGAACTTCATCACAAAAGAAACTAGGGATTCTAAGACATGGAGATGAGGAGGGAGTATTTTGTAGGCTTGAGAAAGTCATTACAAAGGCATAGGGATGGGACATTTTTTCCTTTAGTCATAGACTTTAGAATTGGCAGGAACTTTTGTTCCCTTTTTCCATATGAAGAACCTGAGATAAGGAAACTTAGACTGGAAAAGATAGGAGTAATTTTAGAGATCATTTGGTCCAACTTTTTCAATTTAGGACTGAGGAAACTGAGGTGCCTAAGGTTACAGTGGAAGTTAATGGAATAGCCTAAGACTCGTTTTCTTCTGACACTCAGGCCAGTGACCTTTCCACAGTGTGTCACTGCCCTTTATGATGATCATGTATCACATTTGATCATTTTATGTCAACTACATTTTCAAGAAAAATGAACCAGTGTTCCCATTAAAGGCACTTGCCAGCATCACAGAGGATAACGATGAGACAATTCACAGGGATGGTGAGAGCCTACAAGTACTTCTGTTGGTAAGTAACCTGGTGTTGGATGCATCAAACACTGGAAGACCAAGGCACATCTTAAACGAGAGTTTTGCCTCCACACAGGAGAAAACACAGAGGATGCCTCCTATCCAGATCAGAATATACAGATAGAGAAACATCACAAACAGCTGGTCTGCCATCCAATCTATCTACTTTGGACAGACACCATGGAGGGGTGACATATTGGACCCAGAGTTAAATAGGAAGCAGAGAAGCCAATTTTTTAATTGGCTTGCCTTTAAGAAAGTTGTATCCCCGTGAAAGACCTCAAGCTTCTTCATGGAAAAAAAAGGCCCATCTTGTTATCTACACTACTCTTCCAAGGACAGTGCTTAGGTATGAGGCATGATGTAATATATTCTCCAAAGAACTATAATCATCTGTCATCCAAATGGCAATGGCCTCACTGTGCAAGTGAATATGCGGCACTGAGTTACCACTGATGAAACGCCCAAAGGAAGTGAGGTCAAGGATACCATCAGAGACACTATGACTAGAGAAGGAGTAATGGTGAACATGGAGAATTACACTGATGAGTGGATAGCCCTTGTGCTCTGTTGTGCTCCACACACTCCAAAGGGATCTGAAGAAAGGCCTCCATCAGGCTAGATTTACCTCCTGTAAAATGTCTGAAGGAGAACGTGAAGAGTTGTGTAGCAGAAATTCGATATGGTAGGGTGTTGACTAATTCAAAGTCACACAGAATAAGAAGACACGGATCAGTTGCAATCTCTCCCACTGAAAAATATAGCCACATGCATGAAACTCCAGGACCATCAAAATATCATTAAAACAATAGCAAAAGTAATTCTACTAAAAACAAGTCTTACCCAATCACAAGGGGTACAAATTATGTTGATAGACCTTGCCATAGCTATAAAAACAAATTCTATTTCTGAGACATACAATGTGATAGAAGAGTGAAGAAGTATACTTCAAGTGTAGTTCACCAAAATTTTGGTAAATTATATATCATTTGGGATTGAGGGGACTTCCGGCCAAGATGGCAGAGAGGATATACACATCTACTTAAGCTCCATATTTTCTCTCAGAATAATTTATTTCATGACAAACCTTGGAATTAGTGCTTGACTGAAAAAAAACACAAATAATTACCAAGAGAAGATATCCTCGAAATTCACCAGAAAAGGTCTGGTTTTGCTGGTGGGTAGAGATGGATAGATCAGAGACAAACTGGAGGCAGGCAGCAGCAGCACAGCAGACAGAGTAAGACAGGCAGCTCACAGCTGAGCAGACCGGACGGGGGTAGGGTGTGATCTCAGCCATTTCTGTGGAGAGAGCTTTAACACAGCATTGACTACTTTGCCCTGGCAGCAAGCCAGTAGACAAGCAGAGAAGCTAAAAACACAGGGGGAAAAGACCATAACCCCAAAAAGCTAGGGTCTCTCGGGACCTGGCCACACCCACCCATAGTGTCTCAGCACTTGCTCTTAGAGTCTCAGAGCACAGATGCAGGACAGCCATTGCTGACCTGCTAGTGCCTCACTGCTGCCCCCTGCAGTCTGTAGAGGAAACTCGGTAATATCATCCAGCCCCCCAGCCAAAAAAAAGCAGACTGCATTTGTTTTTCTTTTTAGTTTCTTTTCTTTGATTATTCTTTGACAAAATGAGCAAAAAATTAAAATGGACCCTAACCATTGATAGCTTCTATATGGATAGAGAACAGACTTTAAACCCCGAAGAGACTAAAAACAGACTGTCTCCACATAAATCCTGAAAGTGGGACATGATCTGGTCCTCAACACAAAAGACTCTCATAGAAGAAATTAAAAAGGCTCTCACAAGAGAGCTAGAAGAAAAATGGGAAAAGGAGAGGGAAGCTTGGCAAGAGAGTGTGGATAAGTCATCCCACTCATTTAAAATCAGAGTGGATAAAGAAATCAAGTCCTTGAAAAACAGAATTAGTGAACTGGAAAAAGAAAATAGCTCTCTAAAAAAATAAAATTGGTGAAATAGAAAAAAATTCCATAGAACAAAACAACTCACTTAAAAACTCAATTGGACAATTAGAAAAAGATATAAAAAAAGTGAGTGAAGGAAATCCTTCATTGAAAACCAGAATCGAACAAATGGAACTGAATGACTTGAGGAGACACCAAGAATCAGTCAAGCAAAACCAAAACAATGAAATCATGGGAAAAAATGTCAAATATAACAGACCTGGAAAATAGATCTAGGAGAGATAATCTGAAAATTATTGTACTTCCTGAAAAATATGATGAAAAAAAGAGCCTGGACACGATTTTCCAGGAAATTATCCAAGAGAACAGCCCAGATATTATAGAAACAGAGGGTAAAATAGACATTGAAAGAATTCATCAATCACCTACTGAAAGGGACCCTAAAATCAAAACTCCAAGAAATATAGAGGCCAAATTCCAGAACTATCAGATGAAGGAAAAAATACTGCAACCTACTAGGAAAAATCAATACAAATATAGAGGAGCCACCATAAAGATTACTCAGGATCTAGCAGTGTCGACATTAAAGAAGCGAAGGGCCTGGAATATGATATTCTGAAAGGCTAAGGAATTTGGTAGGCAGCCAAAAATAACTTACCCAGACAGAATGAGCATCTTTTTCCAGGGAAGAAGATGGACATTCAATAAAATAAGTGAATTTCATCTACTTTGGTTAAAAAACCAGAACTAAACAAAAAGTTTGATCTACAAATACAGAACTCAAGAGAAACCTAAAAAGGTAAAAAGAAATCTTGGGAACTATATTTCTGCTATAAAGATATATAAAGAACACATGTATACTTTGTTCTAGAAACTAGAGGTGGAAAGGAAATTGTACACGCAAAAGGGTAAAGTGGGGGTACTATATCTCACGAAGAGGCAAAGGAAACCTATTATATCTGAGAGAAAGAATGGAGGGGGGTGAACATAGTGTGTATCTTACTCTCATCAGAATTGGCTTAAAGAAAAAAATATTAGACATATTCGATCTATGGTGAAACTTCTCCCACCTCATTGAAAAGTAGGAGGGGAAAAGTGAAAAGGGAAGGACTAAGCTAAGCAGAAGGGAATACAAAAATTGTGAGGAAAAGGTGTAAGATGAGGGAAGAACCCTAAGGTGGGGGAGAGGGATCCAAAAAAGGGAGGACTGTGAGAGGCAAGTGGTGCTCACAAGTTTAATACTGGGGAGGGGGGTAAAGGGAAAGGAAAGGAGAAAAGCATAAGCAGGGATTAACAAGATGGCAAGTAATACAGAATTGGTCATTTTAACCATAAATGTGAATAGGGTACCCCATAAAGAGGAAGTAGTTAGCAGACTGGATTAAAAGGAGAATCCTACAATATGTTGTTTACAAGAAACACACATGAAGCAGGGAGATACACACAGAGTAAAAGTAAAAGGTTGGAGCAGAACCTACTATGCTTCAGGTGAAGTAAAAAAAGCAAGGGTAACCATCCTGATCTCAGATCACACAAAAGTAAAAATTAATTAAAAGAGAGAAGGAAGGGCACTATACCTTGCTAAAGGGTAGCATAGATAATGAAGCAATATCAATATTAAACATATGAGCACCAAGTGGTGTAGCATCTAAATTCTTAAAAGAGAAATTAAGAGAGGTGCAAGAAGAAATAGAAAGCAAAAGTATAATAGTGGGAGAGTTCAACCTTGCACTTGCAGAATTAGATAAATCAAACCACAAAATAAATAAGAAAGAAGTCAAAGAGGTAAATAGAATACTAGAAAAGTTAGATATGATAGATCTTTGGAGAAAACTAAATGGAAACAGAAAGGAGTATACTTTCTTCTCAGCAGTTCATGGAACCTATACAAAAATTGACCATATCTTAGGACATAAAAACCTCAAACTCAAATGCAGTAAGGCCGAATATAGTAAATGAATCCTTTTCAGACCACGATGCAATGAAAATTACATTCAACAAAAAACCAGGGGAAAACAGACCAAACATAATTAGAAACTAAATAATCTCATACTAAAGAATGATTTGGTGAAACAGCAAATCATAGACATAATTAATAACTTCATGCAAGAAAATGACAATAATGAGATATCATACCAAAATGTGTGAGATGCAGCCTAAGTGTTAATAAGGGGAAATTTCATATCTCTAGAGGCCTACTTGCATAAAATAAAGAAAGAGAAGGTTAATGAATTGGGCTTGCAACTAAAAATGCTAGAAAAGGAACAAATTAAAAATCCCCAAACACTAAACTTGAAATTCTAAAAATAAAAGGAGAGATTAATAAAATTGAAAGTAAAAAAAAAAAAACATTGAATTAATTAATAAAACTAAGAGTTGGTTCTATGAAAAAACCAACAAAATAGATAAACCCTTATAAATCTGATTTAAAAAAGGAAAGAGGAAAATCAAATTGTTAGTCTTAAAAATGAAAAGGGAGAACTCGCCACTAATGAAGAAGAAATTAGAGCAATAATTAGGAATTACTTTGCCCAGCTTTATGCCAATAAATTCAACAACTTAAATGAAATGGAAGAATACTTTCAAAAATATAGCTTGTCCAGATTAACAGAGGAAGAAGTAAATATCCTAAACAGTCCCATCCTAGAAAAATAAATAGAACAAGCTATTAATCAACTCCCTAAGAAAAAATCCCCAGGACCAGATGGATTTACATGTGAATTCTACCAAACATTTAAAGAACAATTAACTCCAATACTATATAAACTATTTGAAAAAATAGGGAATGAAGGAGTCCTACCAAATTCCTTTTATGACACAGACATGGTACTGATACTTAAACCAGGTAGGTTGAAAACAGAGAAAGAAAATTATAGACCAATCTCCCTAATAAATATTGATGCTAAAATCTTAGATAAAATATTAGCAAAAAGATTACAGAAAATCACTCCCACACACTATGACCAAGTAGGAGTTATACCAGGAATGCAGGGCTAGTTCAACATTAGGAAAACTATTAGCATAATTGACTATATCAATAACCAAATTAACAAAAACCATATGATCATCTCAATAGATGCAGAAAAAGAATTTGATAAAATCCAACATCCATTCCTAATAAAACACTTAAGAGTATAGGAATAAATGGACTTTCCCTTAAAATAGTCAGGAGCATATATTTAAAACTGTCAGTAAGCATCATATACAATGGGGATAAACTGGAACCATTCCCAGTAAGATCAGAGTGAAGCAAGGTTGCCCACTATCACCATTATTATTCAATATTGTATTAGAAACGCTAGCCTCAGCAATAAGAATCGAGAAAGAGATTAAAGGAATTAGAGTAGGTAATGAGGAAACCAAATTATGACTCTTTTCAGATGATATGATGGTATATTTAGAGAACCCCAGAGATTCTACTAAAAAGCTATTAGAAATAATTCACAACTTTAGCAAAGTTGCAGGATACAAAATAAATCCACATAAATCCTCAGCATTTTTATACATCACCAACAAAATCCAACAGCAAGAGAAACAAAGAGAAATTCCATTCAAAATAACCGTCAATAGCATAAAATATTTGGGAATCTATCTACCAAAGGAAAGTCAGGAATTATATGAACAAAATTACAAAACACTTCACACAAATAAAGTCAGATTTAAATAATTGGAAAAATATTAAATGCTCTTGGATGGGCCAAATGAATATAATAAAGATAACAATATTCCTTAAACTAATCTATTTATTTAGTGCCATACCAATCAGACTTCCAAGTAATTATTTTAATGACCTAGAAAAAATAACAAAATTCACATAGAACAAAAGGTCAAGATTTTCAAGGGAATTAAGGGGAAAAAAATCAAATGAAGGTGGTCTAGCTGTACCAGATCTAAAACTATATTAAAAAGCAGCGGTCATCAAAACCATTTGGTATTGGCCAAGAAATAGATCAGTTGATCGGTGGAATAGGTTAGGTTTACAGGACAAAATAGTCAATAACTATAGCAATCTAGTGTTTGACAAACCCAAAGATCCCAAGTTTTGGGATAAGAATTCATTATTTGACAAAAACTGCTGGGAAACCTGGAAATTAGTATGGCAGAAATTAGGCATCGACCCACACTTAACACCGTACACCAAGATAAGATCAAATTGGGTCCATGATTTAGGCATAAAGAATGAGATTAGCAATAAAGTACAGGGACATAAGATAGTTTATCTCTCAGACCTGTGGAGGAGGAAGGAATCTGTGACCAAAGACAAACTAGAGAACATTATTTATCACAAAATAGAAAATTTTGATTATATCAAATTCCTTTGTACAAACAAAACTAATGCAAACAAGATTAGAAGGGAAGTAACAAACTGGGAAAACATTTTCACAGTTAAAGTTTCTGATAAAGAACTCCTTTCCAAAATATATAGAGAATTGACTCTAATTTATAAGAAATCAAGCCATTCTCCAATTGATAAATGGTCAAAGGATATGAACAGATAATTTTCAGATGATGAAATCTAAACTGTTTCCACTCATATGAAAGTGTTCCGTAATGGAATATTATTGTTCTGTAAGGAATGACCAGCAGAATGAATACAGAGAGGCCTGGAGAGACTGACATGAACTGATGCTGAGTGAAATGAGCAGAACCATGAGATCATTATATACCTCAACAATGATACTGTTTGAGGATGTATTCTGATAGAAGTGGATATCTTCAACAAAGAGAAGATCTAATTCAGTTCCAATGGATCAATGATGGACAGAATCAGTTACACCCAGAGAAGAAACACTGGGAAATGAGTGTGAACTGTATGCATTTTTGTTTTTCTTCTCAGGTTATTTTTACCTTCTGAATCCAATTCTCCCTGCAACAAAAGAACTGTTCAGTTCTGCACACATATATTGTATCTAGGATATATTATAACATATTTAACATGTGTAAGACTGCTTGCCATCTAGAGGAGGGGGTGGAGGGAGGGAAGGGAAAAGTTGGAACAGAAGTAAGTACAAGAGATAATGTTGTAAAAAATTACACAGGCATATGTACTGTCAATAAGATGTTATTAAAAAAAACTAATTCCATCCAACTAATATATATATATATATATATATATATATATATATATATATAATTTGACCTATTGGAAAGAAATATGATGTTCCATGGAAAGCGATAAATTTGGTTGATGGTGATTATGCATAGGTCATATAATAACAATGCACTAATGCTTCCCCTTAAAAACAGGCTAGATTTGGAATTAGATACTAAAGCACCTTGGAGATACCATCCCATATAAACTTATTTTTACAACCATTGAATAAACCCTAATTAAATGTACCACATGCTTCAGAAGCTAAAGTGCATTAATAATGTAGTGGAGCTTTAAAAGTGGTTGGAAAGGATTGGAGAGCTGAGATAAAAAAGACTTTAACCAAGTATGAAAACATGGTCTTCTGACCCCAGCCACCTCTATATGGCAGAGAGACAAAATGGGTGATCAGTAATCTGAGTATCAGATATTCTCCTAAATCATTTAGTTGGTTTTACAACGCATGTTTGCACGAAAACAGCAAACTACATATAGTTGATATATTGAAAATTCATTCTTCATGACAAAGCCTGGGCTTGCAAAGATATACTACAAAAAATGGAATGGTCCCAGCTCTCAGAGAACTTATTGTCTCACGAGAAACATCCCAGGCAATTCTCTAAAATTATATTTTGAAGACCAGGTACTGATTTGAATTGGTAAAAGGAAGTTCCTCATTAGAAATTTCTCACAGTCACAATATCCCAGGTACAATCCCCCCCGAAAAGTGTACAATATGAGATATCATAAAATTAATTGCCCATTATAAAATGATATATGGTCTTCAAAGGGCTTGCCATTCATCTTCTCTCTTGGAGCTTCACAATTATGTATTCAGTACAGTAATGCATGGGTTTTAGAATCCATATTTTCAGGTAAAGAAACTAAGTCCCAGAAAAAACAAATGATTGCCCTCGGGCACAAAGTTAGTAAGTGTGGAAGGGGAGATGTGACCCTAGTTTCTTCATATTCCAAGGGCAGCAATCCAACCACTATGCCATGTTGCTTGTTAGGGAAACCTACTAGCAATAGATCTAGGGAACCCTTTCTTGTTAGCAAGCCAAATATTTAATGAGAGGTCCTATGTACATTAATATATTCAGAGCAATTTTTTCATGACAGTAAAAACAAAACAAAATAAAACACAACAAAACAAACTAGAAACAAGGCAGAGAGTATCAGTTGAGGAATTGATAAACAAATTGTGAGGTTGAATATCAATGTAGTAAAATTTCCTGCTACAGAAAATGAGAAATATGAAAAATTTGGAGATGTATGGGAAGACTTGGATGATCATAGATCTAGAAGTGGAAGGGATCTTCTAGAGCAACATCATCACTGAGGCTGAGAGATTAAGGGACTCATCTGAGGTCATAAAGATAGGAAACAGTAGAGCCAAGATTTGAAGTGAAATGAAGGGAAAGTCCTCTAAACAATATGAGTCTCAGCTTCCTCATCTGTAAAATGGGAATAATAGTAGAATTGTCTCGATAGGGCTTTTACAAGGCTCCAGTGAGATAATATATTTAAATGGTTTAGCAAATTTTAAATTGCTCCAGGAATGCCAATTATTAAACAGACAATGACTGCCACAGGCCCCTCTCTAATAATGAAAATGCAAGGGCTAGTCAAGTACAGTATTTGTTTGACAGAAGGCCTTGTTCCTCCTCAGTGGTTTCCATGCCTGCCTTCCTTAAAGAAACAATCCGCCATCTGTGCCTCAATGCATTAGAGAAAACTGTCTCCATACTGAACTTTATTGGAATCTTTCTACTTCTCTGATGCCCTGTGATAATTAGTTCAAGTGAACAGGGACCACTTTCTATTTATTCATAGTCATTCAACAGGCAGCCCCAGAGGAAATGGGTAAGGAGAAAATGGAGTTCACATGGTATATATATTGGTGTTTACTGTTCAGGGGAGCAGGAAGCAGGTAGGGAAAGGCTATTTTCAAGAATCAATGACTTCTAGAGGGCAAGCCAAGCACTAGTGATGTTGAGAAGGGGCACTTCTCTACCTGGCACTGCCCTGATGGCAACCTAGGCACAGTGAGATCAGGAAAAGGGAAGAAAGAGCCTCCAAACAGGAGGTTCTAGCACGGGGTAGCAAAGGCCCTGGAATTTTCAGCACCAGGCTTCCCATTTATCAGTAATGGCAACTCAGGCTCGATTCAAGACACACACCAAGGGCCTGCTATCTGCACCACAGTATATAGTCAAGAGGAGGTCAACAAGCATTTATCTTGACTGTTTATTCATTACATCCTGTGGTATAGTTAGCAGATGCTTGATGTGTGTCTTGAATTGAACCTTATTGCCCGAATTGTCATTACAGATAAACAGCATTAGAGCATGTATTATTATTGGTTTGCAGTGGGGTATGGGATATTTAGGAGGACTGGCATATGTGGTGTGAGGCCTTGTCAAGCTTTTTTCAGGGCTACTCTTCCACTTTTGGTGCCTACCTGATTCACCCAACTCTCACCTGTGACTCCAAGAAGCTGTAATCTATGAAATGGTCACACGCCAGTAAATCATCTTAGCAGACTGAGCAGTCTTCAAACCCATCAGTGAATTAGGGGTACGACTAGCCCAAGTACATGAAGGTTTTTTCAAGTGGAACAGGTGAATGAGAACAATTTGTTCCAAGGTCTCCAAGTGAGGTAGCTGAAGCAGGGCCTTTGGAGTGCTGGGAGCTTGGTCAGGCATGGAAGCTACCAAAATCCTCCAGACCCTGTGCCATTGTCAATCCATCTGACTTTTGTCCTGCCACTAGACATGGATGACTCAGGAAGAGCAAATGAAGCTGAGGACTCTGTGATGCTCTGCCTCACTTAAATCCAATCCACAAGTTGAGACATCAGTTCCTGATCATCATGGGTCCTCTTCAAAACAACGTGTGATTTACTATGTGCCAAGCTATGTGCTAGGGGGCTAGTAGAGTCGGGAAGACTTGAATTCGAGTAGGAGGATACAGCAAGAAGACTAACAAGTCAATATAAATACCGTACAACTCAACAATTTAAAAGGCAACAATGATTTAAAAATTGTAGGGAAAAGAAGGGCTTTGTATAAGAGGTAGCATCAAGGTTATGCTTTGAGATGATATGGAAACTCCATGAGACTGACTTGCTCCTACATCTTTTCTAGAAAGAAAGGTTTAGGTGACCTCTAAGGTTTCTTCCAGTTCTAGCATACTGTAAGACCCTAAAAATTAAACTCTGGATTGCATAGAGTTGTCAAATGCTGATTTCACATCAATGTTTGCTCCACAGATTCAGGAAGCTGGGACACTTTTCTTTTAAAAAAAGACAAAAACTTGAGAATAGAACTGGACACATGTGGGCAAACTCCTTGTGCTGATTTGTAGCAACTAATTACTCTTTGGACTTTCTACAAAAGAAAATATTTCTGTCTATGTTGATGGATTTTCCCCATTAAGTAAGTAAGTTGTTGTGATGCCAAATATCTTTTTTTTTTTTAATAAATTTTATTTTATTTAATAATAACTTCGCATTGACAGAATCCATGCCAGGATAATTTCTACACGACATTATCCCTTGCAATCACTTATGTTTCGTTTTTTCCCCTCCCTCCCTTCCCCCCCCCCAGGATGGCAAGCAGTCCTATATATGCTAAACATGTTGCAGTATATCCTAGATACAATACATATTTGCAGAACCGAACAGTTCTCTTGTTGCACAGGGAGAATTGGATTCAGAAGGTAAAAATAACTCGGGAAGAAAATCAAAAATGCAAATAGTTCACATTCATTTCCCAGTATTCCTTCTTTGGGTGTAGCTGTTTCTGTCCATCATTTCTCCAATGAAACTCAGTTAAGTCTCTTTGTCAAAGAAATCCACTTCCATCAGAATACATCCTCATACAATATCGTTGTCGAAGTGTATAATGATCTCCTGGTTCTGCTCATGTGATGCCAAATATCACCGCCTCTCCATCTCTTTCCCTTGTACATTATCAATATGTTAGACTAGACATGTTACTAAAAATAACAGCCGGGTAAACATACGTCTGGGGAAGAAGATATCATTTGGTACTTTCTCCCATCACTTTTCTGCTTTTAAAACAGCTACCCTGTACCTCTAACATCTCGGGTGAGGATGTTTATCATCTTCAAAGGTATTTCTCTATTTTCAAATTGCTTTGTCTTTATAAACTTCAGCTGCAATTTTAAATACATCATTAGAAATTATGATTGTTCTAACAATTTTAGGTTGGCACAGAGTTGGGGAATGGGTCTTGGGTGCACATCCCAGCTCTGCTATCCTCTTGCTGTGTGAGTTTGGGCAAATCCTTTTCCCTTCTCCAGCCCTAGTCTTTCTCTTCAGTACAAGGACAGACTTAGACTCAAGATTTTTTAAGAACTTCCATTTTGAAATTCTGGGTCACTGACTGAATAATTCTAAATTTTTGTGGGATCTAAAAAATAAGGCAATTATTATATGGGATCACTATGGATCCAAATCTAAAAGCAACATGGACACTTTTACAGAAAATAGAAGAAGTACTATAAGGAAAAATTAAAACCATCAGTTTAAATACTTTCCACTCTCTGGCCCCAATATATTTTTTAAACTTGTTAAAACCTAGTATGCACAAGGCACTGCAGATAGAAATTAAAAAAAAAAAATACTTCCTGCTCTCAGGGACCTTACATTCTCCTGGAGAGACCTAACATGCACACAAATAAATAAATAAATATTAAATACATGCAAAATTATACCATTTCAGGAGGGAGAGAGGAAGCATTGACAACTTGCATGGATCAGGAAAAGTCTCAAGTTAGTTATCACTTAAGCTACATCTTGAAGGAAACTAGGAATTCCAAGAGTAAATATGTAATGCATTCTGGGCTAAAGTGGGGAGGGTGCAGAGGAGATAGGATGAATGGGAAAGGCAAAAGTCAGGAGTCTAGAACCCAATGGATGAATTCAATTTAATTCAATTGTCATTGTTAGATACTGGGAACACAGAGGAGACAGAGAAATAGAAACAGAGGAAGAGGGGGAGAGAGGGAGAGAGAGAGAGAGAGAGAGAGAGAGAGAGAGAGAGAGAGAGAGAGAGAGAGAGAGAGAGAAAGAGACAGAGACACAGAGAGAGGCAGAGAGAGACAGAGAGACAGAGGAGATAGAAACAGTGAAAAGGAGAGAGAGTGAGGAGGGGAGAGGGAGAGGGAAAAGGAGATGGAGAGGGGGAGAGAAAAGGAGAGGGAGGGGGAGAGGGAGAGAGAAAGAGAAAGGGAGAGCATGTGCATTGGAAATAGTCTAGGCAAAGACTTTGGAGGTGAGAGATAGAATGTGTCATGCAGGGAAATACTTGAAGGACACTTTTGGCTAGAATGTAGAAGCTATGAGAGGGAACAACATGAAATCAGCCAGGAAAGAAAGGGTAGAAGAGCTTTAATTGCCAAAGGGGGAAGTGTATTCTTTAACTGGAAATGATAAGGAACCATTGAAATTTCTTAAGCAGAGTAATAAGGTCGGACCCGAGGGAGAGCAATATCAAATCAACCTAAAAATATAGGGGAGAGCCAGAGTGTAGCATCTTAGATGGCAGACTCAGGACCATTCAGGGGAAAACAAAGAATTAATCATTAAAAGGCCTAGATAACATTATCCTCTCTACCGACTTAAGTGACTTTTTCAGTCCACAAATGCTTCATCATGACTTCTTTGGCCAACATCTTTTTTTTTTTTTTAAATTTTATTTTATTTAATAATAACTTTGTATTGACAGAATCCATGCCAGGGTAATTTTTTACAACATTATCCCTTGCACTCACTTATGTTTCGTTTTTTTTTTCCCCTCCCTCCCTCCACCCCCCCCCCAAGATGGCAAGCAGTCCTATATATACTAAATATGTTGCAGTATATCCTAGATATAATACATATTTGCAGAACCAAACAGTTCTCCTGTTGCACAGGGAGAATTGGATTCAGAAGGTAAAAATAACTCGGGAAGAAAATCAAAAATGCAAATAGTTCACATTCATTTCCCAGTGTTCCTTCTTTGGGTGTAGCTGTTTCTGTCCATCATTTATCCATTGAAACTCAGTTAGGTCTCTTTGTCGTAGAAATCCACTTCCATCAGAATACATTCTCATACAATATCGTTGTCGAAGTGTATAATGATCTCCTGGTTCTGCTCATCTCACTTAGCATCAGTCCATGTAGGTCTCTCCAAGCCTCTCTGTATTCATCCTGTTGGTCATTTCTTACAGAACAATAATATTCCATAACATTCATATACCACAATTTACCCAGCCATTCTCCAATTGATGGGCATCCATTCATTTTCCAGTTTCTAGCCACTACAAACAGGGCTGCTACCAACATTTTGGCACATACAGGTCCCTTTCCTTTTTTTAGTATCTCTTTGGGGTATAAGCCCAGTAGTAGCACTGCTGGATCAAAGGATATGCACAGTTTGATAACTTTTTGGGCATAATTCCAGATTGCTCTCCAGAATGGTTGGATTCGTTCACAACTCCACCAACAATGCATCAGTGTCCCTGTTTTCCCGCATCCCCTCCAACATTCATCATAATTTTTCCTGTCATCTTAGCCAATCTGACAGGTGTGTAGTGATATCTCAGAGTTGTCTTAATTTGCATTTCTTTGATCAATAGTGATTTGGAACACTCTTTCATGTGAGTGGTAATAGTTTCAATTTCATCATCTGAAAATTGTCTGTTCATATCCTTTGACCATTTATCAATTGGAGAATGGCTTGATTTTTTATAAATTTGAGTCAGTTCTCTATATATTTTGGAAATGAGGCCTTTATCAGAACCTTTCATTGTAAAGATGTTTTCCCAGTTTGTTGCTTCCCTACTAATCTTGTTTGCATTCGTTCTGTTTGTAAAAAGGCTTTTTAATTTGATATAATCAAAATTTTCTATTTTGTGATCAGTAATGGTCTCTAGTTCATCTTTGGTCACAAATTTCTTTCTCCTCCACAAGTCTGAGAGATAAACTATCCTATGTTCCTCTAATTTATTTATAATCTCGTTCTTTATGCCTAGATCATGGACCCATTTTGATCTTATCTTGGTATATGGTGTTAAGTGTGGGTCCTTGCCTAATTTCTGCCATACTAATTTCCAGTTATCCCAGCAGTTTTTATCAAATAATGAAATCTTATCCCAAAAGTTAGAATCTTTGGGTTTGTCAAACACTAGATTGCTATAGTTGACTATTCTGTCTTGTGAACCTAACCTTTTCCACTGATCCACTAATCTATTTCCTAGCCAATACCAAATGGTTTTGGTGACTGCTGCTTTATAATATAATTTTAGATCAGGTACAGCTAGGCCACCTTCATTTGATTTTTTTTCCATTAATTCCCTTGAGATTCTCGACTTTTTATTATTCCATATGAATTTTGTTGTTATTTTTTCTAAATCATTAAAATATTTTCTTGGAAGTCTGATTGGTATAGCACTAAATAAATAGATTAGTTTAGGGAGCATTGTCATCTTTATTATATTAGCTCGGCCTATCCAAGAGCACTTAATATTTTTCCAATTATTTAAGTCTGACTTTATTTGTGTGGAAACTTTTTTGTAATTTTGCTCAAATAATTCCTGACTTTCCTCTGGTAGATAGATTCCCAAATATTTTATGCTATCAACAGTTATTTTGAATGGAATTTCTCTTTGTATCTCTTGCTCTTGGATTTTGTTGGTGGTGTATAAAAATGCTGAGGATTTATGGGGATTTATTTTGTATCCTGCTACTTTGCTAAAATTATGAATTATTTCTAATAGCTTTTTAGTAGAATCTCTGGGGTTCTCTAGGTATACCATCATATCATCTGCAAAGAGTGATAGTTTGGTTTCCTCATTGTTTGGCCAACATCTTGATCCAGGGAGCTCTTTGTATATGAATTTCTACCTGCAGAAGGATGGCTAACTGGTACATCAAACCAGTATTAGTGTTCCTATTAACGATATTATTCTTCTCATTGTTTTTGTAGCAGGATTCACATGGAAATGATAATGGTACAACTTTCTCTCCCTTTCCTTTTCCTTTGTTTTCTATGTCCACTCAACAGAAGTATTAAGGCATAAGCTCAATATGCTCATTGAATGAATGAAAATAAAGTTATCAAGTACTTTCCACGTGCCATGTACTATGCTAAGACCTGGGGACACAAAGCCAAAAACGGAAAACAACATTTCAAGGAGCTTACATTCTAAAAGAAGACATTACCTAAAGTGGAGTAGTGGCCAGGGAGAGATGTTTGGGACTGCTAAGTATGTAGACCTATCCTTTCCAGGAAAGGTGATGTGATGTGATTACTGTTCCCAGGACACAATGGAGAGATCTGAGAGGGCAGAGATTGGACACTGAAAGGCCTTTATGGGAACATGGTTGGAGTGAAGGATATATCTAGATTGAGTCCTAGCAAAAAGTCAGCAATCTGGGGCTGGAAGAAGAGTGCCAGATGGAAGGAGAAAAAGTAATGTGGCCAGCAAAAGCATAGTAGGCACAATTCCAAAAACAAAAAGGATAATATGGATGATAGATGATTTTTATTTCCCCAGTCAGATATCTATATGTGGAAAGCTTTTCATTCCATGTATCTTGGGCCTTCTGAGTATTTAGGAAATCAACATATATAAAATGGTTCTTCAGGTTTTTATGAATCAGTATTATGTGTAATTATGGGCAACACTTCAGTCTGTGATAAAGATTTCATGCCAACATAGTTTATTGGGCAATATAGACTATTTTGAGGTCTGTTTATAAAAGGAGAATTTGTTAGCTATCAGTCCTAAAAAGACAGAAAGTTTCCATCATATAATTCAAGAAACCAGGATGCATCTTCTTAGGCATTTGGTAGGTGCTAATCCTTTAGAGACTGATGCTGCAGAGTCTCTATCATTTGCTGGTATGAATTTCATAGAACACTAAGTACGGGCTCTTTAAGAATAATCTTTTTGTAATTTCTGGTGACAAGGATCTAGTCCTGAAATGCCATCATAAACCATTTTGTTTATAATCCTCTTCCTCCTTTTTTGGGGGGACACAGTTCAATATGAATTTTATATTCAAGCTTCAAGTCTTCATCTTTTCTTGGAATACATCAAAAATTTTTGTACTTAACAGGACCAAATGATATTCTGATATCATTAGAGGAAGACTCTATAAGATGTATGAGTTATGTGATTTATCTTCATGAAGGCATGTAGCTTGACAGTATCTATGGATACATCAAGCGATTACTAGTAGATGCTTTGCTCTGACTCTAATTCTGAAGTCAGATTTAGTTGTATTTAAAAGAGATAATAATGGATTTAAAGGTAGGTACAATGTTATTTTAATAATAATGGTGATGGTGATAAAATATAGTATTTATATAATGTCTACTACATTATGGGAGCGGGCACTGTTATGTTCTTTACAAATATCTCATTTGATCCTCAAAACACTTTTTATAAAAATTGTTCTTGCCATTACTGTATTGGTACCATGTTTTAAGTGGTGAATAGTTTTCCATGTAGAAAGTTTAGCATTCTCGTTATATGAGATATAATATTGTGCAATATGGTATATTATATATGATATGTATATTTATAGTACATAAAATGGCATGAAGGTGGAACAGAATCAAAGATTGTGCAATATATATTATTTGTAACACACACACATATCTATGTAGCATATGTGTGTTTTGGAACTATTGGGCAACTTACTCAAGTTGGACATATCAAACCTGAGATTTCATTGGTATAGAAAATTTGCAGATGGAGAAACTCCTTTCCATCCAGGCACAGAAGAAAGGAATCTGGGAGTGTTACCCTTATTCTTATTGTGATTATGTAGGTCGGCACAGTCTTTGGAACTTCAAGTTTAAAGGGTAAGTGACTTGCCCAAATGTATCAGAAAGAGAAGAACCCAAATCCCCTCATTTCAATAGCTTCCTCTCTATGATGTGACACTTTCTTTCAATAAACACCAAATCAATACCAAGCTGCTTTTTACATTTCTAAGAAATTTTAGAATACTTTTTTTTCTTTCTTGTACAAAAATGGAATGGTTTGTGTATGTGTATATATACACACACACGTTTAAAAAGAAGCCGTGGATATTTTCTATAAAGCAAACAACTACATAATTGGCCTATGTGTGAATGGGGTAATTGGTACTGTGATTTTTCCAACTTACATATAAATATATATACAATGCTTTTTTTTTTTTAAAAGAACAATGGAATCAAACATTCATTTGAACCTTAGAAAACAAAAAAGGGTTTTAGGCATGTAAACTGCCTTGCTAGTAATCCACAAACCACTGGAAAGTATCTGAGCCAATAAGTGCAGATGTGAACCAGCCACACTGCCTTCCCGTTCTGCAGTAGCTAGACTTTCCTGACATTTCTTAGTATAAGGAATCTCTCACTCATTATATTAATTGAGCTGATAAGGAGCACATTGGATAGAGCACAGTGTGGTGTTCTCTTCTTTTGCAATATGATGGTTCTCTAGGAGCAGGTTTCTTGGGGAGGTTTTCTGGAGGCAACCTTAGTTTCAGTTCCAAGTAATAATCACTTCAAATACAGCCAGAAGTTAAAATCCAATCTTTTATTGTCTCTTCCAAAATAAACCAGTTAGCTTTCTTTGGTTCCAAGAGCTCTTGTTGCTAGTCTTTTGCCTCTGCCTCTGCCACTGCCTCTAACTCAACTCTGACTCCTGGCTTCTCCATCTCTCAACTGACCCTCGCTGAGACTGAGAGCTTCTTATATATGATCTCTTAAAAATGTGAACCCAAAGGTTGACTCCTCCTTTGAGAGAGTGGGATTATGAGAGGCGTAAACTTGGATATCTCCCCACTTGTGAACTAATGTACGAGCTAATGTGTGAACTCTCAAAGGTATAAGCATTATTTCTATCAATTCTAGTGACTTAACACCTTGTAAGGATTCGTTCTAATGTGTGAACCAATAAGCATTGTTTCTATCAATTCCATTGAGTTAACACTAGGATTCTAACAGCATAAGACTTGGAATCAAAAAGAAGTAAGATCTTATTCAGCATCGCACACTTACAAACTGTATGATCCTAGGTAAATCACTCAACTTTTATTTGCCTATATTTCCTCATCTGTAAAAAGGGGATGATAATCATATCACGCATCTCCCAGGGGCTCATAAAGTTAAATGAGACAATATTTGTACAGTGACTTGGAAAACTTAATGTTTTATACTTGGTTATACTTGGGTCAATTTGCATTCCCATAATCCTGGATGGCATGGGTTGACTCTGCTTGACCCTTGACCATGGATGGCATGACCCCTACATTGAATGTTTTAGACTAGATTCTTCTTCCTGCAGGAATTGTCTGATCTTGTTTCTTGTTGTGATTGATATCCAGATTGCCTGTCTGCAAGTCTAGCTGTATCTCTTGCCAGGGTTGAAGCCCTTAATCCCTCACGCTGGGCATTGCTCTAGTCTATGTTGCTGTCACGGACCTGGTTTGCCTCGTACTTCACCTTCTATTCAATCTGTCTTGTTTCTGTGTCCCTATAGGATTCTCTCTTACAGAAAGGAGGACTTTATGTCTTTTATTTTCTTTATTATTCCTTTTGATGTATTTTTAGAGCTTTCTTGGGGTGCTTCAACTCCCGTACTTCCCAACATATTATCATCTGTCCATGAGCTCAGACACACATATCCAACACTCACAATTCTTCAAGAATACTCCTGTAGGAAGGACCTCAGTGATGAGAACTATTAGCAGAGAGTAGTGAGCGTTTTCACTATGTAATTAGGTATGACCAAACCTCAAACTGCATTGTCACTAAAGACTCATCTTGAGATCCTCATACAGACACTTGTACTTTTATCAGTGTAGAAAAGGTTGGAGCAGGGTCAGAAGAAACTCTATATACTAGGATGAGTGAGGCCTTAAATTGGATTTTTCCAAAAGGATGATAGACATGTGTGGACCCGAAGAGAAGCAACTAAATGTTCATCCTAAAGTAATATCTTTAAGATAATGAACCTGCACCTAAAGAGTCCAGAAGGAACCTGAAAGAACCAATAAGCACTGAGAAATGCTCATAGCAGGATGCCATAGCAGGACGTCAAGGCTGTTAGAGAGACTCAGGCCTAACCCCCTCAAACTGATATGACTCCCCGAGGCTACCAAGTTACTGAGTAAGAGGCAAAGACTAGCACCCAGTCCTCTGTGCTCTTGATCTAGTATTCCCTGCATTTGCTGCATGTCCAAGAAAGTCGTTATGGTTGATTCTAACTTCTTTTTACCAGACTTTATTTCTTAAAAAAAGAGGTAGAGAAGCTGGAGTGGGGTCAGAGAATGGTAGCACATTATTGAAGAGAGAGAAAATGGGTCTTGGGAACTGAGGTTAAAGGAGTTGGGGTGATTTACCCCCAGGGCAGTGGAAGTAGAAGAGATAACCAAATTACTGTCTTCCAGTTTATTAAAAATTTTTTTTTCAAATGTTATAATGGATGACTGATTGTCCTCCATATCCTTAGGGGACTTAACAAGAAGAACTTGGCTTACATTATGTGTAGAAAGGGAACGGTTTAGATTTGGAAATAAAGAAAAACTTGATCTTCAAGATAGCGATGTTCTGGGATGAAAGACAAAGGGAAAATGTGTCATATCTGACCTTGAAACTCTTCAAAGGGCCTACTGTCTCATTTTCCTATATTATCCATTTAGCTGCCTGAAGGCAGGGGACTGGCCCAGATGATCTCAGGAGGTCCTACTGAGCTTGACTATTAAATGATCCTATTTCTTCCTATTTTCCAAATTAAATGTTCCATTTCTGCATGCCTATAGGGGAAGGAGTAAGCACCATGAAATCTCCTACTCATTACATGCATTTAATATTAATGGAATGGAATAAAATATGTTGATCATATTTTGATTTAAGAGCCAGAATGCTGAAAGGTGTGTGTGTGTGTGTGTGTGTGTGTGTGTGTGCACGCACATGAGCACACATGCACATGTGCTCAAGCAAGGTGATGGAAACTATTCTTTTTCTAAGAGACATATAGCATGAAGGGTCTCATTTGGACATGTTCATTTATATAAACCTTCTTTTTGTGGTCCTGCGAAGCCTAAGTCAGGTGAGATGAATGGAGGAATGGCTTGAATGAACCAAGATTTCCCCTCAAGTCACAGGTCACAAGTAGAGAGAGAAATGCAAATATTTCACTGCCTATACATATCTTCTTTCTTAATAATACTATTTTTCGTAGTCATTTTTCCCACAGCCTCCTTGATTAGACTGTGTTACCTTGGAGTTGAATTGATTTCCCTGTCTGGTTTGCCTGCTTCATCTGTTAGCATGTCTGCACCCACTTTCCAAGCTCAGAATCCACTTGGTTAGCTATGCTGCATGTCTTCCTTAGGAGGCGCTTTTGCTCATATCAATCACTAAGCATTTCTTAAATACTGAGGACATGGTGGATAATGTGCTAAAGACTGGGGATACATATGTAAAGAATGAAACAATCCCTACCCAAGAGAACTTATATTCAATTGAGGGGGATATTAGCATGTACACATAAAAATAAATTCAATACAAAGTAATTTGGTAGGACAGGAACGAGCAATTGGGAGAATCAGGAAAGGCTTCATATAGCCCTAGAAATCTACTTCATACCTTCCTAGAATTAGTGCGACAGACATGATTTTTCTCAATAGAAATAACAGACCATTCTTGAGGTTATTAGGGCTTTTAGATTACCATGAATCAGGTATTTGGCTCTTTCCCATATGAAGGTCCATGAATTCTTACTATAACCTCTAATAAGTCAAAAGGTACATTCCTGGATCAAAACCTCCCCACTCTAGTTTAAAATAGGTTTAGAACTTTAGTAGAAAGCTTTTGAACTCTCTGGGAATGGGCCTGGGGAGTTGTTGAAAAGAACTGGCATAAGAGGGAAAAAAAATCTACTGAGCTGTTACGTTATAGTAGGTGAAGGAGAACTGATTCAAAGGGTGAGCTAAAGGATTCAATTAATTGAATCTTGAAATTAAGTGATATTCAGCATTTCTAAACAAAGTCACAACAGTTCAGTTTTAGAGTAGATAACATCAGGCTTACAGACAGAAAGACCGGAGTCCATATCCTACCTTGGAAAACCAGAAGCCACGTGATCTTGGGCAAATCTTTTGAACTCCCCCAGTCTTCATTTCCTCATCTGTAAAATAGGAACAATAATGGCACCTGATTCACATGATTTTTGTGAGGATCAAATGAGGTAATATATCTAAAGTGTTTGACAAACTTTAATTTGGTTATTGTTTGGTCACTTTTCAGTCGTGTCTGACGCTTTGTGACCCCATTTGAGGTCTTCTTGGCAAAGCACTTGAGTGGTTTTCTATTGCTGTCTTCAGTTCTTTTTACATTTAGGAAAACTGAGGCAAACAGGGTTAAGTGAATTGCCCAGGGTCACACAGCTAGGACGTGTCTGAGGCCAGATTTGAGATCATGACAACGAGTCTTTCTGAATCTCAGCCCAGCATTCTCCCTGCTGTGCCACCCAGCTGTCCTCTGCAGCTACCCTTAAAGTGCTACATAAAGGCTGGATATTATTGTTCTTATTAAGAGCAATCACCTCATTAGTCTGTGGTGTAGATCAAATGAGATAACATGTGTAAAGCACTTAGAAAATCTTGAAATGCTATATAAATGTTAGGTGTTATTATAGCATAGAAGAAAATGATGAGAATATGGCATTGGGAAGGTAGAACATAAATCACATTGCCAAGGGAGAGAAGAGAGCTGGATTGCCCCCTTTGCCCTGTCACTGGCTACCTGGGGAACTATGAGCCAGTAATTTCATTTTCTATTTTTGTGGTTGTTCAGTACATTACATCATGTTTGCCTCTTCATGACCCCATTTGGGGTTTTCTTGGCAAAGATAATAGAGTGGCTTGCCATTTCCTTCTCCGATTCATTTTACAGATGAAGAAACTGAGGCAAATAGGGTAAAACAACTTGCTCAGGGTCACATAGCTAGGAGTCTTTACCTGGTTCTGAACACGGGTCTTCTTGACATCAGGCCCAGAACTCTATCCACTGAAATGTCACCTAGCCACTCTTCAACTTCCTATTTGGCCATCTGCAAAATACTGGAAGGACATCAAATAGGCCTAGTTAATTCACCATGTCAGGATCAGTGATGTGCTATTAACCTAGAAAAAGGTTGGATCCAGATGTTGAAATCCTAATGTGGAGGTTATTTAAATGACAGTGGAATTTGTACTTCATATGGCACTATTCTAAATGCTGGGGGGGGGGAGGGTAAAAGTGGGGATGGAATATGAAATAAAATTGAACTCATGCTCTGTTTTCAAGGAGCTTACTCTGAAGTAAAGAAAATAAATTTGATAAAGAAAGGATCATCAGCCAAAGAAATGTTCAAATGGACTCAGGGGATTTTGAATCCCAGTGGTAACAAGCTCTATTTAGAATAAAATGAAGAAAAAAAATCAAACTGTCCATTTGCATCTTGTTTGTGTAAAACAGTCCCATTGGTCACACTGTAAAATGCTAAGATAAGGATATCACTATGATAACTGGTCCTTGAGAAACTCTCCTGATTAACATCAAACCAAGAATTAATCTTTCTTCCTTATTAACTAAAGATCCATCCAATCTTCATGTCAGGATATCTATGGGTAGTAGATAGCTTTCAAGTCTCGGTAATTTAAAGAAAGTAGAAAAGAATCAATGTGTAAATCGAGAAGCAAATTGAAATCAATGGTAAGATAGGTCCATGCTGGGTACTGTAGGCCAATTTCCCTCCACCTAAATGATCCACACAGCCCTATAGTCACTGGTTAACTTCACTCATTCTGAAGCCTTATGGGAGAGAAAATAGGCTAAACATACAAAGGAGATTTGGCATATACCATGGGTGAAAATCTAATGATCACAGTGGATCTTATGCTGAGCAAGATTTAGAGAAAAAACCATACAAGCTGAAATGTTCTTAAATGCCAAGCATGCGGCCATGAGGGGATAACAGCAAAACATGGGAGTCTGGCCATTGTTGTCAGATTCTTTGATCCTATTAAGCATGCCCTGTGAGAGAATCATAGAATTTGAGAGGTAAGTGAGACCTCGAAAGCTATTTAACTCATGCCTGAGAAAAAATCCCTACAATATACTTGGTAAGTAGCCATTCGATCTCTTCTTGAAACTATTCCATGAGGGAGAACCCACACCATCCTGAGATCACCCATTCCACTTTTGGATATTCCAATCTGCTAGGAAGGTGTTTCTGTTGCTGTTCTTGGTTTTTGTCCCCAATGGCATCATGTGCAAATTTGCCTCTCTGCTATTTCTTCCCATGGCTCTTGATTGGGCTTTGTGGGGCTAAGCTGAACAAAGTTTATGCTTCCACACAGTGACCCTTCAAACAATTAAATCCAGCTCTCAAGTTTATTATGAGTTTTCTATTCTCCTTGTAATGATCTTCCTATGTCATAGATTCCAGGTTCTAACAGGAAAGGTGATGTTCCCTGAAGATACAGTTAGGAATCCATCCTTTCTTTTTGCTACAATTTCATCCTCCATGATTCGAAACATCCTTGAATTTAGAGGTAATGTGGAGGCTGAATTGGAGGTAAGAAAAACCTAGGTTCAAAAGCCATCTCTGAAACTTAGAGCCTGTGTGGCTCTAGGTAAATTACTTAACTTTTTGAGCCTTAGTTTTCCCATCTGAAAGCCTAAGGATAATAATACCTATACCACCTAGGGGTGCTCGTAAGCATAAAATGAGATGGTATATATTAAACACTTAGCAAGCCTTAAACCTATCAGGTATTGTTATGGATACAGATTTGGGTTCCCAAGATACTCTCTGGGATTGACATACTCTCTAGGTGTTCTGTGGCAATCGGTTGCATGAAAGGGACACAGATATATACATACAAATAGAGGAAAGCCTGAAGAACAACACATCTGGAAACCCTTCTTCCCTACAGCTGTACTGCCTTTTTGTCCCAGACTTCTATAAGCGCCTTCCTTCTCTCTCTTCACTTTACATCTATCAGTATCTCCAGAATCATAATGAGACAGTCTCAAAACAACAGCAGCAAATGCTTGAGAAGCTATTACATTGTTCCTCTCTGCTTAAATAGATTGCAGAACCTCACCTTCCTTGTCTGTAAAACAGGGAAAATATTAGAAGCTTAGAGTAGAATAGGAGGAGACCATCTAATCCATCTAATCTGACCTGAACTTAATTAGGAAGCCTGCTTACAACAAACCTGATGAATAGTAGTACTCTTTATTTTATAATTTCCAGTGAGGGGGGATTGACTACCTCCCCAGGCAGTAGCCCCTTCTCCTTTGTGACAGCCCAAAGTGTTGGGATGGATTTCTAAACATCAAGCACAAACCTGCCTACCTGGAACTGTTAAGCTTTGCTGTAGTTCTGCTCTCTAGTGCCAACATGGCAGATTGTTCTTCCACAGAACAAACCTCCAGATATCTGAAGATAGCAATGGTACCTCTTGCCTTCCCTAAGTCTTCTTTTTTTCCAAAGTAAAGATATGCCTCAAAGGATAAAGTGAAATAATATATGGAAAAATATTTATTATGAACACTCTTTCATGAAAACCATCATGATCATTTTTAAATTTCAGCACTCTGGGAGGTTAGGAATTTAGCAATCCTTTGATTCCCTTCTCAGCTAGTGTACTTTCAGTGGATTTTGGCCTCAACAAGTTAAATTTCTGGATGGTGGAATATATCCTAGGAGTATATGGTAGTGACTTTGCTTAATTTTCTCCTGCTGTGGGAACAACAAGTCTCTATCTAGTTAGGTAGAAGAAGACTAGGAAAGTGGGAGCAATACTAAGAAACGGTCGATAGTCTTCAGTCTTCTTGATGGGCAAGGATGGCCCCAGGACATGGAGTTTCCCATTGAAAACCTATAAATAATGTGAGTCCAGAGGCCGCAGGTAGACAAACCCAATCAGTAAGTGTTAGGTTTGGAGTTACAGGGTTTTTTTTGAGGGGGGGAAGAGGTAAATTCACAAAGACAAAGCTTAAAGGGTCCTAAGCATCCATCTAATACAATATTTTCATTTTGCACATTAGGAAATGAAAGCTGTGTGACCCTGGCAAGTCACTTCATCCTGTTTGCCTCAGTTCCCTCCTTTGTAAAATGAGCTGGAGAGGAAAACGGCAAACCACTCAAGTATATCTGCCAAGAAAACCTCACACAGAGTCACAAAGAGTTGAACACAAGTGAAAAACAACTAAACAAAATGATAAGGGTGAGGAGGGAAGAGACAGAGACCGACAAAGAGACAGAGACAGACAGACAGAGAGAGTCAGAGAGAGACAGAAGGGAAGGAAGAAGTGACTTGCCCAAAGTCACATGGCTAGTAAGTCTAAGAGGCAGTGATTTGAACTCAGTGACTCCAAGTTCAGTCTTTTTTCCCCTGGCACACATTGTTTTGCTCACACCATTCTGGCCTTGCGGATCATATCCAGAGTTCCTGTCAAGGTAGGCTCAGAGAACTTTGGTTAAGTTTTAAATTAACTAATGAGATAGGGTTCCATCCTGTTGGAGTTCACATGATTGGCCTTTGTGGGGCTAAGCTGAACAAAGTTTATCCTTCCACACAGTGACCCTTCAAACAATTAAATCCAGCTCTCAAGTTTATTATGAGTTTTCTATTCTCCTTGTAATGATCTTCCTATGGCATTTTTGGTTACCTGTAACTCTATTCTTGTTATTTTTATATATTTACATATATTTACTCCTTTGTGAGTAAATGTTAGAGAATGCTATTATGGTTTATAGTACAAAGGGAAAGAGAAAAGGAGTAATATGGTCAAATGCTATGAGAGGGTGATGGTGACTGAAAGAGAGAAAGGTAATTAGGGATCAGATGTAGGAGTTTGAATCCAGAGAATATAAGAGGATCAGAGACCAGGAAGGCTAGAAGTCATAGGAAATTTCTTGAGAAGTAGGTGGGAGAAGGATTAAGGAGGGCAACAAAAAACAAGCTGAGGATTTGGGGTTTTATCCTAAAGAAATGGATAAGTAAGCAGTACTTATAAGATCTCTTAGAATCTCAGGGCTTGCAATGCAGTTCTGTAAAGGATGAACAACATTCAAGAGTCAGGATACCTTCATATAGCCAAACCCACCTGAAGGGGAAACCTGAGCAGATAGAGATAGATAATCAAGATATTGTCCCCATACTAGATCCTTTGTTAATTCTCAACACTGTGAGCAGAGTGCTTTGGTCCTAATAATTGGTGTGGCTAGGACTGCTCACTTTAAGCATTTCACATCCGTCACTCTGCTTCATTTTTATGGATTCTACATCCATCCAGACCCTCATCACCACTCATGTAGATGAAGCAATAGGTTTCCAATCGTTCTGTCTGTATTCATTCTCCTCCCTCTTCAACACATGCTGCAAAAATCTGCCATATTAGTTTTTCCAAGACACATGTCTATTTCACTCACACCCCGCCCTTATCTCCCCTTCTCAACCCAATAGCCAATAGCTTCCTATTGCGTCTAGAATATGAAATTTTATCTGATATTTAAAACCCCTCACAAACTAATTCCCACCCATGCTTGTTACTTTTATTGCTCCCCTTCATACATTTTCCATTCCAGTGAAAATGGCCTACCAGCTGTTCTTGAGGTATACTATTATATCTCCGATCCCTCTGCCTTTGCAAAAACAGTTCTTTGTGTATATATATATATATGTATGCGTTTTTTGCACAAAACTGACAATAAATATTTGTTTGAGTTTAGTTCAATATTTTGCTCTAATCTTGCAAGGCTAATTGGTGTATAATAGTAATTTACATTCATTTTCTTTTGCTATCTTTAATCATTAGGGAAGCTGTGCATTTTAAATATATTGATTTATTGCATATATTAAGTTATCTGTTCATTCTTATCATACTTACCAAGTAGAATTTCGATATTGTTCCTATACATTTACATCAACTTTATATGTTTTAAACAGTTAGATTAATCAGTTATATTTCATATGTGTGTATGTACAGATACATCTCCCTCGTATATAATTTATTACATTTCATTTTATATAAATTGCAATGATTTTTATATCTTCGAATACATCTGTTTTGTCTTTGATAATAACTTCCATTTCTTTGATAGTCTTACATTTATCTCCTCTCTACAACCAGATTAAATATATGATATTACATAATGTCTTAAAATGATTAACCCTTTGATCTGTCTGGAAGTATACTCTACTACATGGGGTGAGGTGGAGAACTTTATTAATTCTTCCTCATACTATCATACAATTCTCCTGATAAGACTTATTAAATAGTTTAAAAAGTAGTGACTTTCTTCCCTGATATGGTGCCTTGGTCACACTCTACATGAAAGTACTACAGTAGTTTCTACAACTTCTTTTAAGAATCTCTATTTTAGGGAATACTAGATGGTGCTATAGTGGATAGAGCACTGGCCTTGGATTCAGGAGGACCTGAGTTCAAATGCAGCTTCAGACTCTTAATACTTCCTAGCTGTGTGACCCTGGGCAAGTCACTTAACCCCAATTATCTCCAAAAAAACACCCCAAAAGAATTTCCATTTTGCTTCAATGGTCTTTTCCTTCACTGTTTTCAACCCCAAGCCATGTAGTATCAGTAACTGTCACTTTGTAATATGTTTTTAAATCTGGTAGGGTAAATCTATGAGCATTATCTTTTAAAATATATGATCACATACATATGTATATGTGTTGCCATATGGTATTTTTCTAATTCAAGGCAATGATTCAACTTTTATTCCTCTTGAGTCATTTTACTATCAATTAATTTGTCTTTAAAATTATTATTAGGTTATGTTAACCTTAGAGGTAGTGGTTTGGAGTTAATGCCATGGCAATTTCCTTTTCAGAGAAATTCTCAAATGATTTATATAGAAGATGTAAGCAAGGGCAGATAGGAGAAAAGGAATTTTGAAAACGTGCATGACCTTGTAAGAATACTGTGAAAAGTGAGAATATACAGAATGGTCTGAATTGGGGGACAAAGGCTAGAGATTACAGAAAAATAATGCATTTTCATAATAGTGGTGGGGAGAGAGAGAATGAAAGGCAATATATGGTAATGTGATAGCTACAGGGTTGACTTTGACATTGGCATCTGACAAAGTGTAAATATGGAAGCTAAGGTAGATTATAACCTCTCTGTGCCAGAGTCAATTTTGTTAGGCTCTAAGTTAAAGGCAACTTATGACTCCATGATGGGGAAGAACTCCCCCACCAGGATTTCCCATACACGGATAAAATCACAGGTCTATAACAAAAAGAAAGGGGGAAAAGCAAATCAAAGCAAAGAATCACAGAAGAGATGGAACTGCTTCTGCTTAATGTCGATGAAATAAAGACCACCAACATATTCACCTCATTTTGCTTTTGATTTCTCTGCCTAATAGAATGAGTACTAGATTGTACATAAAAAAAGAAAAAGAAAAAAAAAAAGACAAGTGAGAAACTCATAAAGTATGAAGAAAAAGAAAGGAGCATCAGTCACTTCTTTATGAATTGAAGACACTGGGTCTAAATGAACAATATCCTCGGGAACTAAAAAGAAATGGTAGATGTGAACATTAAGTTATTATCAAAGATTATTAAAAGATCACAGAGAGTGTAGACACATTTCTGGATTGAGGAAAGGTGAGTGCCCCAATTTTCCAAACGGGAAGAGAATATAATGTCCAAACTATAGGCTAGTTAATATATGATCAATTACTAGCAGAACATTAAAAATGTGATAAATGATCATCTAGAAAAGAAAGGGATCATAAATAAGAGGGAGCATAGCTTTCTCGATATCAGTTGATGATAGAATAAACTCTTTTGATAGGGCCAGATTAAAGGGGCATGAAAATGCTACCAATGCAGTTGATCTAGACTTTCCTTCTGTAGGTACATTTTACTGAAACATTTTTGTTAAAATCATACTCATTCCGCCCTCCCCATGTCACATAAAGTGAGCCATGTGACAAAGAAAAACCAAACAGCATTCTTTATAGTGGATAACCTGCAGTATATACAATTCTTTATCCCATTATTTCCCTACCTCTCTGCCATGAAGAAGGGGATCAATTTCATTAACTTTCTCTATAACTTTTCTTTAATTTTTCAAGGTCTCAGATATCAAGTTTCTTTTGGTAATCAGTCCCTTGTATGTGGAACACTGTCTTGTGGCCAAGGAGATGAAGACTGTAGAGATAAATAATTGTTGGCGTGGGGAAGAAATTTGCTCAGGTTTACCTCTTTCCCAGATCTCCTCTTCTAAGAAGTTTTGTTTTGACCTTTGTACTGTCCAATTGGGCCAACTATGATTCACAAATTAGTCATCTCACTTGTGTCTGACTGACAATGACCTGAGGAACTCAGGTTAAGATAGTTAAGTGACTTCCCCAGGGTCACAGAGCTAGTGAGTGTCTGAGGCCAGATTTGAATTCATGAAGATGAGTCTTTCTGATTCTCAGCCTAGTGTTCTATATACTGCGTCACTAACTGTCCCTGCTATTCTTTGGAGTTATAGGGGAAAAAAATGTTGCAAGAGCCAGGGAGAGGCTGAAACAATAGAGACACTCCTCCTGCTAAAGAGGAATAAAAGTCACAGCAGAATTCAAAAGCTACAAGGAGTGTATCTTGGGCTGTTGAAATCCATTTGGCCTCTAGATAGAAGGTATATTATTCATTTTTTTTTGTTTCCCCATTCTGGTATAGGGGGCTCTATATGTCTGAGTCTCAGATTTCCTTTGTGACACAGGGAGCTTATCCTTGGTTATTTTTTAAAAATTCTGTTGATATATTATTTACAAAACATCTACATCCCATTCCACCCCATCTCCCATTCTTCTCCTTCACTTTTCCAAAAGATCTATCCTTTATAACAAATACTTTTGAGGAAAAAATGAAAAAGAAGAGGAAATTAAGCAAACTTGATAAGCATATTTAAAAATTTTTAAATGTAATGGTCTATATTCATATTCCTCCCCCTCTCTGAATAGCAGGGAAGGGGAAAATATCTTTTCATGTCTCTTTTTTTTCAGACTAAACTTCTTATTAACAGTTTTGAAACATTTTTTTCATTTGTTTTATGATTATTATTCTTTGGATTTATGCTGTTGTAGACATTTCAGGGGCAGCTAGGTGGCATAGTGGATGGCGTGCTGAGCATGCAGTCAAGAAGGCCCAAGTTTAATGTGGCCTCGGACACTCATGTATGACTCTGGACAAGTCACTTAACCTCTGTTTGCTTTAATTCATGGGAGAAGGAAATGACAGATCACTCCAGTATCTCTGCCATGAAAATCCCATGGCCGGCATAGTCTATAGAGTCACAAAGAACTGGACAAGCCTGAGCAACTCAATAGTCCTTACATATACTGTTTTCCTACTCTTTGTATTTCACTTTGTATCACTTCTTAGAAGTCTTTCCAAGATTCTCTGTTCTTTTTTTCTTATTTTTTGTTTCTCACTGTATCGGAATTTTTCATTCCATTCATAATTCAAAAATCTATCAAGCCACTCAACAATCAATAGGTATCTCTTTTGTTGCCAGTTCTTGGTTTCTAGTTCTTTGCTACCACAAAAAGTCACTACAAATATGTTGCAGTATATGGAGCTATCTTTTTTTCAGTGACCTCCTTCGGGTATATTGTCTAACAGAGGAATCTCTAGATAAAAGAGGGTTAAAAGGGGGTGTATTATTGTTTCTTAATATTTTGTTGACTCTTTTGTATTTAAACATTTACACTGTCTCTTAAGCTGGCAAATATAACAAAACTAACATCACCTCATTGCTAAACAGTGGGTGTTAATATTTGAATGCCGAGTTGACAGATGTGACTGAGAATAACTAGGAGGGAAGAGAGAGCTATTCAAAACTGTGCTAATTTATCAGAACACAATTTCTGACTGGGTTTTCAGAATTTACAGCTAGAGTTATTAATTCATTTTTAAAACTTCCCAAAGCAGAGGGAATATATTTACCAGAGTTTCTCTAGACAGATGACTCTAGAGACTGACACTGAAGCAGGTATCTGACATTACTTCATGACCGGGCTAGAAAGGAAAACCACTCTGAAAGACATTGGAGTGGGGCAAAGGGAGCTGCTAAAGAAGAAGTCAGCCTGCTAGGTGCTGTGCAGTGCACAGAGAACCTGGCCTAAAGTGAGGAAGATTTATCATCCTGACTTCAGATATAACTTTGGATACTTGCTAGCTGTGTGACCCTGGACAAATCACTTCATGGTATTTGCCTCACTTTCCTCATCTGTAAAATGAGCTGGAGAGAGTAATGGAAAACTACTCCAATGTCTTTGCCAAGAAAACTCTAAGTGGGGCTACAAAGAGTTGGCTAAAAAAACCTACTGAACAAGAACAAAAAAGGAAGTCATACAGAAGAAGAGCAAACACTCACTGACACTTGTTTTATGTCTCAGTATCAGAAGAGCAGTCTCACTATTACATATACATTATTCTTTGGGGTCTATATATTTTGCTTTGAATTAGTTCATATAAAACTTTGCTTGCTTCTTTTAATTCTTCACAAATGTCATCTTTATATAACAAAGATATTCCATTAGATTTATATACTACAGTGTTTTTTTTTTCAGATTACCCATTTGATGAGTTTCCATTTTATTTCCAGCCATGTGAGAAGAAAGTGTTGAGATATAGCTATAGATCTATGCATATACACACACATACAAATCCATATACATGTTCCTACTAGACATTTGTTTTGGTGATAGGCAGCAACCTTCTAAAGTATCCTAAAAGAGATTCCAACAAATCTCTAGGACTGTATGGGGAATTAAAGCTATCCTTGAGATTTTAGGTTCAAGCCAGGAAAAAGCTGTCCTCCATGCACTGTTATCAGCCAAGACAAAGGGTGGCTTCAATTAGCACCTTAGAGAAAGGTACCTATTAAGGCAGAAGTTGGCTTATGAATACAAGTCATTTCCCCACAGGTATATAAAGCTTTCTTATCATATACAGAAAATTAATTACCACGTTAAGTTCACAAGCAGTCATTTGCTGGCCATGGGGAACAGTTTCTTATGTTTCAGGAGAGGGAATAAAGACTTACTGATCTATTATTCTTCAGTTGGCCTTAGGGTCCTCACTTTGAACTCACAAGAAAACATAGGGATTCTATTTGATTGCCTGTTAATGCTTAAATAGAGATTTCTTCTAAAATGGACATAATCAAGTTCAGAAAAGAAAACTGTAAAAACTCACCCTTGTCATCCATAGTTTCTTTCTTTCATTTCCTTAGATCACATATCTACTACTGGCAATGAAGAGTCAAAGAAATAGAAAACGTCCCTTTTTTCCACGATTTCAAACTAAAAGAGACAACTTTCCACTTCCATCAATAGCACATCAGTGAAACATTCTTCTAAAATCAATTGTTCCACCCTTTTGTTACCTTTGTTAATTTGCATGCTGTGAAGTGATATCCCAGAGTTATTTGATTTACATCTAGTTAGTTAATTATAGTAAAGTCTGTAAATTAACTAAGAGTTTTATAAAAACAGTTGAAAAAGTATCACATTCATACTAGGCATCATCATATCACACTGTATCTTGGTCTATGTGGCTAGAAAGCATTTCATTTGACAAAGATGTGAATTTTAAAGGGACTAAAAGCTTAATATGATTCAACAGTGTCATCATCCTCCAAGAAAGAAGTGGTCAAAATTAAAAATAAATATTCAAAGAACTCTTTAAAGTGCCAACTATTGACCAAGGAATGAAATGCCCCAAATCACTAAAACTCAGAGAAATACAAATCAAAACAAGCCTGAGGCTTCATCCACTGTTGGAAAATTGGCAATCATGATTAAAGATGGGGAAACACTAATGTATTTTTGTTGGGTTATGGATCTGGTCTAGCCATTCTGTAAAGCAGTTTGAAATTATGCTAAGAAAACCACTAAAATGTCCAAACCCTTAAACCTGTCATTTTCATTGCTCAAGTAAGACACTGTAAAAAGATAGTCTCCATGTATACACTAAAAAAATTCTACTACTTCGTGCCGTGGTAGAAAAGCATTGGAAATAAACTAAATGCCCTTTGATAGGGAAATTGCTAAACAAACTATGATGTGAGAATGTAATGAGATATTACTATATTGTGAGAAATGATTAATATTATTAATGCAAAAAAAAAAAGGAAGACTGTTGTAAACTTAAGCTAAGTCAAGTCAACAGACAATGACTACAGGATTTTAAAATAAAGAACAACAATAAAACTTTATGCATCCCTTGAAATTATATTGAGTCAATTTCACCTCAAAGAAGTGATAGAAGACCTTACCTTCCATTCTTTCTTTGAAGAGATGGGGGTTTATGGGTCTAGTATGCTTTATATAATCTTTGATTTTTAAAAATGTGCTAGTTTTACATAACTTTTTCCTTCCTCTTTATTGAATTGGATGGTTCTGTGCATGGGAAATGCAAGTACTATAAAAATAAAAGATATTAATAAGATGATTTTGTAAAAATCAATACTGTGATATGGCAGGTGATAAAACTAAAGCATCAAGAGAAGTAAAGTTTCCAAGAATGAGAAAGTATCAATCCCAATGCACTCTTCTTTGATCAGGTTAGAACTGTAGTATACATTTATTTCTAGGTGCCATATTATAAAAGGGACATTAATAAACTGAACATATTCAGAACAGGCAGCTAAGTGTCACAGCACATAGAGAACTGAAATCAGACTTAGCAAGACCTGGGTTCAAATCTAGACTCAGATAGTTGAAAGTTTTGTGATCCTGGATAAGTCACTTCACCTTGTTTGCCTCAGCTTCTTCACTTGAAAAACAAGCTGGAGAAAGAAATGGCAAACCACTCCAGTATCTTTGCCAAGCAAACCCCAAATGGCATCATGAAGAATAAACACAACTGAACAACAACAAATATTCAGTGCAGGGCAACCAAGACAGTGAGGAGATCAGAGTTCATGCACATGAAGATTAGCTGAAGCTACTGAGTGTTTTTAGCCCAGAGAAGAGGCTTGGCAAAAAAAGAAAAAAAATAACAAAAAAAACCCCAAACAAACCACAAAACCTTTGCAAATATTTATAAAGATCTCATTTGGAAGAGGGTCTAAACTCTTTTTGGTCCCATAAAACAAAACTAGGAGCAATGACTACAAGTGACTAAAGAAACAAGTTTGGCTCAATGTTAGGACAATACTGTAAACAATTAGAGCAACCTCACAATGCTACTCTAGAAGACAGTAAGTTTACCTACCCTGGAAGGATTCAGGTAAAACTTGTATAAGCACTTTTCAGGTGAATGAGAGGGATACTTGTCCAACTACAAGTTGCACTAGGTGACTTCTGAGAGCTCTCCCACTTCAAAGATATTTTGATCTTTTGAAGTATCAATTTGGCTATCCATGATAGCATAGAGAAGGCAGGAAGTTGTTTGAGCTCTCCCCAATTTTCCACAGAAACAACTTTAAATCAAGCCTCTGAATAGATTCTGGAGCAACAGAGCCTACAAAGACAGAATGAAACAATTTTTAGCTTAGGATAGCTTGGAAGGATTTCAGGAATAGTCGGTCTCACTTGAGTGAAAGGAGAATGCAAACCAGTACAGACATTACCCATGAAGAAAGCAGGAGGGTTTTAGTCATAGGACAGATCAGCACCTGAGACCCCTAACTAGGTCCTGGTTGAACAGGGCAGTAGCATGGCAGACCAGTAGTGAATCCTCCACTCCCAGTGCAGAAGGCAAAATCAACAGTCCAGGAAAGCAGGCAATAACAGGCTTGCCTAGATTGGTCTACACCAGTCAGTGAGCAGTCACCAAACATCAGAGGTATCAGCACTCAAAGCCAGTGACCCTGAACAAGAAGGTTGGGATAGTACCCTCTGTAGCACAGGAGGAAAGATCAACTCTTAAAACCATGAAATAAGCACACACAAAAATGAGTAAAAAACAGCAGCAACAACAACAATAACAAAACTTTGACTATAGAAAGCTATTATGGTGACCGGAAAGATCAAAATCCCATCTCATAAGGTAACAAAATGCTGACATGTGAAACCTCAAAGGGAAATGTGAATTGGTCTCGAGCCTTCTTAGAAGAGTTCAGAAAAAAATTTAAAAGACAAATAATCGAGGCAGAAGAAAATGGGCAAAATAAATTCAAGATATGTAAGAAAAAGTCAACAGCATAGAAAAAGAATAACAAAAATTTACTTAAGAAATAACAAATGGCCAAATATCAATCCCCCCCAAAAAAATCCACTGAAGAAAACTGATTTAAAAGTAGAATTAGTCAAATAGAAAGGGAGGTACAAACACTAACTGAAGAAAACCATATTTTAAAAACTAAAATTTAGCACACAGAAGACAATGGCTCTATGAGACATCAAGAATCAAACAAAATAAAAAGAATGAAAAAAACATAAGGAAATGTAAAATATCTCATGGAAAAACAATTGATGTGGAAAATAGATCCAGGAGAAATATTTTAAGAATTATTGATTTACCTGAAAGCCATGATCAAAAAAAGAGCCTGGAAAGTATCTTTCAAGAAATCATCAAAGAAAACTGCCCTGATATCCTACAACCAGAAAGTAAAATAGTCATTGAAAAAAAATCCACTAATCACCCTGTGAAAGAAATCCCAAAAAGAAAATTCCAAGGAATATCGTAACTAAAATCTAGAATCATCAAGTGAAGTAGAAACACTGCAAACAGCTTGATAGAAACAATTCAGATACTAAGGAACCCCAGCCAGGATTACCCAGGATTTATAAGCTTCAAAATCAAAACATCAGAGGACTTGAAATATGATAATCTGAAAAGCAAGGGAACTTGGATTGCAACCAAGAATCAACTTCTTAGCAAAACTGAGCATAATCTTTCAGGGGAAAAGATTAATATTCTTTTTTTTTTTTATTTTAATTTAATTTTATTTAATAATAACTTTGTATTGACAGAATCCATGCCAGGGTAATTTTTTACAACATTATCCCTTGCCCTCGCTTCTGTTTCGATTTTTCCCCTCCCTCCCTCCACCCCCCCAAGATGGCAAGCAGTCCTATATATGTTAAATATGTTGCAGTATATCCTAGATACAATACATATTTGCAGAACCGAACAGTTCTCCTGTTGCACAGGGAGAATTGGATTCAGAAGGTAAAAATAACTCAGGAAGAAAATCAAAAATGCAAATAGTTCACATTCGTTGGGGAAAAGATTAATATTCAATGAAATAGGAGACTTTCAGTCATCCTTGATGAAAAGACCAGACCTGAACAGAACAATCAATCTTCAAATACAAGACTTAAGAGAAGCATAAAAAGGTAAAAAGGAAAGAGAAAAAATGTCATTTAAAGGTTAAACTATTTACAGCCCTGCAAGGGATGATTACATTCATAACTTTTGAGAACTGTACCTTTATTAGAACAATTAGAAGGGGTATACATAGACAGAGGGTAGGTTTAAGTTGACTTTGATGTGATGATATAAAAAGATATTAAGGATTAGAAAAAGAATTGTACTGGGAGAATAGGAAAAGGGAGGATGGGTTAAATCACATGAAGAGCCACAAAATACCTATTACAATAGAAGGAAAGAAGGGAGAGGGATGGAGATTATTTGAATCTTAATCTCATCTGATTTGGGTCAACAAGAAAGCAGTATATGCATTTTGTTGGGTAAAGTTCTATACCCATACCTTAAAGTAGGAGAAGAATGGAAAAAAAAGGGGGAGATCATATATAGAAGGGAGAGAAAACATAGTAGGGGAAAGGAGAAAGAGGAGGGGTGTAGAAGGGAGTACAGAGGGAGGGGAGGATCAGAAGCAAAATCTGATGAAGAAGAACATGGTAAAAAGAGTGAAAAAATATTAACAGTGGAGAAAAAAGTATGAAAGGAAATACAGTTGATACACATAGATGTAATGGGCTGAAGCTCGAGTTGATGCATTGAAGTCCCAAGCACGTGAGGCTAAATAGTAATTGGACTATATTCTATTAATATATATGGTTGGAGAAAGAATGGTCCCGCCCACTCTTTGTGCAAGTCCTGATGTGTTGTACAGAAAATGATGATTTTGGTGGGTGGAGGCAGAGGGAGGGAGAGAAAGGCGGAAGAGACTGCTGGCTGGCTTCTTGTGGCAGCTGCTCACATTGCTATCACGATCCCCCTTCACCTCTGATCCTTCTTCACCTCCACAAAGAATAAAGATCGAAGATTTTCCCCTAACCAGAATTCCTGACTGGCTGATTTTAAATACGCAGTCATCACACATAGATGTGAATGTGAATTCTCCCATAAACAGACACAGGGAGCAGAGTGGATTAAAAGCCAGAATCTTACAATAAGTTGTTTACTAGAAACACATTTGAAACAATGAGATACCCATAAAGAAAAGGTAAAATGCTGGAGCAGAATACATTATGCTTCAGCTGAAGTTAAGATAAAAGCAGGCATAGCAAGCCTGATCTCAGATAAAACATGAGCAAAGATAGATAGAATTAAAAGAGATAAGGAAGCAACTACACCTTGCTCAAAAGTACCACAGACAATGAAGCAATAGCAATACTAAACATATATGCATGAAATGGTGTAGCATCCAAATTTTTAGAGAAATTAAGTGAGTTACACGGAGAAATAGAGAGCAAAACTATACTATTAGAGGGGGCTCAACCTCTCCCACTCAGAATTAGATTTAATGTAACTGTAACTACAAAATAAAGACGTTAAGGAGTTCAAGAGAATTTTAGAAAAGTTAGATATGATAAACCTCTGGAGAAAATTGAACAAGGATAGAAAGGAATAAAAACTTTAAATCAAATGCAAAAAGGTAGAAATATTAAATGCATCTTTTTCAGAATCTGATACAATAAAATGACATTTTGCTGTCTATTTCTTCTTGTAACTAACTTAACTTTTCCTCTAAGAATATAATGCTATATTAGTTGGTGTGTGTGTGTGTGTGTGTGTGTGTGTGTGTGTGTATTTAACATTGCTATTGCTTTACTATGACACTTTTTAGCAAGATGAAATTTCCTTTCTTATGTCTTTTAATTGTATTTATTTTTTTCCATTTTCAGATCATGAAGCAATAAAAATTACATGAAATAAAGGGTCATTGAAAGACAGACAAAAAACTAATTGGAAATTAAACAATCTGATCGTAAATAATAAGTAGGTCAAATAACAAATCTTAGAAATGATCAATAATTTTAATCCAAGAGAAAAATAATGAAATGGCGTACCAAAACTTATGATATACAGCCAAAGTAGTTATTAAGGGAAATTTTATATTTCTAAATACTTACATCAATAAAATAGAAAAAAAAAAGAGATCAATGAATTGGGCATGCAATTAAAAAAAAAAACTAGAAAAAGAAAAAATTAACAATCCTCATTAAATACCAAGTTAGAAATTCTGAAAATCAAAGGAGAGATTAATATTATGAAAAGTAAGAAAACTATTGAACTAATAAATAAATAAAATTATGAGTTAGTTCTATAAAAAACAAAATAGATAAACCTTATTTTTTAATAATAGCTTTTTATTTTCAAAATACACACAGATTGTTTTCAACATTCACCTTGCAAAACCTTATGTTCCAAATTTTTCTTCCCCCTTTCCTCCAACTCCCCCTCCTAGACAACAAGTAATCAAATATAGATTAAACATGTTTAATTCTTCTAAACATATTTCCACATTTATCATGCTGCACAAGAAAAATAAAATCAAAAAGGAAAAAAAAAGAGAAAGAAAAGAAAAACAAGCACACAACAAAAAAGGCGAAAATACTATGTTGAAATTCATATTCAGCTCCCATTATCCTTTTACTGGATGCAGATGATTCTACTCATTTCACTTAACATCAGGTCATGTAAGTCTGTTCCAGCCTTTCTGAAATCATTCTGCTGATCGTTTCTTATAGAACAATAATATTCCATTTTATTCACATAGAACTTATTCAGCTATTCTCCAATTGATGGATATCCACTCCTTTCCCAGTTCCTTGCCACTACAATAAGGACTACTACAAACATTTTTGTATACGTGGGTCTTTTTCCCTTTTTTATGTTCTCTTTGGGATACAGAGTCAATAGAAACACGGCTGGATCAAAAGGTATGCCCAGTTTGATAGCCCTTTGGGCATAGTTCCATATTGCTCTCCAGAATGGTTGGATCAGTTCACAATTCTACCAATAATATATTTGTATCCCAGTTTTCTCATATCCCCTCCAACATTCATCATTATCTTTTCCTGTCATCTCAGCCAATCTGAGAGGTGTGTAGTAGTACCTCACAATTGTTTTAATTTGTATTTCTCTCATCAGTATTGATTTAGAGCATTTTTTCATATGACTAGAAATGGCTTTACTTTCTTCATCTGAAATTTTAATTTCTTCTGTTCATATCCTTTGATCATTTATCAATTGGAGAAAGTTTTTTATTCTTACAAATTTGAGGCAATTTTCTATATATTTAAGAACTGAGGCCTTTATCATAGCCCTTGGATGTAAAAAGTTCCCCCCAGTTTTCTGCTTGTATTGGTTTTCTTTATGCAAACATTTTTTTAATTTAATATAATCAAATTTATCCATTTTGTATTCCATAATGTTCTATGGTTTTTCCTTGGACATAAATTCATTCCTTCTTCACATCTCTGAGAGATAGACTATTCCTTGTTCTCCTTATTTTTTGTAGTCTCACCCTTTATGTTTAAATCATGAACCCATTTCAACCTTATCTTGGTGTAAGGTATTAGGCATTAGTCAATGCCTAGTTTATGCCATACTATATTTCCAGTTTTCCCAGCAATTTTTGTCAAATAGTGAGTTTTTAATCTCAGAAGCTGGAGTCTTTGCATTTATCAAACATGAGATTAATATAGTCACTGATTATTATACCTTATGAATCTAACCTATTCCACTGATCCACTACTCCATTTCTTAGCCAGTACCAAATGGATAACCACTGCTTTATAATATAGTTTTCAATCTGGTACAGTTAGGCCAACTTCATTTGCTTTTATTTCATTATTTCACTTGAAATTCTTGATCTTCTATTCTTCCAGATGAGTTTTGTTATTTTTTCTAGCTCTACAAAGTAATTTCTTGACAGTTTAATTGGTGTGGCACTGAATTAGTAGATAAGTTTAGGTAGGATTGTCATTTTTATTATATTAGTTCAGCCTTCCTATGAGCTGATCAAGTGATATTCTTCCAGTTGTTTAGATCTGACTAGATTTGTAAAGAAAGTGTTTTGTAATTTTGTTCATATAATTCCTGGATTTTTTTGGCAATTATATTATCAACAGTTATTTTAAATGGAATTTCTCTATCTTTTGCTGCTGGACTTTGATGGTAACATACAGAGATGCTGATAAGTTATGTGGATTTATTTTGTGTCTTGAAAATTTGCTAAAGTTGTTCATTGTAAAAAAAAATTTTAATCTTATAAAAGTAAATGTCAAAAACTAATAGCTTTTTTTAAAAAAGAAAAGAAAAAGGAAATATCAATTTGTCATGTTTTATATAATACTATGCGGATTTTAATTGGTTTTACATTTAGTCCTTATATTATTAACTAAAGAATATATGATAACATATATACATGCACATTTATGTGCATGTATAGGTGTGGGCATATATTCTTCCCAGCAACATGGGATAGCGTATTTCTCCAATTAGGCAGTTACAATTTCTGGATAAACCTCTCATGACTTGTGTTAAATTAACCTCTAAGCATATAATATTTTTGTCACTTTTGTAAATGGGAAGTAGTGCTGTGTGTCCATGGTACAGGGAAATACAATTGATTTTTGAAAAATTTACTTTATGTTCTGTAGTTTTGCCAAACACATTTAACATATTTAGTGTTTTCTTTGGTTGAATTTATGCAACCACATCATCTGCAGAAAGCGGTGTTTGTATTTCCCTGTGCCTTATCTTCATATATTTTAATTCTATTCACTAATAGTTTAGTTATCATTACTAGTACCATATAAAATAACAATATTTGGGTAGATTCCATGTCATATATGTCTTTAAAAGGAATTAAGTTCTTCAGTGAAATCATTCAAACAATTCCAATTGTTCAGTAATGAAGGAAATCAGCTACACCCAGAGAGAGAGCTGTGGGAAATGAGGATGAACCATAACATAGCATTTCCGCTCTTTCTGTTATTGTTTGCTTACATTCTTATTTTCCGTCTCAGTTTTTTCTTTCTTTCTAGATTCTATTTTTCTTGTATAGCAAGATAATGTATAAATATGAATACATATATTGGATTTAACATATACTTTAACATATTTAACATGTATTGGTCTACCTACCATCTAGGGGAGGAGTTGGGGGGAAATAGGGGAAAAGTTGGAACCAAAGGTTTTGCAAAGGTCAGTGTTGAAAAATTATCCATGGATATGTTTTGTAAATAAAAAAAAATAATAATAATACTAAAGGAATTAAGTTCTTACTTCTCTACTGAGTATGTTAGCTCTCTGTTTTATCATCTGATTTTCTAAAAGCTTTAATCAAGGTTGCCTCATGTTTTTTTTTTTTCTGTCAATCAGAAAAGTGTGATAGAAAATAAAATATATGTTTTTGTATGCATAAAAAATAAGATGAATTGATTATATGTTGAGGTAAAAATGAGAGCTAGACAGCCCAAACACTCTAACAGTTCTCTCAAGATATAAGGAGAAAATGAGCTTCTTCAGCAAACTGAGTAGATATACTGCAGAAGGGAATAGGTATGTGTGTATACAAATACACATACTAATACAAACTTCTTGTGACTGAAGGGGGTGGAAGAAGAAGAAAAAAACTAGCCCCTTTAGATTGCTTTTCAGGCAATTAGAAAATGCCTGGAGGGGTGGGGAACTGTGGTATATGAATGTAATAGAATAATATTCCATCACTAAAAATGATGAAAGAGGGGATTTCAAAGAATCTTGGGTAATGTGAACTGATGCAGAGTAAAGTGAGTAAAAACCAGAAAACATTTTCTATAAGGATAGCAATAATGTAAGAACTCTGATCAAAGCAATGCCTTACCCTGTGTCTAGAGGACCTATTATGAATAATGTTTCCCAAGTTCTGACAGGGAAGTGATAAAGTCAATGTGCAAAAAAGACATATGTTTGTGGACCTGGGCTCTGGGCAGATTCATTTTGTTTGGCAATATTTATTTGTTACAAGTTTTTTGCTCCCCATTTTCTTTTTCTTGCTAATGGGGCCAGTGGCAGTGTGGGAAGTTCAGAAGGAAGCATAGATAAACAGAAAAAAATTCAAATGAACATACAGAATTTATTGTACACAATCAATTTTCATTATTCATAGATTCTATATTTGTGACTCTATATGCTAAAATTTATTTGTAACTCTAAAACCAATACCTGTGGTATTCTTGTCATCATTCTTGGATATGAACAATGTTGAAAATTTGAAGTTGTCCAATATGCACATTCCCAGTTGAGGTTAAACAAGATTCTGTCTTCCTACCTCAGGTCTCCTAATGTCAACAAATGTTCTTTACATAGTCTTTTTTTGTTGGTTATTTTGATGTTTAAAATAGTACAGCAATAGTGCTGAAGTTCTAGTGCTCCTATATATAAGAAAGTGATTATGTGCTTTATGGAGAGAATAGTGTGTTAAATAAGCATCATTCAGGCATGATGATCCATGGGGATGTTGGCCATGAGTTTAATGTAAATGAATTAACAATATGGTATGTTGAGAAAAAAGAAAAGAAAATTCAGCTATTTATATTTTGGCTACTCCAAAAAGTGGAAAACTAAATGTTGGGACCAGAAGCTTACAGTATCCTAAACCTGTATTGCCCTTGGGAACTATGGTCCAGGAGTCACTAATTCAGTGTTTGTGACAATTTTATGGAACATAACCTCCCATGAATGATGAGAACTGATGACATTCAAATTATATTTATGCTGAACAAATTAGGATATATTTATGTCACAAAATATCACTGTGCTGCAACAATGATGAATAACAGAAATTCAAAGAAATATGGCAAACCCTGCATGAAAGTATTCAAGGTGAATAAAGCAAAAACAATATGTGTAAATGTGTAAAATCTGTGTAATTTTGCACATTTTGTGCAAATGTGTAAAACTTTTGCACAAAAATTGTGCAAATGTATAAAAACAGAAATATGTGTATTGATGGAAAGAGAGAGATTATGATTACTGAAATACCATAGAATCCTAGAATTTCTGGATTAGAATACACCTATCATACTTTTAGTCATATCTAAAATCTTTTAACCATAACTTTTATCCCTATCTAAAAGGAATTTCCATTATAACATAAAATAAGGGGTCAAACAGTATTTGCTTGAAGAATTCCAAGGCAAGGTATCTCTACTATCTCCCAAAGTGGCCCATTCCCTTTTTGTATAGTTCTCATTTGGGGGGGCATATAAACACAATCAGTCCTAAGAGACAGCCAATGGGACTGAAGATACAATGAAGAATTTGTATGACATTTGAGAGGGGAAGGGAGGGAGGGAGGGAGAAAGGAAAAGAAAAAGAGAGAGAAAGAAAACTGTAAATAGCCAAAAGGAGAGTAAAAAAAAAAAAACACACATGCTAATTCAAGTTGAATATTAATACCTGTGTATGAAAATAGCATTAAGCTTATCATCCAAGGTATTCAGGATTTGTAAAGCAGGTGAGCTAGTTAAGTAGAAAGAATGAAACATAATTCAAAGACATTAAGGACAGATATCATAAAATTGCAATAGTACTCATGAAATATTAAAAGAACCAGCAGAAGGCTTCAGAAAGTAGATTAGCACCTATAGACAACAACTATACAGATTAGATTTAATGGATTGAAACCTGAATGAGTACCTATTATGTATGTACACAGATCACAGTAAAGTATCCAGTCAGTCAGCAAGCATTTATTAATCCCCTGCTGTGAGCCAGGATACAAAGACAAAAGAAAATGATTCTGGCCCTCAAGGAACTTAAGTATCATGCTAAACTAGACAACATGAATTTATCTAGGTATAGATACAGTAGATACAAAGTATTTGGAGGTAATGAAACAAGGGGAAGGGGGCAGAGAAGACACTAGCAGGGAAAATTAGGTAAGTCTTCATAGAAAAGGTAGAAAATTCTCCAAACCTTGAAGGAAACTCAGGACCTTAGTAGGGACAGCTAAGTTGGTGCAAAGATAGAATGCCAGGCCTGGAGTTAGTAAGACCCAAGTTCAAGTCCAGCCACAGACGCCTACTCGCTGTTCAAGTTATGTCACCATTTGTCTCAGTTTTCTCATCTGTGAAATCCGCTGAGAAAGGCAAACCACTCCAGTATCTAAGTCGAGAAAACTCCAAATGGGATCACCAAGAAATAAATCCACAAAGGAGCTATAATAAAAGCTTGTTAAATGACTAACCATCTAGAGCAGAGAAGGCAATGAATTCTAGGCATAGACAATGACCAGTGTCAACCAATGGATGAGTAAAGTAAGAAATGTACTATATTACATTTTTATATTTGGAAACATTTTATAACATGTACTTCTTTGATAGTTTGGAACAATCCTACAGTATCTTTCCTAGACAAGTCTTTATAAAATTTTCCCATTTCTTCCTCTATTGTTAGTTTATGGTTTCAATATAGGTATTTTTATCTCCATAGATACATATAAAATACTCTTTCATTAACATTTAAATCTCCCTTTCCCAAAGCAGTAAATTCAAGTCCATTTCCTAGATGTATCTTGGCTCTTTCTTGAAAGTGGAATGGATGGACACCAAGCAATTGAAGATGTTTTGTCTGGATCCTACTTCCTCTTTAGAGTTGAAAAACTTGTTGAACCTAGATTGGGTACCTTCTCTCCCTGTCCTATTTTTCTTATAAGCTTTGCATATTTTTACTTATTTTTCGACAACATTTTTTTCTTTTGTGTGTCCATTTCTCTTATTTTCAATCTGGTTATGTGGTATATTCAGCTAAGCAGAAGCACATTTTGCAGTCACATTGTCTACCATTTTTCTTTCTACTTCATAAGGATACCCAATCTAACTATTTGGTGGATAGTTTATAGACTCCATTGAACTGACTGCTGATTTACCCCAATATAGGCTCAGACCACATGTGGATCTTATTATATCCTTGAGAAGAATGGGTGAATTGCTTGAGATATGAGTAATTTTTGTGATTAATATTCCTTCATTCTCAGTGTACTTTCACTAAATGAAAATGTTTCTCAAAAAAACTCTGGATATTGAAAGCATAACCTGAATTTCTTTTCAATTTTCAGCTGCTTTATTCAGTTTCATTACATTTGTGACTACCCATTCATTTCTGCTCCAACCTATTCTTTTCAATTATGCATTGCTCCTGAGTGTATATCTTAATGCTACACAAGATTGCTTTGAAGATGTGGTATCAAGAAGCTGAGCTAAGGTTAATAGACAACATTATATGAACTCTAATTGCACAATACGTGGTATTTTTATTTTGACTTTTATGCATTTTTTGGTTTTATGCACTATCCACTTTTACTAATGGAATATGTTTATATCTAAAGACTGAAATGTCAGTCCGTGACCAACAGTGAAACAATTAACTGTTATCTGAAGAATCCTGACCATGTTGACAACCAAGCCATATCACCAGACCCAAAGCACCATTCTGATATTATTAGAGAAGAACAGAGAAATTGAGAAGAACTTTCTAGATTATCTGTTGATACCCACCTAGATGTACTGAGTTAGTCACCAGCTTAGAAATATAATATCAAGACACAGTCTGGCTGCTGACTTATGTCCATCATTTGGAGGACTCAATCTCTAGAATTCAGACAATTTGCAAAAGTAGCATACATTTAACCACTTCTCCAAGATAAAAAAAAAAATCACTTATATACTGGATGCCTCCCACAACCCATTCTAATCATCCTCTGATTTTCATACCACACTCCTATCTGAAATCTCTTTTTGAATGGAATTGTTGTGGTATCTGTTCCCCACAACATAGAATTCTATGTTCCTTAGAGTGCCTATGCACAGAAAACACTCCTTCATCTTTTCCTCTTTGATCACTTTTCTTCCTTCATAGCAAGTATCACCTTCATGAATATCTCAACTATTGGAGTTCCTTGCTTCATGAAATTGCTATGTAACACATTACACCTATTTTTCATATGCATATTATAACCATACTCCTTCCAATAAAATAGAAGTTCTTTCCAGCTAGAATTTGCTTCATTTTATAGCCTCAGTTCCAATAGTAAGAGTTTAATAAATGTTTGTGAAATTGAATTATTCCTGCTACTCTTTATCTTCAGCATATATTTATTTATAAGATTAGTTTGACAAAAGATTCAAAGTAAACCTTTTTCCCACATAGCCCCCAGAATCTTAGTGAGGAACAAAATGGTAAGAACATTAAATTGTACAGTTATTATGAGCAATATCAGATTAACAGGCTGATGAAGACCACACTCATATTAGATGTAGTTGTAAGAATCATTTCATTTTAAAAACATTAGGTCAGAAAACTTCACTTTCTACTAATGATTTCTAATCAGAATCTTCTTGAGGCAGACAGTAAGCCATTTCTGATTGTAATGCTTTCTTCTCTATTTCTAACCACTTTAAACATTCTGTTTAGACATTCCCATCATAGCTTCTCTGACCGTCTGAGAGCAAAAGACACAATTAATCCCAGTGTTCATAAAAGAGTAGCCAAATGATCATACAATATAATTAATCAAAAATATATATGTTGATAAAAGGAAATTCTGACAATTTTTTTATTAAATCATAAACTGTTTGACTGAAAACATTCAAATTCTCAGATTTCACTTTGTCATATTTATAGAATTCCTTCCCAGAAGCCCTTTGGCTATTCCACCTTTTATAAGCAATGTAATTTACAAAAATAGCTGCTTTATAAAAAAAAAAAAGTTATCTTCTTGACTATAGAACTCTGTTCAATAGCTTCCAAAGTAAAGAAGATGCCCTCTCCTTTCTAATCTCCCCAGGAAGAGATCTAATTCTTCATAATGGATGCCATATTCTCAACCTTTCATTTCTTACACAATAAAATCTATTTCATCTAATGCTTCTAGTAAGACCTTTATAAAACTGACATCAGTTTGCCCAAGGTTATATAGGTGCTAAGCTACACAAGATTGCTTTGAAGATGTGGTATCAAAAAGCTGAGCTAAGGTTAATAGACAACATTATATGAACTCTAATTGCACAATACATGGTATTTTTACTTTGAATTTTATGCATTTTTTGGTTTTATGCACTATCCACTTTTCCTAATGGAATATGTTTATATCTAAAGACTGAAATGTTGGTCCATGATCGACAGTGAAACAATTAGCTGTTATCTGAAGAATCCTGACTAGAATAGGACCAGGTGCTCTTTCTAAATCTAGAAATCTTTCTACTGAACACAACAAGGCACCCATCACTAGGCCAGCTTGGTTGGAACTACCAGAGCTCATATTGTATCGGCATGGTCTTAGAGAGCTCTATGCCACAATGAGATATAGGAGCGACAGTTAAAAGTTAATAGAAACCAAAGACACATTTAACATTCACCATTTCCCCCACCCCCACCTTCAGAGGACTTGAATAGAGTACGGTAGAGATGGTGTTTAATTTGAGATGAGTAAATCTGAGTTTGACTATATCACTTAAAAAACTTGCCTCCACTTTGGGCAAGTACTTAATCTCTTGGGATTGCAGTTTGTTCTGTTATCAATTGAGGGGGTTACACTGGATGGCCTTAGAGATGCCTTCCACCTCTAGAGCTATAATCTTATAAACTGGAAGTGGTGTTTAACCCGTGAAATTAAACACAGGGATTTAAAATTTGAGTGCGCTTTCATATTGGGAGAGAAAAGGTTTTTTTTTTTTTTTCATTTTTGTCATCAGTTTGGTAGATTTTATATCTATACTCATGCTTTAAGAAACTAGATCTTAAGTGACTTTGAACACAATATATTAAAAAGGAAGGTAAGAAGGAGGGAAGGAATTACTCATGGAGAGTTTGTCACTGGTTTAGAGAGGCAAGAGTGAATGAATGTGATTGGTCTGAGAAACCTTTCTTAAAATCTAGGTTCTGGGAGTAAATGATCATTCTGAGGAAGGGGCTGCAGATCTTCCATTCTGAGAAGGTTGCAAAATACTCATCCTTATGAATGTTCATTGAAAATTCAAGTTGAATTTCATCAAGGAAAATACTATGTAAAAATATGATGAAGAGAATATGAGAAGAAATTCAGAGGGAAAAAACTAATAAATGTGGAACACTATTTAAAAAAACTTTATATACTGACGCTTTACATACTGCATATAACAGGCACTTAAAATGTTTGTTGAATTGAACAGTAGTACATACAGTACAGAAAGCCTTTGACAAAGTTGTATTTCAGGAGAAAAATAAGCTTATTGCTATGTCCCAATGATGAGAAATCATTCATTTTTCCATTCAATTTGGTTTTTATTTTTAGTTTATTTAAAAAAAAAAACAAAACTTTTTTTTTTTTTTTTTTTTTTTTTTTTTTTGCTGAGACCATTGGGAACTTGCCCAGGGATACACAGCTAGGAAATGTTAAGTGTCTGAGTCCAAATTTGAACTCAGGTCCTCCTGACTTTAGGGCTGGTGCTCTATCCACTATGCCACCTAGCTGCCCTTGATTTGGTTTTTAGCAAGGGCAGCCAAAGCTGAGTCTTAACTCTAAATTTTGTGAAGAGTTAAAGTAGGCTACATAAAGTTCTACCAGTATGAGGACCACCTGCAATGATCAAAACTGATGTGCCCTTCTACATTTGGGCCTCTTGAATTGAGCTTCTCTGATGACTCGACTAGGAAATAAAGCCAAAACTACTCTTTTTGACATCCATCACAAAATGCACCCAAACCAAGCAGTATGAAAGCCATCTCAAAATCTGTTTCTTAAAGGAAATTCAGTTGGGTGAAGTGAAAGAGATTCAGAAACCAAGAATCCAAGTAATAATCTCCCCAAATCTTCTCTAGACTGAGTGATGATAAAGGGCAACTGAAGGGGGGGAAATCAGGAAGGAAGTCTAAGTATTCTTGTTAGCTATTTCATAAAATTGTAAGTATATAGAGTTTTAAGCTGGAAGGGACTATGATGCCATAATTATATAGATAAGAAAACTGAGGGCTAAAGTAGCAGAGACACTACCTCTGGAGCCAGTGGCTTTCTCCTACATGCAGAATGAGAATAAGTGCAATCAACTCTAAATGCAATTGGCCTGGGACAATACTTGGTTAACCCTATCCTAGTTATAGCTTGGACAAGCACACAGATATTGTTTGGGGGGGAAAGCTCAGATATGAGGGACATGGTTAGAAAATACAAACAGTGATGGAAGACTATGTTATGTTTACTCCAGGACCCAATTTTTCTGACTTGATGTCCTTTCCTTGATTTTATACAAAATCCTGCGCATTCTTCAATTAGTCCTAGAAGATGGAGGATTTAGCTGAACTGGAGATTTAAGTAGTGTGTAACTCTGAAAAGCCATGCTTTGCCAGTTAGTATTAAGCTAACTAGAATTATAACTTTTCTGACTGCTGGATATATTTAAATCATGGCAACAATGTGACAGATACAGGCTGTCATATTCTATGTAATAGATCACATCTCAGCATTTGAAAAGAAAGGTATTTTTAGCTGCTTCTTGGGAGAATCAGACATAAGAGAAATAGCAGAAATCGAAGAAATCCAAGTTACTCTTGTTTAAAATATGTCAGGTGCCAAGGAGAGCAGACATGCATTGTATAAGATTTATCCTCATATGAAGTGATGAGGAATGAGAAATTAAAGGATTTTAGCATGCATGTCATTTTCAAATGCAGGCTAAAGTTATATATCACCTTTACTTGATAAAGATATATAATTACTGGAAACACTAATGACAAATTGGAAAACAGTACCATTAGTCCAGACTAGGGATCAATACAAGGGTAAAACCATTCACAGTTATGTGTGGACCCCTAGTTAAAGACTATGACCTTCAATGAACCCAGAGTTACCACATGTCAAACGAAGGCCAGATCTACAATAGGAAAACATAAATGTTTGCTCCCTCTGATCCAGAACACACAACTTCAATTCAAATTCCACTCTCAGTTACTTAATACCTGTGAGACCCTGGGAAAATAACTTCACTTCTCTAAATTCACTCATCTGTAAAACGAAAGGATGGGATTAAATGGCCTCAGCTGTCCCTTGAAGATTTACATCTGTGATATGTGACCTGATCTTGGTTCTATATTCTAATCATGGAAGAACCATCTCAGTCTAATCACCTAATATTACAGAGGAAAAAAACTGAGCCCTAGAGCACATAAATACCTTGCCTATGGTCACACAAATAATTCTGAAAAATGTGGCATAATGGAAAGATCACAAGATTTTCAATCCAAAGGCTCTATTAAATGATCACTTCTGATATTTGCTACCTCTGTGAACTTGGACAAATTACTTCTTTATGGATCTCTATTTCTCCATCTACAAAATAAAAGGTGGAACTAGCTATTTTCTGTACTCCCTTCCATCTTTGGATCTTTTTTATTGACTTCTGAATTCTTTCAAAATTGGAAAATTTTAAGATAAGTCAAGAAATAAGTTGGAGAAATTTTCATAGACTTGAATATCTAGTTCTTTTTTTTTTTTAAAGAGATATTGTCTCCTCTTGTCTACCACATGAAAATATAAGAAGAAAAGTACTGACTGGAGCTATTATGCCTTTGACTCTTAAGGAGTGGAAAGATGGGATCAAGTGTCTTTAAATAGGGAAGTCCTATGGAAGAACATCCAATTAGACATTCTACATTTTAGCCTTAGGCTTTAAATTCAAGACCAAGCCTTCTTTCTATAGTTACTCATATTTTTGATAAAGAGTAGTAACTCTAATCTATTAGAAAGCCAGAGTTGAAATGTTGCTCCTGCAGCAAGCCTGGTAAGGGAAACTAAGTTTTTGTTACTCAAGAAAATGAAATCACTTAAAATACTCATTAAAATTATGGGTTCCAAAGAGATTAAAAAAGTGAAAGGACTTTTTTTTTTTACAAAAATATTTATAGTAGCTCTTTTCATGGTGGCAAAGATTTGGAAATGGAGAGGATGCTCATTAATTCAGGAATGATTGAACAAGTTGTGATTGATTATTCAAAATGATTTCAAAAAAATCTAGAAAGACTTCCAGGAGTTGATGCAAAGTGACCTAAGCAGAACCAGGAGAATGTCGTACACATCAACAAGCATTATTGTACGATGAAGAATTGTGAATGACTTAGCTATTCTTAGCAAGACAATGATTTGAGAGAATCTCAAAAGATGCATAATAGGGCATGTGATCCACCTCCAGAGAAAGAAATGATATAGTCTGACTACAGACTTTAATTTTTAAAAGACTTTTAATTTTAAAAGAATGATTACAGCTTTAGCATGCTGTTTCTCTCTCTTTCCCTCCCCCCTCCCTCCGTTATTCCTCCCCTCTCCCTTATTCCCTGTCTTCCTTCCTGCTTTCCTTTTGATTTGAGTCTTCTTATAAAAAATGGCAAAATTGTTTTAGCATTTAATTGGGGGAAAAGTAATTATGTGTTCACATTTTTTGGTTTGATGAAGGAAGAACCTCCTGAGGATGCTTTATGTTAAGAGCTATTGTCACATTCAAAGTCAAAGTCACTGAAGAAAATGGAAAAAAAATGCATAAATTGACTATGATATCTGCTAACTTCAGGATTATTTCATGACTCTGGAAATTCACTTTTCATTACTAGTATTTAAAGATAGGCCTCTAAGACCCTGCTAAACACGTTTTGCCTTCTAAGATGTTAACTCATTGATACAATAAACTACATGTGTTCATGTGCCAACAGCAGAGAGCCCTCAACTTAACAGCATCTACACTGAAAAAAGGGCTTTGGGGAGCCCTGTTTTTGTGGGGAAGTCATCAAATTCCAAGTCTTCGTTATTCAGATGAGAAAACTTAATCTAGAAGAAGACTGACTTGCCCAACATCACAAGGCAATTTTTAAATGCTAGAATGAGCCTCAAAGGAAATGCTATTTTCAGAAAAAGAAGGAGGAATGGGTATATTTATGGAGTTGTTACCAGAGATGACTGGAGACCTTTACTAGCATCCTTGAAATTACATCACAAGGATAAACCGATATCATTTTTAAAGCAGAAACTACTTCCTATCTCAGTCTACTGGTGAAATGCAAGAAATAAGGCCTGCTTTTTTATGAAGGCATCCTTGTCCTTAACTTTCTCACTCTTCCCTTTTCTTATTCTCTAGTGCTTCTTTAATTAATACAATAGTACTTGATTTCCCATTCTTCCTTATTTGTTTTAATTTGAAGAAAAAAGCCAAGTGATTGGGTAAAGAAATATTAGTGTTAAGGAAGAGAACTTTTCATTTTGGTAATCTATTTTATTCAACATTGATATTGCATTACATTATTTTGAAATAAGTTATTATATCCAATTAGCATTTCTTTTTAAAAGGCTCATGCTGAAGAATTTAAAAGTGCTGATCCCACTCTAAAGAAGGCCTCGAACACAAAGAATGGCTTTTGGTAAAACTGGAATATGCCATTTACCTGGGCAATCGATTATCAGCAGGTATGAAGTGGCAAACCCTCAATGCAGTGTGTGATCAAGATTATTCTAGATGAAGTAGAATCGCCCTCAGGCCTGGAACTCAAGATCTCTGGGTCAGTAAATCTATAAAGAATATTCCACTGCCACATGACATTAGGCTAAGTTGGCAAAAATGCACATTCCCCATTAAAATAAACATTTTTTGTGGCCTAGTTAAAAGTTTGAGTTATATTGGTGTGCTCATCAGATTTAAATTCATAGCATTTGAGAACCTGACAGTTTGAAAAGTCCTAAGATCTACAGTCAGAGCATATATAATGTCTTGGGGGACAAAATATATCTTAAAAAATTCCTCCTCATTTCATTGAAGTTCTCATAAGCCGTTTGAAGTCGAATACAGAAAAATTCCAAACCTAATTCCACAAACAGGGAAAACTTTTCTTAATCCCTTTTCAGTGGGATTTACAGTAGTATCCAAGCTGCTATCCAAATGCTCCATTCACCCCATTCTCCGTAAAGCATGCAGGATAAGTTATGACTTTTCCAAGAGCTACACTGAAGTCCAAGAACTGAGTTGTGGGGTTTGGATTTCAGTTGTTTGTTTCTGCTATAATACAAATAAGATCAAATTTAAGGGTCTGAGGGAATATTTAATTAGTGAAGCCCTCACAGGAATCATGCTCAACACCCTTGAGAAGCATTCACATTCCTACAAGACCACTAGGCTAACGATTTGTCCCATGACCAAAGACAAAGGAGATAAAAACAAAAGATGCCACAAGTCTCAAGATTCTATTAGCCCAGACCCCTTTTCACACACTCCCCTCCCCATGGTGCTGAGAAGCCCAACCAATGAGAGAGAAGCTGGGAATGGGCGGGAACTCCGCATCAGGGATAAAAGTCTTGTGCTTGGTTTGAGGTTTTTTGCCCTCTCCAGTTGCAGCTGTTTGATCTCCATGGGCTGTGCCCCTTCTCTCCATAAACACCTTTTCTGCCCTCTGACTCAGACTCCAAACTTTGATTCTGGTGGTTTTCAGCCCACACAGGTCAGAAGAGCCAGGTTCAAATCCTGATTCTGCCAAGTTCTGTGTTATCTTGGCCAAGATAGTGTAGGGATTTAAGTTTCAATTTCACTACGTATGAAATGGACATCAAAAAATGTACACTGCCAATCTTATATGATATTTTTTGCATAATAAGATTATGCAAACTGAGGCAATTACTATTATTTCTAAAACTATTTCTTCATAAGTATATGCCCCTCCAGGGAAAAAAAAAGGCCATGATTTCCATAAGTAAAGTAATATAGAATGAATTACTATCCTACTATATTAATGTCTACCCTGATATATCATTAAGGGGTATCAAGATGTAAATTGCAGTCAGTAACAAGTGAAAAAAATGATTTCCTAACCCACAAATCCCTCCTGGTAGTAGTTTGCAGGATAAAGAAGAGAGCCAGAAGGAAGCATAGATATGATCTAGTGCCACCTCTTTCTTTTGTGGAAGAAGAATATGAGAGATCCATTGAATTAAATGACTTGTCCATGGTCACACAGGTGGTAATTTTCCTAGCTGGGATTTCAGTGCCAGCTTACAAAGCAGCCATTTCCACCCCAACTATTCCATATTTTTATGGGGAGAGAGAAGCAACATAAATAGAATGAAAAAGCAGGGGACAAAAGTTTCATCAGATGTAGTTTGATTTCATCTTAACATATACTGGAGGCTTGGTTAAATTCTGACTTTCCAAGGCTAGGTAAGAAAATACTTTGGCTGCTCAGACAAGAAAGAATGCATCTCTTTTACCAGGAGGGACAAATCACTGCTAACTCTGTTACCTTTGCAGGGGCTACAGTGGTTTCAAATATAAGTCTTACTTTCAAAAAGGAGGGGGGGTGCAAGCAATGTATCAAAATCCATACCTTCGTCCATTAACTATCCATTTTGTTCATTAGAAATAAACATACATCTAACATTGCCTGTTAGAAAAAATGCGGAGGGGAGGGAATGGCTCAGTTATTTGAATCCCTAAATGATAGAGTTGAGGAATGGAAGGAACATAGAGGACATCTAATCCTAACCTCTCTTTCCAGCCCATTTGACAGATAAAATGGGCTAAGAGTAACCCCTCTTAGACTAGGGCAAAGTCATCTAGCTAGTTAATGGAAAGGGGCATGTCTAGACTCTCTGTTTCTTGAATCCTTAGAAACCAATTTTAGTTTTAGTCATAAGATTAAAAAATTTGGAATTTATTATAATGGATCTGAAAATGTCAAGCTCTCCTAGCCTGCATAATTAAGATACTTTGCCAAGTTTCTGATGAGGAGAAAGTGTTCTTTCTCAACCACTACTCCTTGGGAGCAATTTAGATTCATTCAATCCAACAAACAATTATTAAACATTTCCAAAGTGTCAGGCCCTTACAATGAAAAATGTAAAACCTTTCCCCAAAATGTGAAACAGTGGCTGCCTTTGAGGCCTTTTCTAGCAGGTATGTGTGGTAGATAATAGATACAAGTATATTTATTATCATCATCATCATCATCATCATCATCAAAATATATCGAAAAATAGTTTTCAACATTCACCCTGGCAAAACCTTGTGTTCCAAATTTTCTTCTCTCCCTTCCCTAGACAGCAAGTAATCCAATATATGTTAAAAATGTGCACTTCTTCTATACTTATTTCCATAATTATGCTGCACAAAAAAAATCAGACCAAAAAGGAAAAAAAAATGAGAAAGAAAACAAAAGGCAAGCAAATAACAAAGTGAAAATATTATGTTGTGACCCACACTCAGTCCCCACAATTCTCTCTCTGGGTACAAATGGTTCTCTCCATCACAAGCCTATTGGAATTGGCCTGAATCACCTCACTGTTGAAAAGAGCACATCCCTCAGAGTTCATCATAGCATAATCTTGTTGTTGCCATGTGTCCTGGTTCTGCTCATTTCACTCAGCATCAGTTCATGTAACTCTTTCCAGTACTCTCTGAAATCAGCCCATTCATCATTTCTTACAAAACAATAATATTCCATAACATTCATATACCATAATTTATTCAACCATCCCCCAGCTGAGCGGCACTTACTCTGTTTACAATTCCTTGCCACCATAAAAAGGGCTGCTACAAACATTTTTGCACACATGGGTTCTTTTTTCTTTTTTATGATCTCTTTAAAATTCAGACCCACTAGAGACACTGCTGGATCAAAGGGTATGCACAGTTTGATACCTCTTTGAGCATAGTTCCAAACTGCTCCCCAGAATGATTAGAACAGTTCCCAATTCCATCAACAATGTATTAGTGTCCCAGTTTTCCCACATCCATACCAACATTTATCATCACCTTTTCCTGTCATTTTAACCAATCTGAGAGTTGTGAAGTGATACCTCAGAATTGTCTCAATTTGCATTTCTCTGTTCAATAGTAATTTAGAACTTTTTTTATATGCCTAGAAATGGTTTTAATTTCTTCATCTGAAAATTGTCTGTTCATATCTTTTGACCAAAATGAGATATTTGTAAAGCAGTTTGAAAACTATAAAGTGCTATGTAAATGCTAGATTTTTTTTTAAACCTCCTTGTTCCTCTAGGGGAGAAAAGAAGCTCAAAAAAGTAGGCAAATGACCCAAAGTCACACAGAGAGCAAAGGCAGAATTTGAACATCGATCCTTTGACTCCAGATTCAGTATTCTTTCCTTGCTAAATACAAACAGAAAAATTTTGGAAAATCTTGGGATTTTCTGAGCCTGCAAATATTAGTAGCTGTAGGAATCACAGGCTAATATTATCTTGCATAATTTAAAAGGCATGCTTACTTGGCCCTTTATGGGCTTTCATTTACTCATATTTTAAATTAAGAAAATGTATATCACATGGATAGGTTAAACACTAAAATATAGTTATTAATAGGTTTCACATACTTATAAGAAATATAAAAAGATCTCCCACTACATCCAGAGCCATATCATTAATCTTGATCTATATCTTACCACTGGACCCAGATGACTGTGGAGGAGAAAGTAAGGCTGGTGCCCCCCCTCACCCCACCACCTTCCCACCCTAAAATCCAATTCACCCACATGTCATGGCATCATCTCCCTGGTGTTATGGTAGTCTTTAAGAACAAAGGACAAACAATAGCAACCTAAAAAAAGAAGAATCCTAAAATAAAACAAAAAAAAATGAAATGACAATTTAAAATGCTGTATTCTATTTGGCCAAAACAGAAAATATATAGGGGGTTTTAGGTCAAATTTCAATTACATGTGAGAAGTGTTTCATGACAAGCTATGATATGCTGTAATAATTTAAAAAAATGAAAGTTCTTTTATCTACAAAATCACTCCTATAATTTATATAATAGCCTCCTGGTACGTAATCTCAGTTTTGTTTTGTTTTGTTTTTTTTGAATCATCATTTCTCCACTCCTACAGTGATTTTCATGCAGAATTGCAGAGAAGAATTTGGTCATAGAAACATTTGGAAGAACAGGGCAATTAAAAATTGATGAACAACTATACTGTATAATTAATAACCATGGTGGGAGAAGCTGAACAGGTACACGTGGGCTCTGATTTGGGCTCATTTGTTGATCACAAAGGTTTTTTCAAGGGAAAAGAAAATTAGCCTATAGCGTGATGAGAAACAAAATTGTCCCTGGTTTCAAGTACACCTTTAAAACTATAAAACATGAAAATACCATAACATAGTAGTTAAGCTGGATTGTGTTATTAACATTCTTTTCCTCAGATATAGAGTTAAGTGGAGGCAACTTGAGAAGTCATTTGTTCTAAAACTCTAAAGGAGAGAGGGGAAATCTGAAAGTTCCAAAGGGAAATGATTCACCCACAATGACACAGAAAGTCACTGTGATGGAAATAGGATTCAAATGCAGGTCACCTGACTCTAAAGCCAGTACTCTTACAACTACAAGGATGGCTCAAGATTCAATAAAGATGCATTAAATGCTTACAGTGTGCCAGTCATTGCTCTAGATGCTGTGAAAACCAGTACCTGCCCTCAATGAGCTCAGGTTGCAGAGTCATTACATTCCACTATCACTACTATTATTGCCATGAACACATTTTATATAACGCAAGACATCAGAGTTTCTTAATCTCAGGGCCAGAGTCATCTTTCAAGGAGTCCATGAACTTAAACAGGAAAATAATTGCACTGAACTTCTAAGTAAAAATTAGCATTTCCTTTCATGCATAAAAACATTATTCTGAGAAGGAGTCTATTTGGTAACTTTACCAAATTGCCAAAAGATACTATGACCTGCAAGAATATCAAGGGAATTAATGGAAAAAATGCAAAGGAAGGTGGCTTAGTTGCACCAGACCTCAAACTGTAATATAACATGGCAATCATCAAAACCATTTGGTACTGACTAAAAAAACAGAGTGGTAGATAAATGGACTAAGTTAGGTACACAAAACATAGTAGTTAATGACTATAGTAATCCACTATTTGATAAACCCAAAGACTTCAGCTTCTAGGAGAAGAAATCACTATTTGACAATAATTGTGTGAAAACTAGAAAACAGAACGGCAGAAACTAGTCATAGACCAGCATCTTATACTCTATACCAAGATAAAGTTGAAATGGGCTCATGATTTAGACATAAGGGTGATCTTATAAGCAATTTATGAGAGCAAGAGATAATTTACCTAACATATCTTTAGAGAAGGGAGGAATTTATGAACAAAGAAAACTGAAGAACATTATGAAATGCAAAATGAATAACTTTGATTACATTAAATTAAAAAGTTTTACACAAACAAAACCAATGCAGCCAAGGTTTAAAGGGGAACGGAAAGCTGGGAAATAATTTTTACAGCCAGTATTTCTGATAAAGGGCTCATTTCTAAAATACATGGAGAATTAAATCAAATTTATAAAATAAGTCATATCCCAATTGATAAATGGTCAAAGGATATGAATAACTTTCAGATGAAGAAATTAAAGCCAACTATAGTAATATGAAAAAATGCTCTAAATCAGTAATGATTAGAAAATACAAATTAAAACAACTCTGAGGTCCCACCACACACCTCTCAGATTGGCTAAAATGACAGGAAAAGATAATGAGAAATGTTGGAGGGGATGTGGAAAATTGGGACATTGATGCATTGTAAGTGGAGTTATGAACTGATCCAAACATTCCAGAAAGCAATTTGGAACTATGCCCAAATGATTATAAAACTGTACAGTTTTTGATCCCCAAAAGATTTTTTTGTATCCCAAAGACATCATAAAAGAGGAAAAAGGACCCACATGTACAACAATGTTTATAACAGCTTGTTGGAATCTTTACAAATTGTTAAATCATTAGAGTTGATAGAGACAATAAGTATCTAATTTAACATGGTTCAGTATCACTGATCTGATCTTACAAGGAGATGTTTTGGGCCGGAACCTGAAACAAGGTACTAAGTAGAACTAATTGATACAATGCTTGTGTTCACACCATTACTCATTGGAGTTCACAAGTATGGAAACTGCACAAAGTAAACTTTGTAACTTTGTGAATTCACACCTCCCCTGAAGCTCTTAGGGCCAGAGAGCATGCTGGGAGATATCCCACAATCCCACTCTCTCATATATAAGAAACAGACAGAGGCTCTCGGAGCGAGTTCAGCTGAATTACGTTGAGAGGGGAGCATCAAGTGAGTTCAGCCAGAAGCCCTCTCTCAGAAGAGAATTACTTTGGAACATAGCCAGGGGTTGGAGAGGAACACTCTGGGAGGAAGCCCACAAGCCCTCTCTTGGAGGCAAGAGAGATTCATTCCATCTTTGTGCTGGCTGGAGGCTGAAGAAAGCAGAGACAGAAGCAAAGGACAAAGTTGCAAGACCTCTTAGAACTAACCAGGCTATTTTGGAAGGAGAAAATAAACGTTTCCATTTTACCAGCTGGCTGCATTTTGGGTGATTATTACTCTTAACGGAAACTAAGGCTGCCTCCAGAAAACCTCCCCAAGAAACTCGTTCCCAGAGAGAACGATTATATTATTTTAAAGAAGAAAAACACCACAGCAGCTCTTTTTGTGGTGGCAAGAAACTGGAAACTGAAGGGATTCCCATCACTTGGGGATTGACTGAACAAGTTGTTTCATATGAATTTAATGGAATACTACTGTTCAGTAAGAATAAATTTCTGATTTATTTCTGATTTCAGAACAGCCCAGAAGACCTCCATAAACTGATGCTGAGTGAAGTGAGCAGAACCAGGAGAACATTGTACACAATAACAGCAAGATGATGTGATGATCAACTATGACAGACAGCTTTTCTCAGCAATGCAGTGATACAAGACAATTCCAATAGGCTTGGGAGGGAAATTTCTATCTGCATCCAAAGAAAGAACTTACAGAGACTGACTGGGAATTGAAGCATAGTATTTTCATTTTTCTTTCTTATATTTTTTTTCCTTTTGTTCTGATTTTTCTTTCATAACGTGAACAATATGGAAATGCACCTAAAATGATTGTATATGTATAGCCTATGTCAGACTGTCTGCTGTCTTGGGGAGAGAAGAGAGGGAAGGAGAAAAAAAGTGGAACTTAATATCTTACAAAAATGAATGTTGAAAACTATCTTACATGTAATTAGAAAAAAATAAAATATTATTAAGTGGGGAAAAAGAGATTCTATGACCCCAAAAGACTAAGAGCTCATGTATTACAGCTTCAAAAGAGATCTCTACACAATATTTTCCAAACCTCTGTGATAAGAAGCACAATCGTTTTTCCTATTTAACTCAAAAAGGAAAATAAGGCTCAGAAAGTGAAGTGACTCAACACAATCCATAAATAGTATATGTCAGAACCTGTTTTTACATACTGACCATGTCTCCTAATTCCACTTTTAGGACTTTTTGTACTCAAAGTTTATTTCTTTTCTGACTTCTGTAGTTTGGAATGTGGATGTCAGAGCTGAAAAGAGTTGTAAAGACTGTCCCTGTGTCCATAAAAAGGAAAAACTAAAATCCAGAGATTTGAGGCCACAATGACAGCGTTCTACTGCCCAAGTTGGAACCAAAGGCCATGATTGCTAATCCCTAGAATAGAGCTTTGGACAATCCAGAAAAGGAGTTACACTTATTTTAACTAGTTTGCATATGCAACTAAATTGTTATAAGTTAATATTCCAACAAAACTGTCAAAGATTAGAGGGAAAATGGTGTTTCAAATGTGAATACCAAGCTATCAGGTTTTTTCATGCAAAGTAGTGTTCCCCTTCCTCCCCTCTGCCCCCGCAATGAATATCAGATCCTGTTTGTAATACAGTCGAAACACATATTTACTCCAGTGTAACCACAGTCATAGAATTTTCATCCATAATACCCAGTGCTACTAGGAAAGATCTTTGAACTTAAACTGTAATGATAGGGCCATGGAATTCAGGATTTGAGAGATGATAGTCACATCATATGTTGACATGGATTGGGCATATCTGAAATATTCTGTCCAGTCCTAGGTATGACCTTTAAGAAAGATAATGACAAACTAGAGTATCCAGAACAGGGAAACTAGGATAGTGAAGTGCTGCAAGATTCTAGCATGTATGAATTAGTTTTAAAAACTGTAGATGTTTAACCTGGAGATAAGCAGACTGAAGAAAGCAGATATGTTTTAAATATTTAAAGATTTGTCATATGCAAGAGAGATAAGGATTCTCCAGTTTTGCCCTCAGCAGATAGAACTAGGAACAATAAATGTAAGGCAAAGGAGGCAAATTTTGGCTTGCTGTCAAGAAGAGACAGTAGGTTCATTCCTATTAAAAGTCTATAAGCAGAAGTTGCAAGTCCAATGGTGTCCAGGTTCTAGTGCGGATTCTTATTCAGAAATGAATTGAACTAAATACTTGCTAAATACTAAATTCTTCCAAATCCTGTGATTATAAGATTCTGGGAAGACTTGGCAACTGGTTATATATGAAGGATTATAATAGAGGAGTCAATTATGATTAATAAAATTACTACATAATAATAATCTAATCTATACATATGACTAGCACCTTTTGGCAGTTATGTGCTAGTAAATATGTAATAATCAACTCTTGAAAAAGACACATGGTCACAAAAATCTTTTAAGTTTAATATGCATGATTAAATTTTTCTTTAACACTTTATGAAGTCTAGGCAATCAACAACAAAAAATCTAGCTCTGATTTATATTGATAATCAAGGTGTAAATGCTCACCCTGAAAAATTAACAAATGGCTCTCAAGCCAATCAGACAAGATCCAGCACAGTTCAGTAGTCTATTTATGTCATTTTCCAAATCTCATAAAAAAAGCAATATCACCCTCTAACTTTTCCCTTCATTTTGATTCCTTCAGTTAGAAGTGATCTTCTTTTGCAAATTTTCATAACACTTTGTGCCTTTCTCTAAAATCTTTATAAAATGAAGGTGGGGGATCAAACCCTTTCTAAAGATCCTTCAATTTCTTCATATGATTGTTTAGTTATTCTTGCACACAGTTCAACACGTTATAATATAATATAATATAATATAATATTAACAATAACAATATATATATATAATATAATACTATAACAATAACAATAATGACATAATAATAACAATAACAGCTACCCTTTGTATGTCACTTTTAGGCTTACAAAGAAATTTATAAATAATTTATAAATACTATTTCATTTTATACTTACAACAAGCCTACCAGTTAGGTGTTTTTAATATCCCCATTTAACAGATGAAAAACTGAGCCAAGCAGAGGTAAAATGAACTCAAGTTTTCTAAACTTCAGATTTAGTAGTCTATCTACCACCAAGCTGCCTAGTTATTTGAATACATGTTTTATCTTCCCTTACAAACAAGTCCCTTAGGAATATTAAGGATTCCTACTTCCTTCATATCTCTCTTAACAGTTAGAATAAGGTTTTGCATATAACAGATATCCAAAAATTATCTACTGAATAAATGAATGAATATCACAATGGAATTATTCATCAGTTTCTTTTTTATTATTTATTGTATTTGAAAAAGCAAAATAAGAAAAAATCAATACAGAAAATGAATACAAAACAAAAGAGAATATTGTCGTCTGGCCAACATTATATTAGGAAGGATTCAAAATATACAATAACAAATTCAGATCAAGAAAGTATTTATATTAATAGAAGAAATTACATTCATGAATGTCCATTTTTTTCTTTACTTCCTCCCTTCCACCCCACCACTTCCAAGCAAACTACAATTAAGAAAAATATAGATATTTATGTATATATATAGATATAGATATATACATATACATACACACACTCTCTCTTACACACCCCCACATACATACACATGTCTTTCCTATTCCTGCTGACTTTTTAATTAAATTTTGCTCCATAAGTTGTCTTGCTATTGCTTAACCTCCCCCCCCCCATACAAAGATCCCTCCCTTGTCTTCTTCCTTCACCTTTTGCTTTCTCATCCACCCATCCCTCCCCCTTCATTTCTTTATAGATTTTGAAGGGTGCTATACCCTTCATGATATATATGTAGTGTTGCCTATTTAACCCATTCCTGATGTGAGTAGGTTTTCAGATATACAAGCCCTCCTTCCCTCTCTAATGTCTCTTCCTCTGCACCTCATTTGTATAACAAGATTATTATTTTTACCTTAACTCTTTCTTTTGAGCTACCCTATTGTTGAAGTGAATCTTAAATATATAAATATATAGTATACATTTCTTATGTAAAAAAAGTTAACAATTTGTTCTTGTTTAAAAAGTTTGTCCGTGTAAAATTGATCTTTGCTATTGGCTCCTATATGTTAAATTTTCTATTAAGTTCAAATTTTGTAATGGGCTGAGGCTTGAGTTGATGCACTGAGGTCCCAAGCACATGAGGCTAAATAGTAATTGGACCATACTCTATTAATATATAAGCTTGGAGAAAGAATGGCCCCCACCCACTCTTTGTGCAAGTCCTGATGTGTTGTATAGGAAATGATGATTTTGGTGGGTGGAGGCAGGGGAGTGGAAAGGGAAGGGGAGGAGAGACTTTTGGGATTGCCATTACCACGGTTGGCTCGGCTCGCATCTCTCTCTGTTGGCTGGCTTCCTGTCGCAACTGCCCATATTTGCTATTGCAATCTTTATTCACCTCTTCACTCCAATAAATATTGAAGATTTTTCCCTTAACCTGAATTCCTGACTCCGGCTGATTTTAAATATGCGGTCATTACATTTGGCGCCCAAGCGTGGGAACCAAGGACCCTACTTTCACTGAAGAAGTCTCTAGTGACCAGAAACTTAGGTGAGTATAAGACAAACAGGGAACTTATTTTCTTAAAGACGAAAGCAGTAACTTTTTGGCTGAAATGGGACAGATCCTAGGTAAAGATTCTCCATCCCCACCCCAACCCCCCCACCCCCAGCCCCACCCAGGAGTGGTGCTATAGAAAGCCTGCGTGAACTGATAGAAGAGGAAGGGCTAATTATAACTTGGGAACACGTAGCTAAACTTCTGGGTATATTAAAACGTACCTCCCCTGGGTTCTTAGAGGAAGAGCAAATCTCTGTTGGTCAACAGCTCTCTGATTATAACATTGAAAATGGTCCTCAGTCAGTTCCCTTCGAGGCATTCTATTTATACAATACAATACTGTTGGCCTTAAAATACCATATAAGTTCTAGGAGAAAAGGAAAAAAACTCTAGGAATAGCCAAATGGGGAAGTCTGAGATAAAGGAGGAAGACAAAGAACAGATTAATGGCCATATCCCCACAGGGCATGAAGACTTAAGTGAGGCTCAAGGGCAGAGTGAATCTGAGGCAGCTTCAGCCCCACCTGAGGAGCAGGTAATTGACTCTCCTCCATCAACTCCACCCTCCGGGATGGAGGGAGAAGGGGTAGTGGGGGGGGGGCAGTGACAGCACCAGCACCTCCCCCCCAGCATCCAGCACCTCCCCCCCAGCATCCAGCTGCTCCTTTGAGTAGATTGCAAAAGGGACTAATTAAGGCCAAAGAAGAAGGGAGAAATGTATTGGAATTTCAACACCACATTTTTCCAGTTATTCAACAGTTTAATTCTTCAGGTCAAGAAAGTAGAAGATACTCTCCTTTTGATATAGAAATCCTCAAAGACCTGAAAAAGGCTTGCACTCTTTATGGGGCTACATCAGCTTATGTTAAGATGCTATTACAAAATTTGGCTTTTGAAGTCTTGACCCCTGATGACTGGAAATCTATAGCAAAGATATGCCTAGAACATGGACAAAACTACTTGTGGCTTTCTGAATATAGTGAGCTCTGTAGGATACAAGCCCAACAAAATAGTCAAAGTGGAGTTCATGCTGCAATCACCTATGACCAATAACAGGTGTAGGTCCTTATGCAGATGTCGAAGTACAAATTAATTATTCTATAGCAGCATATGAGCAAATTGCTGCTAATGCTATCAAAGCGTAGGCTTCCCTCCACAATAAAGATGACAAGGGTGAGGCCTTCACAAAAATAACACAAGGGCCAAATGAACCCTTTGCTGACTTTGTGGGACGTTTGCAGACAGCTATCACAAGAACAAATGGAGAAAATCCAATAACAGACATTTTGATAAGGCAACTTGCTAAGGAAAATGCTAATGAGGTTTGCAGAAGAATTATACTAGTACTGCACAAGAATTCTCCTTTAGAGGAGCTCATAAGATGCTGTGCCACAGTGGGCACGGATGCCTTTTATAGCCAGGTTATGATGCAGACTTCCCAAAATCCAAACATGGGAAGACAGAGTTCCTCTTGGCAAGGGACTTCTAGAGAGACTCGTAGATGCTTTCAGTGTGGAAAAGTAGGGCATCTGAAAGCTCAAGGTTGGTATAGAGATAGAATGGGAAAACAAGATGGGAGAACAAGACCCAATACCCCATGTCCAAAATGCAACAGAGGCTTCCATTGGGCCTCAGAATGCAGACAGATTCAGGGAAACGGGATGAGGGGCCCAGCCCCAGGGCCCAAGGCAAAAAACACCTGGGGCATGATGGCAGCCAATGGTGCACCCAGGGAGTGCCTACAAGTCCAGTACCCAGACATGACCAATCAGCCAGAAAGCCATATGATGGGAGAAGGGGATTACACAGTCAACCAGCCAGGAAGCAACCTGATGGCAGAAAGGAATTACAATTGGGGAGAATAGAGCTGTATGCAGCTGGGACAACTGAGATGCTCCCTGGAGAGGTGAAATCTGTTCCTCTCCAGCCTATAGATCCCCTACCTCCAGGCACAGTAGGCTTGACCATTTCACCTCCTTTTTGTACGTACAAAACAGTGTCCATCCACACACTGATGTGGGAAACTGGGGAATGTGTAGATAATATCCCAGTCACTAATACAGGTAGACAATGTGTGACTTATCATCCAGGAGAAGTAGTACCATCAGGTTTACTCATACAGAATCCTAATAAGCAACCTGGTGATAGTCACCCAGATTCTGACTCCAGACCACAAAATCCAGGAATATACTAGACAGCAGCTGTAACAGCTGACCGACCTATGCTCACGATCTATATAAATGGCCTACCATTGGAAGGATTGGTAGACACAGGTGCAGATCGTACAGTCATTAGAGGTGCCAATTGGCCCAGTCACTGGCCAAAGATTAAAGCAGACAACTATATGTCTGGAGTAGGAGGATCAATAGCAGCTGAAGTTAGTGCTGCCCCTATGAGATGGACTTTTGAAGGCAAAACAGGAGTTTTTACTCCTTTTATAGTTGAAAAACTCCCCATCAATCTGTGGGGAAGAGATGTTTTACAACAATTAGGATTAAAAATGAGTACTTCGGTTTTTTAAGCAGGGCTGCTGTTGAAGGCCTGCCAACACTTTTACCTGTTCCTATCCAATGGAAAACTGATACACCAGTGTGGATAGAACAGTGGCCCTTAAGTAGCAATAAAATTCAGGCCTTATTAGATATAGTACAGGAGCTAAGTCCTTGGAATTCCCCAGTGTTCGTTGTAAAAAAGAAATCCGGAAAATGGAGGATGCTCACTGATTTAAAAAAAGTAAATGAACAGATGGAAACTATGGGAACTCTTCAGCCTGGACTTCCATCTCCTACTCAATTGCCTAGAGAGTGGCCTCTTTGGGTCATCGATATTAAGGATTGTTTCTATTCTATCCTTCTGGATAAGGAGGATATGAAAAGATTTGCCTTTTCAGTGCCCAGCGTTAACTTAGCTGAGCCTTATAAAAGATATGAATGGACAGTTTTGCCACAGGGGATGAAAAACAGCCCCAGTATGTGTCAAATGTATGTTGCTGCTGCTCTTGCTCCAATAAGAAAAGCATTTCCAAAAGTTATACTATTACATTATATGGATGATATATTGGGATGTGCACCTGAGGAACAAATGCTAGAAGCATGTCTACAAAAGACCATAGAAACACTAAGATACTACAAATTATACATAGCTGAAGAGAAAATTCAAAGACATGCTGCTTTTCAATATTTAGGATATGAAGTATACCCTAAGGTGCTTACAGTACAAAAACTGTCCTTAAGAACAGAGAAGCTAAACACCTTAAATGATTTTCAGAAATTGATAGGAGACATCCAATGGGTGCGACCAGTGTTAGGCTTGACTACCTATCAGTTACAACCGTTATATGATATTTTAAGGGGAGACAGTGCTTTAAATTCACCACGCCAGCTTACAAAAGACGCTCAAGAGGCTTTGAGAGAAGTTGAACTGGCTTTATCCAATGTGGTTGAAAGAGTCACTCAAAAAACCTTTTTGCCACACAAGAGGCACCCACAGCTGTCCTTCATCAAGGAGACAGTGTGATAGAGTGGGTGAACCTCCCGGCACAACCAGAACAAAGCCTTACTCCTTACCCAGTGCTTGTGGCTAGAATTTTGTTAAAGGCCATTAAGCGAGCAGTACAATTATCTGGGGCAAGACCTGATAAGATATACACCTTTTACACCAATACACAAATTAATGTGTGTTGTGAGACCATCCCAGAGTGGCAAATTTTATTAGCCATGGCTCCTAATTTTATACATGGGTCTCCATTAAAGATAACCAGACTTTTACATAATTGGCGATGGATTCTTGAAGAAAAAGTTTCTAAAGTTCCTCTTAAAGGACCAACTATCTTTACAGATGCATCCAAACACAATATTTGTGCTGTATACTCTCATGACTTAACTATAAAGAGAGTAGTCAGAACTGCTTTTCAGTCCACTCAGCAGAACGAATTATATGCAATCATGTTAGCTCTCACTTATTACCCAGGAGACATAATTATAATCTCTGATTCAGCCTATTCAGTAGGTGTGGTACAAAGAATTGCCACAGCCCAAATAAAATTTGCAGCTTCTACTATATATCAGCTCTTTAAGGAACTTCAGGAGCAAGTGAGAAAGCGTCCAGGTAAGATTTATATCTTGCATGTCCACTCACATAGTGGACTTCCAGGTCCTATTTTTGATGGGAATTCAAAGGCAGATAGCCTTTTAACAATGTTAGCCAGTACGCCTTTATTTCAGGAGGCCCAGGAATCCCATTTTAAATACCATCAGGCTGCTCGAGCTTTGCGTTTACAATTTGGGATTACAAAAGAGGAAGCTAGGAGCATAGTGAAAAGCTGTACAGCTTGCCTTCCCTTCCACGCTCCTACACTGCCTCCAGGGAAGAACCCTCGTGGTTTGAGACCCAATGAAATCTGGCAAATGGATGTGACCCATTATAAATCTTTCGGTCGTCTGTCTTTTATCCATGTTGTGGTAGACACCTTTTCAGGATTTACTTTTGCCATACCAGCAGCAAAAGAGACAGCCCGAGTGGTCACTGAATTCCTCATGCAAGCATTTGCCATTATGGGTGTGCCACAAGCAATAAAAACAGACAATGGTCCTGCATACACCTCCAAACATTTTGCACACTTTTGTGCACAGTATAAGATTTTACACACCACTGGCATACCCTTTAATCCTCAAGGACAGGCAATAGTAGAGAGGAGAAACAGAGACATTAAGACACTGCTCCAAAAACAAAAGAAAGGGGGAGCCACAGGTAACCCTAGAGAACTTCTAAATCTAACCCTTTATACTATTAACTTCTTAATTTTTGACAAAGATGCACTGACTCCGGCAGACAGGTTTTATAACCCACCGGAAGGGCAGTGTCCAGTGCGAGCAGCTCCACTATCTTTAGATAATCGCCAGGTGATGTGGAGAGACCCAGAAAGTGGTGAATGGAAGGGACCAGATAGGCTAACTGCTTGGGGGAGAGGGTTTGCTTGTATCTCTACAGGTGGAGAAGGAATCAGATGGGTGCCAACGAGCCATATTCGCCTTGTCCATCGCAGAGAGATGGAGCAGACCCTTGAAACGAAGGAGAAGACCCAAGAAACATCGGGTGGTTCTGTTGCTGATTGTGCTCACCATTGAAAGAGTGTGGCAGTTATGGCGTTTGACTCATGGACATAGAAAATCATTGCACTTCAAAACCCTCAGAAATCATTGGATTCTCTGAGACATTAGATTGTTGTAGGACTTTAAATCCCTCAGGAATCATTGGATTCTTTGAGACATAAGACTTGAAAGCCCTCAGGAAACATTGGATTTTCTGAGAAATGATAAGACTGTTACAGGACTTCAAAATCTGCTGGAATCATTGGATTCCCTAAGACAAAAAGACTTTTGCTGGACTTCAAAAACTTGGGGGATCATTGGATTCCCTGATATGTGAAGCAATGGACAATAGATTGGTTTTGGACTATCTCTTGGCTGCTGAAGAGGTGTATGTGTGACTGCTGTTTACATACTCTCCTTCTAGGACTTCTGGCAATCTTTTACATCATAATGTTGATTTATATTGTTTGTTATACCGTTACTTGGGTGTATAATTCATGTTTGTTACACCACATCAAGCCTGCACTGACTGTGGGGAGAGTCATCACTAATAGCCTCTGCATTGTTGCTATGCACTATGTGTTCCCATGCTGATGGGTTTGTGCATAATAAGACCCTTGAGCCCAGAAACCTGCTAGCAACCCCCACTTCCCTTTGGTGCTTTCATCTCCCTTCCTGAGATGTCAGGGAGGGCGTGATTATCTCCTTTTTAGTGCTTTCACCTCCCTTCCTGAGAAGTCAGGGGGGTTGTGATCACCTCCTTTTCAGTGCTTTCATCTCCTTTCCTGAGAAATCAGGGAGGGTGTGATCACCTCCCCTTGGGGGCTCTGACCTCCCTGAGGAATCAGGGATGGCATGATCACCTGTGTTCAAAAACAAAAGAAAGCGGGAGATGTAATGGGCTGAGGCTTGAGTTGATGCACTGAGGTCCCAAGCACATGAGGCTAAATAGTAATTGGACCATACTCTATTAATAGATAAGCTTGGAGAAAGAATGGCCCCTACCCACTCTTTGTGCAAGTCCTGATGTGTTGTATAGGAAATGATGATTTTGGTGGGTGGAGGCAGGGGAGTGGAAAGGGAAGGGGAGGAGAGACTTTTGGGATTGCCATTACCACGGTTGGCTCAGCTCACATGTCTCTCTGTTGGCTGGCTTCCTGTCGCAACTGCCCATATTTGCTATCGCAATCTTTATTCACCTCTTCACTTCAATAAATATTGAAGATTTTTCCCTTAACCTGAATTCCTGACTCCGGCTGATTTTAAATACGCGGTCATTACAAAATTTGATTGATAGAAATGTCTGAAAATCTGCAAATTCATTGAAGGTCACTTTTCTCATTCAAAATTATAAATAATTTTGCTGGATATGATGTTTTTGACTGCAGGCCTACTATTTTTTTTTTTTTTTACTGTCAGTAGATATGATTCCAGGACGTGCAGTCCTTTATTGTGGCTGCTGCTAAATCTTGTACAATTCTAATTGTAGGTTTAGCATATTTGATTTCTTTTTTTCTTGTTTCTTGCAAAATTTTCTCTTTGATCTGGGGGTTTTGAAACTTGTCAATAATAGTCTTGTGTGTTTTCCACAAAGGATATCTCTGAAGTGGTGATCGATGGATTTTTTTCTATTTCTACTTTTCCCTCATGTTCTATCACTCCCAGACAAATTTCTTGGATTATTTCCATCATAATTTTATCAAGGTTCTCTTTTTGATCACAATTTTCTGGCAGTCCAATTATTCTTATATTTTCTTTTCTTGATCTGTTCTGCACAACTGTTGTTTTTCTTATGTTACACATTGTGCTCTATTTTCTTATTCTTTATCATCTGTTTTGTTATTTCTTGGTCTCTCATAGTTTCACTGACTTTCCCTTGCTCAAATCTAATTTTCAAAGCATTATTTTCATCTTTGAGACTCTGCATTTCCTTTTCTAGTTGGTTAACTTTTTTTTCAAAATTTTCTTATTTTTCTTTGATGATTTTTAAAAAATTTCCTCAATGTCTCTCATTTGATTTTTTAACTTTTTTTTTGAGTTCTTCTATAAATTATTTTTGGGAGGGAAGCCATTTCATGGTACACTTTGGGGTAGAAGCTTTTTTTTTTCCACTAAAGTGTCATCCTCTGAAACTAAACTCTTGTCTTTCCTGTTCCTACAATATGTTTCAATGGTGGGGTTCTTTCTTCTTTGCCACCTTATTTTTTTAAATAAGTGGTATTAGTGTAAGAACCTCTAATCTGTGGAATGGGGAGATGGTGCTTCAAGCTTCCCTTCAGCTCTCCCCTCTGACCAGGAACCCCAAACCAAGAACTCCACTCTCCTGCAAGAGCCCATAGCCAGCAGCGTCCCTGCCCTGCTGCTTCTGCATTCAGCAACAGAAGGTACCTTCTTTTTTTCATTATTTTTTAGCAAAGCTTTTTATTTACAAAACATATGCAGGGATAATTTTTCAACACTGATCCTTGCAAAACCTTGCGTTCCAAATTTTCCCCTCTTTCCCTCCACCCCCTCCTTTAGATGGCAGGTAATCCAATAGATGTTAAATATGTTAAAATATATGTTAAATCCAACATATGTATACACATTTATACTGTTATCTTGTTGCACACGAAAAATCAGATCAAGAAGGAAGGAAAAGAAAAACTGAGAAAGAAAATAAAATGTAAGTAAACAACAACAGAGAGAGTGAGAATGCTGTGTTGTGTTCCACACTTAGTTCCCACAGTCCACTCTCTGCGTATAGATGGCTCTCTTCATCACTGAACAAGTGGAACTGATTTGAATCATCTCATTGTTGAAGAGAGCCACGTCCATCAGAACTGATCATCATATAGTATTTTTGTTGAAGTATATGATGATCTCCTGGTCCTGCTCATTTCACTCAGCATCAGTTCATGTAAGTCTCTCCAGGCCTCTCTGAAATCCTCCTGCTGGTATTTGTTACAGAACAATAATATTTCATAACATTCATATACCACAATTTACTCAGCTATTCTCCAATTGATGGGCATCCACTCAGTTTTCAGTTTCTGGCCACTACAGAAAGGGCTGCCACAAACATTCTTGCACATGAGGGTTCCTTTCCCTCCTTGATGATTTCTTTGGGATATAAGCCCAGAAGTACCACTGCTGGATCAAAGGGTATGCAGTTTGACAACTTCTTGAGCACAGTTGTTGGTTCTTTCTTGCACAGGGCTGTACCTCAGAAACACAACTGGGCTTGGCATTTCCAATCAACTGAGGTTCACTCAGTCTTCCCAGACTCCAACCCAGATTCTGAAAACAGTCAGGGAGGAGAAAGTATCTGTGATTCCTGCTGAGGCTCTAGTCACACCCAACTAGTCCAAGGAGTCCCCACTTAATATTTTTGAGAAGCTAGACTGGAGGAGTTTGCATTTCACACAAGTTAATCCCTATTCTGGAGTCTTTCTTCAGATCTTCTCAGGTTGTTTCACTGGGATCCCTGTTCTGTCCCAAATCTTCTTGATTTTCACCACTCCATGTTCAACCGGAGATGCAAGTTTGTTCTACAGTGTGGGGGAATTTGGGAGAGCTTGAAATTTACCAACCTGTTCCCAGAATCCTCCCCTATTCATCAGTTTCAAGACAGTAGAGGGTCCCTGGACTGGGACTAATGGCATAGTATTTGATGATTTGGAGAAAAGAGGTGAGACAATATTTTGAGAGGGTAGAAGTGTTGTTGTAGTATAATTGTTCCAGTCATGTTAAACTCTGGGTGACCCCATTTGTGGTTTTCTAGGCAGAGAGAGAGGAGATTTTGCCATTTCTGTTTCCAGCTCATTTTACTGATGAGGAAACTGAGGTTTCAAAAAGAAACTTGCCCAGCTAGTAAGTATCTGAGATCATATTTGAACTCAGGAAGACGAGTCTTCCTAATTCTAGACTCAGCACTCTAATCTACTGTGTGACTACTTTTGGCTAGATTGATTTTTAGGATACATGAGACCTTGACTATGTTTCAGGGAGAGAAAAGAATGAAGGGAATGAACTACAGATGAAAGAGAGTACACAAGTATTAGAACTATGCCTGAAGCAGGGAAGAGAAAAAGAAAGGATAGCATCAATGGCAAAGGTATGGAAAAAACAAGGGACAGAGGAAGAAAAAGAGAAAGAATGATGCAGAATCATTATGGAGTTTCACATTTTAGAAAGAGGAATTAAGGATTACTGGACAGCTTCAGTCTCACCGAAACAAATCCTCAAATCAATGGAAATTAAAAAGGGGTCTTCACTCTTAATGTAATTCAACCCTGGCGTTTCGTTTTGTTTTGTTTAGCTCACGTCCTGCCAGTGACAGTTATTGCACAGGGGAAACTGGCAGCTGCTGTGGTATTTTTCTTCTTTAAAATATAATGGTTCTCTCTGGGAGAGACAAGGTTTCTCAGGGAGGTTTTTCTGGAGGCAGCCTTAGTTTCAATTAAGAGTAATAATCACCCAAAATGCAGACAGCTGGTAAAAATGCAAATGTTTATTTTCTCCTTCCAAAATAGCCCGGTTTAGTTGAGGCCTATCTCTCTGCTTGGTTCTATGAGCTCTTGCAGATTGTCCTTTGTTTCTGCCTCTGCTTTCTTCAGCCTCCAGCCAACAGCAAGTTGAATCTGTCTTGCCTCCGGGAGAGGGCTTCTGGCTCTCCCAGAGTGCTCTGTGTCTGTCCCAGAGTTCTCTCCAATCTAATTCAGCTGAATTCCCTTGACTGGGCTTATATATGATCTCTTCTGAGAGAATTGGATTATGGGTTTTCTCCCAGAGTGCTCTTGGGCCCTAAGAGCTTCAAGGGAGATGTGAATTCACAAAGTTACATGGTTAACTTTGTGAATCTCCCATACTTGTGAACTCCAATGAGTACTTAAATACTTCTTGCTTATATGAGCTCTCTAAAGGTGTGAACACAAGCATTGTATCAATTAGTTCTACTTAGTACCTTGTTTCAGGTTCTGGTCCAAAACATCTCCTTGTAAGATCAGATCAATGATACTGAACCATGCTTAATTAGATAATTATTGTCTCTAGCAAATCTAATGACTTAACAGTTTGTAAGGATTCCAACAGCTGCAGAAGATGCTGGAAGAGCACTTTTATGACTACTGGCCACCATTTTAGCCTAGCCTTGAGAACAACATTCAATCCTGGGAATAATGGTTCTATCACACATTCTGAAATATGCTTCAGGAACTCATGACATTAATGGGCCCAGTAAAAGCTGTGGTAATCTACCAAAGGGCATCTTTTTAAGGCAATTTTGAATTCAGCAAGAGTTAGTTGGGAATGAGGAAGGTAGAAATTAGACTCCAGTTTGAAGATATTTCATGTTGGAAATTACTGAATATTGATGCTGCTAAAATAAGAAAAATATGTATTAAAGAGAATAGGCTTGGTAGTTGATGGCTATATGGGAAGTAATATGATGAAGCTAATTCATTTGTTCTGTACATTGGTTAAACTGGATAAACAGGGAGCTTTTAATCCCAAGGGACTTCAGTTACTCACAAATGCCAGAGAACATTTTGTCAATGCACCTCTGACCACAAGTATAATCTGTCTATTTGCCAGATTAACAATGACCAGTCAAGCCCAAATGTATTACATGAATTATAGTGTAATTGCAGGTTGATATCACTAGAAATAAATTTAACTAAATGGTTTCTAGTGGCATAAATTGTCATTTGCAGATAATCTGACTCATGATAGGCGCATTATACATGCAATTTTATCAGCAACTACTAACAACGGGGATGGTAACATTTTTCTCTGCTTTAATTTCCACATTTCTCAATATTTTATTATCTTTAATGAGCTAAAGGAAAGAAAAATGAGTGCATTTGGCTATTTACATTTCTGAAACCTATTCCTGACTGCAAAGTATTTATTCCCACAAACCCCAATGGATCAGGAAAATAATATATTACTAAAACAGGTTGAAAACTTTACCAAAATTTTAATACAAAAAAGAAACATTGAAAACTACACCATATTGGGCCTAAGCTATACCAGGAACCCAAGTAATGGAATGGAAGCCATCCTTTGATTCACTTCAGTTATGATATGATTTTTTCTCTTATGAAACACTATGCTTCACAAATTAATAATTTTTTTTAATTTTTTTTTATTTATTTTTTTTAGCCATTAATAATTTTAAAGTGTTGTATGAAACAATGAAATGTATCCACTAAAAAAGAAATTGGTCCCAGTTTTTAGGACAAGAATTCACTATTTGACAAAAGCTTCTAGGAAGACTGGAAAACTGTCTGGTAGAAACTAGGCATAGACTGACATTTTACACAGTATATAGCAAGATAAGTTCAAAATAAGTACATGATTTAGACATATAGTGTGACATAAGCAAATTTGGGAAGCATGGAAAATTTTACTTGTCAGTTCTGTGTATAAGGAAGGAATTTATGACCAAAGAAAAGGAAAAGCGCGTGCGCGCACACACACACACACATACACATTTCTATAGCATCCATTTTTGTGGTGGCAAAGAATTAAAATTGAAGGGATACATCTAAATTAGGAAATAGCTGAACAAGATGTGGCATATCTTTTCTCTGAGATTATCTAGCATATATATACATATATATATATATATGTGTGTGTGTGTGTGTGTGTGTGTGTGTGTGTGTGTGTGTGTGTGTATAGAGAGAGAGAGAGCGCACGCTATTTACCTGTTGCCTCATCCCCATTAAATTATTAAGTCCTTGAGATCAGGGATAATTTTTCTCCCTTTTTTCTCCAGTGCCTGGCATATATAACAGTCACTTCATACATTCGATGAAAATGGAATGGTTAATGACTTTACTAATCACCTTGAGGCATCTTCAGATACAAACAGAAAGCATTTATTTGGTCCTTGCAAGGAAAGGTCCCAGCACACCAACTGGACAAAGTCCAGCATGGTATGTGGCACCCGGTCAGAAACAGAATGGATTAATCAGCAAACAACTAAACAAAAACACAGGCATAAGCCCCTTCCTGTAGATTTTAAATTTCGTTTGATGGACTGAAAAGGAAGTAACCATTGACCAATGGTCAACGACACTGTCCACACTTCCTTTGGGTTATGTTATTTCCTGAAGCTTAGACCTAGGATCTGACCTTTTCTGCCCTACAGTCCTCTGAAAATAGGGATCATGTGATTCTTCATGAAACTTAGGCCTAAGGTTCTACAGCCTCTGAGAAATATTCACCTAGTTCCATTATTCATTCCTCCATGAAATCCAAAATCATTTTAAAGAATTTAAACATATGTAAAGGGAGAAACAAAGCTGATAAAGTATGTTTTCTGTCCATTACATAGAAAACAACGCATAGAATACATTCATCATCACATATATTTTAGAAAGATCCTAAAACTAGGTAATGGCCAGAAATGAATAGGAGGAGAAGAGGCTGAACCACTTTTGAAAAACTCCAGAGTTGTTTTAAGTATGTCACGTTTCTCTTCCACAGCAACTGTATGGCACAGCGAATAGAGTACTAGATCTGGAATCAGGAATTCAAATCTGTCCTCAGATACTTACTAGTTGTGTACCCCTGGACAAGTCACTAGACCCTATTTGTTTCAGTTTTCTCATCTGTAAAATGAGTTGGTGAAGGAAATAGTCAAGTATCTTTGGCAAGAATGTTTCAAATGTGGTTGCAAAGAATTAGGCCCAATTGAAACTACTGAACAACAAGTTTCTCTCTAAAAGGAGATCCATATTTTAAGTCACAATTTTTCTGAAGGTATTGATATCTTCATTATGATATCTTCATTATTACTATATAATAATAGCATATACATTAATTCCACCATCATAACAATATAATGGCAGTTGATCATATATGTCAGGAACTCAATAATATTTTTCCAAATTGGCCAGGTGGTATGCACTATACCCCCACAATCAAAATACTCTGTCCTGTTCCCACCCTCAGATTCAAGGATATTCACACTAGTTATGTATAAAGTCTCAATGCATACTGTCTTATCTATGTTCTTTCTGAACAAAGTAGAGACCATGGTAGGAAGGAGGCAATGTGTTATAAGGGAAAAAACGAGGTAATTGTAATTGGAGCCAGTCTCAGGATTCGAATGCTAGCTCTTCCACTTAGTTTTTGTGTGACCTAGGTGGGGTTGATTTCACCTCAGAAGGATACCACAGTAAAATAAAGGATTGAAATTGTAAAGGTATGCCTGAATGAGACTCCAGAAAGCTGAAAGTAGAGAGGGAAGAAAAAGACATTGAAATATGATGGGTGAGATGTTCAGATAGAAATAAACATTACAAACTTTAAAGAGTCTATGGCTTATGAAGAGGACAGCCAGACAATGAACTTGCCTCTAGGGTACAGAATTCACTTACACCTTTGTCCTTAGTTATTTATATTCATAATATCCCAAAAGAAGTCAGGGAATTACAAACTCTTTAAGTAAGGACTGATCGTATTATAAAGCAAGGAAGAAACACCAGCTGAAGGAACTGGTCTGGGACTGTCAACTAGGACAGCTGTGTGGAAACTACTTCAGACTAGTAGAGTATGCATGCCTATAGCTACATAGTAGATGCTTTATTACATATTGTTTATTGCGTTTATTGTTTCTATGCCAAGGGCAAAATGCTGTAAATAGTTGAGAATGCAGCCTGTTACCTGTGCAAAGTGACTCCATTATGCCAAGGTCACATGACCAGAGCTCAGTGAAATACTGGAAGTTAAAGAGGGAATTTAGAATGGCAAGTGAACATCACAGGTTCAGTCCCAGTGGAGTCTTGGATGGGAGACAGCCCCAAAATCCAAGATGCCATAGGCTTTGTGAGGAAGTTGGGTAGTATTCAGGGTAGAATACTGGGTTTAGAGTCAGAAAGACCAGAATTCTAGTTCTGCCTCAGATATTTAATTGCTGTGTGTACCAGGACAAACAGCTTAACCTCTTTCAGCTTCAGTTTTTTTATCCATAAAATGAAAGAGATGAACTCAATAGTCTCTAAGATTTCTCCAGCACTAAATCTATGATCTTATTTGTATGTATGTAACTAAACATGCTAAACAATTTCAATCCTTTATTTTACTGTGGTATCCTTCTGAGGTGAAATCAACCCCACCTAGGTCACACAAAAACTAAGTGGAAGAGCTAGCATTCGAATCCTGAGACTGGATCCAATTACAATTACCTTGTTTTTTCCCTTATAACACATTGCCTCCTTCCTACCATGGTCCCTACTTTGTTCAGAAAGAACATAGATAAGACAGTATGCATTGAGACTTTATACATAACTAGTGTGAATATCCTTGAATCTGAGGGTGGGAACAGGACAGAGTATTTTGATTGTGGGGGTATAGTGCATATATAGTATGTATGTGGGGGTATAGTGCATATATAGTATGTATGTATCTCCTTAAGAATATACTCATAACTATATACCGAGTTATCTAGCAATTCTCTAATTTCCATAGCAACTGATACAACCATACCTCCTTAATAACCAATTTAACATAATTATGATACGAATCTATATTGTAGCTTCAGGGTCTTGAATATTTTCAAATCCAAGCCTATCCTTTTAGTTGTACTGTCTTGTTTTACAAGCAAATGACCTTTAGAAGAACACACATGTTTTCAACTGTGCATGTTATATTTTCAAAGAATCTCTCTTCAAGTATATATTATTAAGGTATATCACTGTTCTATTCCTAATGTAGTTTGCATAAATTTCCCCAAGACCCACAGTAACTGTGATGTAATGGGTTTATGGGAAATGATTTCAGCATTATTAGAAACCAGATTAACAATGAACTGCTTTCAATAACAATTTCACTGAGCGATGCTGCCATTAGGCATCCACAGTAGCTAAGAGCTATCAATTAAGACCATCATCTAGAGAGAAGCCTTTAAAGAACTTCACAACAAGGATCAGTGGTGTGTGTCTGTGTATGTGTGTGTCTGTGTCAGCACGATGAACTCTGCTCAAGGGCAGACTTGGTCTATGCTTGTGAATACCAGCCTCCAGCACTGAACGTTAACATCTTCATCTTTATCTTCTTTTATGTTTATTTAATATCTTAGAAATCAAGCTACTTCTTTCTTGAATATTCTCCCCAATTTTTGAAAAGAATAAAAAGAAAGTTAGTTCATATCATTGAAAAAGAACTAGAGTTAGAATGGGAACACCAGGATTGAAGGCTTAAGTCTATCATTCACTTTGATTTATTACCGAACATTCACCTATATGAGCTTTTTGAACTACATGAGGATACTGATGACTCAACTCAAAGATATATTTTGAGAATCAAATAAACTGATAAATTATTTCTAAGAACAAAGTGTCCTGTGACTGTTGACTATTCTCATCATCACTTTAGAATTCAGTTCAATTCAGCAAGCATTAATTGCTTGCTATATGACAGGGATTATACAGAGGTTAGAGAAGATGGGGGTAACATTCAATAATCCCTGAATTCAAAGAGCTTATATTTTACAGGGTGAAATAACATATACACTGATAATATAAAATATGGGCAAATAAAATATTCATTGTTTTTTGAGGAGGGAGAAGAGTTCCAACTAGGGGAAGGGATTATAAAGGACTTTGTATAAAAGGTATATGGCACTTGAGATGAGCCATGAAGAGATCTAGGAATTCCAAGGAATAGATGGAAGGTGAGAGTATCTGAAGCATAGACGACTGCTTGTATAAAGGAATGAAGGAGAGAGATGGAAGGTCATATACAGGGAACCAATATTGAGCAGTTTTATTGTATTAATCATAATAGTCACAATATCTAACTGGGGCAGCTAGGTGGGACTATAGTAGATAGATCACTGGGTTTGAAATCAGGAAGACTCATCCTCCTGAGTTCAGATCCAGCCTCAGGCACTCACTAGCTATGTGGTTCTGTGCAAGTCCCTTAACTCTGTTTCCCTCAGTTCCTCATGGGTGAAATGAGCCAGAGAAGAAAATGGCACACCATTCCAGTCACTTCACCAAGAAAACCCCAAAAGGAGTCACAAAGAGTCAGACATGACTAACATTAATCTAGTAATTTAAGGTTTATAAAGTGATTTATAGATACTATCCCATTCTATCCTCACAATAACTCTCAGTAGTAAATACCACTACTGCTAAACTCATTTTACAAATGACAGAACTGAGTCTGAGGAACATTAAATTACTTGTCTAGAATCACATAGCTAGCAAGTAGCAGAGACTGAATTTAAATCTAAGTATGCTCAATTCCATGTCCAGAGATTGTACCTAGCTACCTCTATTTAAAAGGAAATAAGGAGCTAATGAGGTTTCTTGAACAGGGGAGTTACATGGCCACTTTCATACCCATATTGATGAGATTACAAACCAATGAAGTACCAAAAGATACATTATTGTTGACATAATTAAAAAGCATTTATCAGAATATTTGGCATTTAGAATGCACTATGTTATACTTTTGAAGAAATAGAGGGATAGAAAAACACTGGGAACTCTGGATGGCATCTTATCTGTTAACATAGTTACTGAATACTTTTCAAGTTAGGATAAATACTGTCTTCTTTTTCAGCTACTCATTTAACAGGACTCCTGACACTCAATGACTTAGTGCCACTGTACGTCCTCTGAGAATACTCACCATTCAATTTAATCTTTAAAAAATCATGCTAACCTCAATCTGCCATGAATCTCTGTAATATACTTTCAGGTGACCCAGCAACCAATCGATGGAGATGCCCTCCTTACTCAAATCTATATAAGGAGATGTCTTGGCAGTCATATTAGCCACAGAGACACTTTTCATTTGTGACAACAAAGGTCATTATTGCCCCCAACCCAACTATTCTATCCATCTCTATAGGCTCATGTGCTTTTTTTAGACACATATGCTTTTGACAAGAAGCTTTCCCAAGACCAAGACAACTGAACTGACATGGGGGTTCTGGCCCAACTGAGATGGTGACACATTGTCCATGACATCTATGGATCTGTCTTTCTATGTTGGGTCTAAGGAACATCCGTAAATTGATCATAAGAGAATTTTAGAGAAATATAAGAGGTTCTTATTTCACAGTAAAAACTGAAGCCTGTTAAGGACAAGGAACCCATTTGAGGTCAAACAGTTAGGAAGTTGAAAAGAAGAAATGCTAACCTGTTGTAATACACGGAAGCTGTTAATACACGGGAGCCACCTGACAGCAGATGCTAGAGATCCAACCCAGACCTGCAGAATGGATCTCTTCTTGTCAGAGGATGATACAAGGAGACTGAGAGGCAGTTGCTGTTCTCTGACCTCTCTGACTGAAAGGCGAATGCATTGTCTGATCTCTCTCCTCTTCCCTCTGCTTCCAATTTATCTCATTCCTAGTCCCCAACAACTGTGTCAGTAAAGGCTGCTTTGCAATTCCTTCAGATATTATGATCCACAGCTGTGGAGGCTCTCGGAGAATTGACATGTCCCTTAACAGTAAACTGGACACTGAGTTTCAGAAGCAGTGTGTTTTCCATAAAACTTCTGGGAAATAGAAACAACTTTTTTTAAATACAGAATCAAGCATTTATTTAACAACCACTGTATACTCCTTCCCATATGCTGCAGAATGCCTAGCAGGGACAAGCTTTTTTTTTCCCTGAAGGAATGCCTCCATTACTGGGATTGCTCTGTTATCACTCTTACAAGAACACCTTAATTTCAATGTAAAAAAAGGAGCAAAAATGAGAAGGCTGCCTACCTGCAACCATTAATTTTAGCAACTTTCTCTAATCATCACAGTTTCAAAAAATCCACTAATCCATTTTCTAAAATAATCATAGCACAGCAGGGACAACATCCTGAGCCAGCATTTTATTCACAAAGAAAAAAACTCTTAATTAGTTAACCCACTTTCTGGTAGAAGGCTTTATTGGATTTTACCACCTTAAATAGCCACAAACTATTCATTAATGGAACTTCCGAAAATGTCTGGAAATCTGCCCAGATCCTATCCAAAAGTATCATGCAAGAAGAGTTCCCCCGTGTTCATGGGAGTGCTCACACACTGCAGCAACACCTCTGGATCTTTCAATGATATTTGTTTCATTTTGGAACGGGACTCTTCTAAGCACAGTCATACCCCAAGGCTGTGTCCTGGCCACCCTTTTCTTTGCATTTGCCTATTTCACTGGCTGCATGGATTCAATCATTATCTCAATGCAACTAATTCTCAGATCTCTGTGTGAAGCCTTAACTTCTTTCCTGACAAACATGTTTTCAACTGCCTCTTGGAAATCTCAAACTAGATGTGCCATTGGCACAACAAAATCGATGTGTTTAAAAGGGAATTCAATATCTTTCCCTCCCCCACCAGAAGAACTCTTCTCCATTTCTAAATATTCCTATCATGGTTTAGGGCATCATCATTCTCCTGATCACCCAGACCTGCAATCTCAGTGTCATCCTGAATTCCTCTCATTCACCAATATATCCAACTTACTGCCAAATCTTGTGCCTACAATCAAAGCATCTTTTTCTCTTCACAAACGTGCTTTTCTCTCTCCTCATAAAGCTACTACTTTGTCTCTGGCCATAATCTATCATCTGGACTAATGCAATAGCAATCTAACTAACCTTTCTGCCTCAATCTCTCGGCAGTTATGATCCCTTATGGACCTAACTGCCAAGGGTATTTTCTTAGCATGGATAGGTGACCATGGCAACCCTTTCTCCCATAAAGTGTACTAGTGACTCCTATTAGCCTGAGATAAGGATACAAACTTTTCTTGTCACTGAAATATCTTCATCAAATGAGATAATATTTGTAAAGTTCTTGACAAAGTTCCTGCCACGTAATAGGTACTATATAAATTCTTATTCCGTTCTCTTCATAACATAGTCTCTTATTACCTTTCTAACTTTCTATAATTCAGGTATCGTGGCCTATTTGAGGTTCCTCAAAAATTATGCTCCATCTCTCACCTCTGTGCGCCTCTACCATATGTCCCCATGAAGTATTTTGTCTTTTTACTTGCACTTTCTTATTTTCTTTCAAGGATGAGTTTAAATTCCACGTATTATAAGAAGTCTTTCCTAGTTCCCTCCCACACTCACCCCAACTCCACCACTGCTAATGAGTATGTCTTTCAGATTTAGTTCAAATTATTTTCCCTTCCTTCTTTCTTTCCTTCCTTCCTTCCTTCCTTCCTTCCTTCCTTCCTTCCTTCCTTCCTTCCTTCCTTCCTTCCTTCCTTCCTTCCTTCCTTCCCTTCCTTTCCTTCCTTCGTTTCTTTTTTCCTTCCCTTCCTTTCCTTCCTTCCTTTCCTTCCTTCCTATCTTCTATCTATAGTTATCTATAAGTAAATATATAAAACTAATAGCCTTTTTCTACTAGATAAGTAGCCAACATATAAGAATAAAAGTTCTCAAAAGAAGAAATGCAAAGATTACACAATCATGTGAAAGCTCCAAAATGCTAACCACAAGAGAAAAGCAAATTAAAACAGCCACACATCCTGAAAATTGGCAAAGATGACCAAAAATGGCAGTAGTCAATTTTCAAGGGGTTGTTGGATAAAGAGAACATTAGAGCATTGATGGTAGAGTTTGAAATGTTGGATAAATTTTGGAAAGCAACTAAGAATTATACAAATAACATAACTAAAAAATCCATACCTTTTGACCTAGAATTTCTATGACTAGACCTATACATAAGGAGGTCATTGATAAAAAGAAAGTCTCTATATAAACATCAAAATATTTATTATAGTAATTTTTGTGATAGCAACAAATCAAACACAAATAAGGTATATACATTGAGGAATCATTAAGCATATTATTATACATAAATATAATAGAATATCAAGATGCTGTAAGAAATTATATATGCAACAAATATAGAAAAGTACAGAAAGATTTTTATTATTTGATGAAAAATGAAAAAAGTGGAGTCAAGAAAAAATATACACAATGATTACAATAATGTATACAAAAAGAATAACCATACATTAAAAAAATACAATTGAATTAATAAAAGTATAATAATAAAAAATGACTTAAATGAAGAGATATAAGGAGCAATTGAGTGGCACAATAGACAGAGCACTGGTCATAGAATCAAGAAGACTGGACCTCAAATCTAGCCTCAAAACAAGAGATGGAATAAATGAAAAAATATGAGAAGCCTCTTGAAGTCAGGGACATATTTTTATTGTTGTTGTTGCTTTTTCTCATTCCTCTTTGGTGAATGAATATAGAGAAATAGTATCTAGTAGCATCCATTTGCCATAGGTGTCCCACAGGATGATTTTCTAGTCCGTCTTCGATTCTTTTCTCAATCTATATACTATCTTAATCTCACAAACTACTATGACTACAATGCTCCTCTTTCAATTGATTTACTATATTTTTTCTTGTATAGAGCTGGTTTGCATACAGTTTGTGGAAGTAGAACCTTGAGGGCAAGAAGTATTTTGCAACTTTCTTTATACCTCCAAGACTTCATTCAGTACGTGCTTCATAAGAAGTGCTTTCTGAATACTTCTTGACACTGGAGATGAATGAATATCATGCATGACACATGGATGAATGAATAAATGAATGGGAAAAGCTTTCATGGCAGAGGAACAGAGGCAAACGAAGCACCATACACAGAGGAAAGTGCTTGATATAGTTTGTTTTAGCACCTAAAATTGTTCTTTGCCCTTTCTCCTCTTGGTCTAAGAGAGCCATTCTTTATGACACAAAATATTTTAAAAAAGAAAAAGAAACAGAGACAATCTAGGAGAATTGATCAATATATCAAAAATGTGAAAAAATATATTTGATTTCCTATACCTGTACACACACACATACACACATCCCTCTCCAAAGAAGTAGGGGAAATAACTCATCTCTACTTGGATTAGAAACATCCTTTATAATTTTTTAACATTCATTTTCCATTATTTTATGGTGGTTGTTCTTTCCATTTATATTGTTGTAATCACTGGATATGTTGACTTCACTCTGTAAGCCTTTACATGCTTATCTATATTCATGACATTTATCATTCTTTACTACACAGTAATATTCCTTTATATACATGTGCCACAATTTGTTTAACCATTTCCCCAATAAATGAATAATTTGTTTTCCAATTCTCTGCTATTATAAAAAGTGCTGTAATAAATATTTTGGCCTATATGGGAACTTTTTTCTTATCAATGGCCTCCTTGGGGTATAAATCAAGTAATCAAATTTCTGGGTCAAGGAGAATGGCCATTTTAACCATTTTATTCATATAATTCCAAACTTCATCCCAAAATGCTTGTACTGATTCATAGCTTCACCAATAATATCCCATTATGTCTATCTTGCCAACAACTCTTCCAATAGCGATTATTTCCATCCTTTGTCTTCTTTCTGGATGTAAAGTGAAACCTTTGTAATTTTGATTTTAAAAATATTCTTATTCAAGGTCAGTGAAATCAATTGTTTTCTCTTTTCTTTATGTGGAGGCCTGTGAGGAAAATTTGATCAAGTACAGGTATGGCCCAGATGGAGATAAGATTTTACATCCTTCTCAAAGAATTGATAGGATTCCTTACAATTTTGAATCAAAGTATCTAAAAAGACAAATTTGTCTTGTGCTACTCCTGGAATAGTATAATTTGAAGTAACAATAATAATAAATGCTAGCATTTATATAACTTGGGGTTTCTAAATTGCTTCACATTTATTATCTCATTGAATTCTTATGACAACCCCATTACCAAGTGTTATTTTTAATCCCCATTTAACGGATGAAGAAACTAAAGGTAGACAATAAGTTATATGACTTGTCCAGGATCACACAGCTAGTGAATGACTAAAACAGGATCTAAACTCAGATCCTCCTAATTTCACAGAGTGCTCTGTCAACCATGGTACACCCTTATCTGTTAGAAACCTATGAGATCAAGACAATAGTGAAGGAGGTGAATTGGATCTAGATGGACTAGGGACCAGGAGCATATAGAGACTGGACATTGCAAAGTGACTTGTAAATGTCTGCTTGCATAAGAAGTAACCTCAAATTGTATACCATCCTTTAACTGTGGCTACATAGTGAATGTGGCTCACTATGAGCACCTATGTACATTTTAGCGCTCAAACTCAAGAACCTAAGATGTTTGTGGCTGTTTTTTTCCTGATCCTCCTTCATGTGACACATAAAGTTCCATGGATCTTACTGAGTACCTCTTCCCATTTCTAAATGGCTTTTAATATTCATTTAGAAGATTTCAACTTTTTAATTAATCAAAATGTTCAAATGCACTATTTTGACATTTACAAAGATCGCCATCATTTAAAACTCAGTTATTTGGTGTTTGACTATTCTATAAAGCGTTCCAGAGCACATGGCCGTGTGGGAAATGAAGGCTACATGCATGCATTAATGAGTAACATAGCAGGCCTGGAGATTTTTCAATTAATCTGTTTTCCAGACTCTTCTCTTGGGTTTCGTCCTATTAAAAACCTGTCATCCTTCTTCCGACAAGGCAACTTCCCCGCACTTCACTAATGAACCATTGAAGGACTTCCCCCTTGATGGAAAATAGTTCGTCAAATCAAAATTCTATTTGGTTCATTAAATGAGGACTTCACATGAGTCCTTACTCAATGATAAAATGGAGCCCATTTATATGGCAGAGTCAAATAAGAGTGGCTTTTTAAAAAAAACGGAGATACTAAGTAGTATAAGAAAAGTTAATGTTGCAAAGTGTGTCTGTTAATAAAAAATGTATATGCACAAAACCACATGCATACATTTTAGTAACAACTGCAGGAATGAGAGATTACAAAATACTGGAACAAAATCGAACCCTGCCTAAATAATGTAACCTGGTTAAATGGAACATGAAGTGGCATTGTATTCAATTCAACAAGCCTTCATGAAGTATCCACTTGGTGTAAAATGTTAATCTAGGCATAAGGAATATAAAGGCATAAAGTGTGAACACTCTCTGCCTTCAAGGAAGTTACATTCTAATGGGGAAGGGAAAGAAAGAATATGTCAGAAGGAAAAAAACAAATAACCAGCAATGTGTATGTAGGGGGTGGTCTAGAGTAAGAAGAGGGCTATGATAAACTCAGCTTTAATCAACACCGTTTGGGCATGAAGCCTTATTTTGTGGCACAAGAGAGGTTAATGTGTGATTGAAGGTTTTCTTTTTAAAGAACTGGGTAGTTGATATCACAGATTCATTTTAGGGTAGAGCCAAGATGGCAGAATAAACCCAGGAAGCTGCTCCAGCTCTCAGTTTTCCTTAAAAAAAAACACATGAAACCAAACCTCTGAACAGAATCTAAAAGAATAAAAGCCTTCTTCAGCTCAAGATAGACTGGAAAAACTTCCAGAAAGAGCAATTCACTGGGCTGAAATGGGTTATCAGTCCAGCTCAGATGAAGTCTCAGAAAGTCAGTGAGAGGGTCTTCATCACAGCAGTTCAACAACTGAGACCCTCAGTCCTGACTCAGGAATGAAGCAGATCAGTGGAACAGCCTCCAGTCCCAGCTCAGGAGGCAAACTCTGGGAAACCAGGCTGTTTACTGGAAAGAGCAGATAAAACTACCCCCTGCAAACACAATGGGTCCTTGTGTTCAAAGCCAAGGCTCAGAGCTGCACAGGAAGGTTGAAACAAGTGTCCCCTTTACCCAAGGAGCTGAGCTCAACCATAAAAGTAAAAAAAAGAGGAAATATCAAAATAAAAGGAAAGAAAATGAGCAAGAAACAGAAAAGAACCTTGACCAGAGGCTAGGGGGACAGGGAAGATCAAAACACCAACTCAGATGAGGACAAAATATCCACAGAGGAAATTTCAAAGAGTAGTATGAATTGCTCTCAATGCCAAAAAAGCTTCTTGGAAGTGCTCATAAAAGACTTTAAAAGACAAATAAGAGAGGGAGAAGAAAAAATGAGCAAAGAAATGAGAGGTATGCATGTGAGAGTCAATAGCTTGGAAAAGGAAGACAAATTCTGAAAAAATGCAATTGGCCACATTTCAATACCTTCAAAAGTAGAATTAAACCAGACAGAACTAAGATGGCAGAAAGCATACAGGGAAAAAGATGGACATTCAATGAAACAGGTGAATTTAATTTACTTCTGGTAAAAAGACCAGAGGTGAAAAGAAAATGTGATCTTCAAATACAGAAATCAAGAGAAGCATAAAAAGGTAAACAGGAAAGAAAAAAAAATAACTATTTCTTTTAAAAGTTAAAAAGTTTACATTCCTATAAGGAAAGATGATATGTTAAATCTTGACTTTATGGGTATAGGTATAATTTGACTTTATTGCAATGGTGAAAAAAGGGATTGTATTGGAAGAAGAGGAAAGGAGAGAGAAAATGGGGTAAATTACACCTCATGAAGAGGCAAAAAATGCTACTACAATTGTGGAAAAGAAGGCAGGGGGGTGAGCATTGTGTAAGCCTTATTCTCATCAGATTTGGCTCACAGAGAAATTTGTCTCACCTTATAGGGAAGAAGGATGGGAAAGGAGAAAAAAAGCAAAGGATAATAAAATTGAGAACAGAAGTAGAAGGGGAAAGGAATAAGGGGGAGGGGCTGTAAATGGGGAGGCTGTGTGAGGGAAGTTGTGGTCAGAAGCAAAACACTGGGGAGGAAGGAAAGGGGGAAAGGAAAGAGAAAAGTATAACTAGAGGAAAATAAGATGATGGGAAATACAGAGCTAATAAATTTAACTGTGAATGTGAATGGAATGAATTATCCCATAAAATGGAAATGAATAGCAGGCTGGATTAAAAGCCAGAATCCTACAATATATTGTTTTCAAGAAATACATTTAAAACACAGTAATACATACAGAGTAAAGGTAAAAGGCTGGAACAGAATCTATAATGCTTCAGCTGCAGTAAAAAAAAAAAAAAAAAAAAAAAAAAAAGCAGGGATAGCAAGCCTGACCTCAGATCAAGCAAAAGCAAAAACAGATCTAATTTAAAAAGATAAGGAAGGAAGCTACATTTTGCTAAAGGTACCATAAATAATGAAGTGCTATCAATCCTAAACATATATGCACCAACTGGTATAGTATCCAAATTCTTAGAGAAGTTAAAATTCCTGTAATAAGAAATAAACAGCAAAACTATACCAGTTGGGGATCTCAACCTTGCTCTCTCAGAAGTAGGTAATTCAAACCAAAAGATAAATAAGAATGAAGTTAAGGAGATAAAAGGAATCCTAGAAAAATTAGATATAACAGACCTTTGAAGAAAATTGAACAGAGACAGAAAAGAATATATCTTTTTGTTAGCAGTACATGCAATCTATACAAAAACTGACCATGTATCAGGGCCTAAAAATCTCAAAATCAAACACAGAAAGGCAGAAATAATAAATACATCTTTCACAGGTCATAATGCAATAAAAATTACATGCAATGAAAGGCCAGGGGAAAATAGAACAAAAATTAATGTGAAACTAAATAATCTAATTCTAAAGAATCAGTGGGTGAAACAACAAATCATAGAGACAATCAATAATTTCATCCAAGAATATGACAACAATGAGACAACATAGCAAAATTTGTGGGATGAAGCCAAAGTGGTTATTAGGGGGAATTTCATATCTCTAGATGCTTGCTTACTTGCATAAATTAAAGAGAAGATTGATGAATTGGGCTTGCAACTAAAAAAGCTAGAAAAAGAACAAATTAAAAATCCCCAATTAAATACTAAATTTGAAATTCTAAAAATAAAAGGGAAGATTAATAAAATTGACAGTAAGAAAACTATTGAATTAATAAATAAAAGTAGGAGCTGCCTTTATGAAAAAAAAACAACAAAATAGATAAACTTTTAGTTAATTTGATTCAAAAAATGCAAATGAAGATAGCCTAGCTGTACCAGACCTAAAACTATATTATAAAGCAGCAGTTATCAAAAACATTTGGTACTGGCTAAGAAACAGAACAATCAATCAATGGAATAAGTTAGGTTCATAAGACACAATAGTTGATGACTATAGTAATCTAGCATTCGATAAACCTAAAGACCCCAGCTTCTGGGATAAAAACTCACTAATTCACAAAAATTGTTGGAAAAATTGAAAATTAGTATGGCTGAAACTAGGCATTGACCTTCACCTAACACTCTATACCAAGATAAGGTCAACATGGGTTCATGATTTAGATGTAAAGAGTGATATAAGCAAATCAGAAGAACAAAATATAGTCTATCTCTCAGATCTGTAGAGAAGGAAGCAATTCGTGGCCAAAGAAGAACTAGAGTACATTATGGAATACAAAATGGATAATTTTGATTATATTAAGTTAAAAAGGTTTTATATACACAAAACCAAAGCAGCCAAGCTTAGAAAGAAAGCAATAAACTAGGGAAAAATTTTACATCCAAAGGTTCTGATAGAGGACTCATTTCTAAAATATATAGAGAATTGACTCAAATTTATACAAATTAAAGCCATTCTTCAACTGCTAAATGGTCAAAGAATATGAACAATTTTCAAATGAAAAAATTAAAATCATTTATATTCATATGAAAAAACACTTTAAATCATTATTGAGAAGAAAAATGCAAATTAAGATAATTCTGAGGTAGTATTACATACCTTTCAGATTGGCTAAGATGACAGGAAAAGACAATGATGAATGTTGGAGGGGATGTGGGAAAACTGGGACACTGATATATTGCTGGTTGAGTTGTGAACTGATCCAACCATTCTGGAGAGCAATTTCAAACTATGCCCAAAAGGTTATCAAACTATATCCTTTGATTCAGCAGTGTCTTTACTGGGCCTGTATCCCAAAGAGATCATTAAAAAAAAGAAAAGGACCTATGTGCAAAAATGTTTGTAGCAGCCCTTTTTGTAGTAGCAAGAAACTCCATCAATTGGAGAATGGATTCATAAGCTACGGTATATAAATGTTATGGAATATTATTGTTCTATAAGAAATGACCAGTATAATGATTTCAGAGAGGCCTGGAGAGACTTACAGGAACTGATGTTGAGTGAAATGAGCAGAACCAGGAGATCATTGTACAGGCAACAGCAAGAATGTGCGATGATCAACTATGAAAGATTTGGTTCTCTTCTCAGTGGCTCAATGGTCCCAAAGCAATCCCGATAGACTTTGGACAGAAAATGTCATCTGCATCCAGAAAAAGAACTATGGAGGTTGAAGGTAAATCAACACCTGCTACGTTTTTGTTTGTTTGTTTGTTTGTTTTTATCTTCTTTTTTTTTTTTTTTTTTTGCTCTCCCTCCCATGGATTTTTCTTTTTGCTCTGATTTTTCTCTCCCAACATAATTCATAAAGCAGTGTATTATAAATTAACAAATAAGTAATTTTTAAAAGAAAAGCAAAAAAAAATAGAGTCACTTTAGATCTTTCCCCCATGCTATTTTGGGGAGCTTTTTATGTTCCCCCAAATAAAGATCCATAAAATTCAGCAAGATCAAAATTCCTACATTAGGGAAGAAACTTTTCTGTTTCCTAGTCACTAAACAAATACCAGTCTCCTTGCTTCATAATACACCCTGATGAATTTCCTTTTAACAACTAGATTAACCCTTCTTACACCTTTATAACAATTGAAACACAATAAAAATCAGTTTATTTTTATCTGGAAACAAAATTTATGATGCGGACTAAAATCACAAATCCATAAGATTCCAAAAGAGTAGGGAATTCGTAAAGGTGAGGTGATATCAGTTTACTAGGTAGTAAGGATATGGGGGAAGGGGAAGAAGTACAGAACAGATAAACTCACCAGCATCGTGGAGCAAGCACATCCAGGGAAATATCAAGTCACTACCATGACTACCTTTATCTAAAGTTACGGGACACCCCCCCATTCCACATGGCTCCCACTTCTCATGATCCTCCATGCTTTACTTGTAGCTAGACAACTACAATTCCTGTCACACTTACCCTTGCTGATTCAGGGCCACATGCATGTGTCTTAGATCTACTTTAATATGGGTTAATGGTACCACCTTGTTTTTTACTTCCTAATGTATTGTTTCTTATTTATCAGGGCAGTGTGGGGGCCCCTCAAAGCTAGGAAATCAAGATGAAGGTGTTATAGAGGAAAGAACAGGAAATTTTGAGTCATAGGACCTGGGCTTTAGTCACACCTCTAACAATTCCTGCAGGTTCTCAGACAAGTAATTTTACCTAGCCAGGCCTGTTTCTGGTAGGGGAATGAATGGGTTGGATTAAATGTCTCTTGTGGTCTCTTCCAACTCTCCAAATGGCATCCTATGACAGTATTAAGTCCTCTAATTTGCCACATGCTAAAGATGCTTCAAGACATAAAATTGGCTGCTATATATATATGGAAATAGAAGAAGAAAAAGAGATACGGAAGACTGACATGAAAGGATTCACAGAAAATTGAAGCAGAGTAACAACAAAAACAGTGATGGCAAGTAGTTCAATAATAATGCTAGCAAGAGTATCTGGAAAAAATGAACAGAAGAAAAGGAGCATAGAAGGGGAAAAGGAATATGAAGAATATTTTAGTTATTATACTATTAATGTTAATAGATGCTAACAAATAAACAAGAACCACATGCACAATTCAAAAAGCAAAACTTGCATAAAGCACAAAGAATAAAAGCCCTTCTTGAGATATTGTTGTTGTTTTTCCTTCATTTTTAAAGAGGAACAAGGACATTATTTGCTTGTGTGTGAATTGGATTTAAGCAAGCCAGTTGCACCAAGTCATTATTAGTCTCACTCTCTCTTTGAGAGTCCAGTGGTACGACAATAATCAAGATAACAGGTAATGGCTGAAATGCAGTGGATATCCTGGGTGTCTTTGATATTAAAGGCCCTATGGAGTTCTATTTCACCCAGTTTCATGGCCTTTGGAGTAAATTGTTCTCATCTGCCCATTCCACCAAGGGAAGTCTTCCCATGTTTAGGATAGATATACCCCTGACTCACCAATGAGTTTAAAGCCTGTTGGTTAAACTGTTTTAGCCCTTGTGCTTATACTATTTTATCAATCAGTGAGCACTGGGCATAGTACAGCATCCTGGAGCACAGATGATTATTGGGTAAAGGTGAATACAAAGGTATATATGAGGTGTTCAAGGAGGACCAGCACTTCCAGTGAGAAGGCTTCCCAAGCCATTTTCAGAGCTGCTCATTTACCTTTGATGTCCACCTTCATGTTGACATGACTCAAGGAAATGGTAATGTATCCTTTTCTATGCCCTATTTTACAATATACCAAATAATCTTAACCATTAGAGAATAGTAAAGGTCAGCATGGCACAATGGCAACAAGTGATAAAATAACAGTCAGAAAGATATACATTTAGATTCTACTTTTGCCACTAAGTATATTAAACCACGGACAATACAATTAGTCCCTTTAAGCTTCATGCAACTCTCTAAGACTATTAGTTGCAGATAAGCTGCAATCTATGTTAGTGGTAGGCATCCCCAAATGCATGATCATAAGTTCTTGGACAGATAAAATTACTAGCATGAGCCACAGAAAAGTCTCTGGTCATGTCTCAAGATTAAGGTTTCAAAATTACAAGATAAATAAAAAGTATAACTTCTGAATTGAGACTAGATTTCATGAGAAGAGTTTTCATAAAGAAGTTTTTTAATGACACACATAGAAAAACATCCCTTCAGAGTAAGACAAGTTTGAGATCTTAGCTGGATTGTACCTTGAACTTAGAAGTTTGAAAAACAGTTTCCCTTTAAGATATCTCTGAAAAAATGGTATGAAAAGATGGGTGATGGAGAACTCAGGACATTATGAAGCGATGCATTACAAAAAAGGACAGTTCTAATTGTTATGAAGCTCTTCTTACACTGAGCTAACTGTGATATTCTATTCCACCTCCAGTCACTGCCTGCTCCATCCATCCTCCAACCAGTTGTCACAATAGTCTTGCTAAGATGTGACCTTGGTATTTTTCCCACTTAAAAGCATTCAGTGACTCTGTACTATTATGGAGACACAAATTTTATACAAAATATTCCACATGCCCAGAATGCACATCCTCTTCAATCCTACCTCCTATAATCCTAGATTTGAATGGCTCAGCTCAGATGCCATCTATTAAGTGTTTTCCATGTGGTCTTCTTTTGTTATTAACTTTTGGTTGCTTCAATACTGTCTAATTCTTCATGACCTCATTTGGGATTTTCTTGACAAATATACTGGCATGATTTATATTTCCTTCTCTGGCTCATTTTATAGATGAGGAAACTGAAGCAAATGGGGTGAAGTGATTTGTCCGTGGTCATACAGCTAGTAAGTGTCTGAGGCTGAATTGGAATTCAGAGAGTTAAGTCTTCCTGCCTCTAGGGCTGGCCCTCTATCCTCTGCACTATCTCCTCTTTCCTTGCACAGAATATATTGGGTTTATTCAGCAATCTAGTTAAAACCAACCACCAGAGGAGAACACAACTTTCTGAGGTCCTGGATCATCTCATTTTTTGTTTCTGTACACCCTGCCAACTAGAAGAGTTCCTTGCATAAAATAGAACATTAATGGACTTATTCAATTGAATCTTTCCTAGTTATTCCATCTGAAGCTAAGCTTCACAAATGAATTATTCTTCTTAAAATGCACTTCAAATACCTAAAACCTGCCAAGATCCCAGCTTCATCTTCTCTTCTTCATGCTAAAGAAATGATAACATCACACTGGTATGGATTTCAAGCTAGAAGGAATGACATCACTCAAAGCACTCATTTTACAAATGAAGAATCAGATGGCTGGAGTTGTTAAGTGAAGACTAGAAGGAGCACTAGATTTAAAGACAGACGAGGTGGGGAGGCTCCAGTCTCAATTCTGTTATTACTTGCTGTGAAACCTTGTTGAGATCATTTTAATTTCCTCATCTGTGAAAAAGAGTGAATATCATCTATCCCAACTAGTTTCATTATGAGGGTCTTATATGATGACATGTGTGAAGTCCATCTATCTCATGATCTTGAAAAGAAAGAGACCATAAGTCCCTTACCAGAAAAGAATTTTCTCTTTAAGTGTAATGTTTGCACACAAAGACATGATGATTCTCTCAGTTTTGGTTCATGGGTATTAGAAAGTTCTTATGTTTTAATCTTGAATTTCTCTCATTTGTTAACATTAAAATTAAATATTAACTTTGTGAGCCATTATGGTGTAGTACAAGTCAAAAAAGACCTGGGGCCATATTGGTTCCACTATTAACTGTGTGACCTAGAGCAAATTGTTGCCTTTGCTGGGACTCAGTTTCCTCATCTGTAAAATGAAGTAACAAGGAGCTCTCCCAGATCTAATGTTCTCTACTGTTTTATGCCAATTTCACATAAAATCTATAGTATGTCTCATTTGCCTGGCAATATTTCATGCTGTAAGCAAATAAAAATAGCTATCATCTATATCAGGGAAAACAGATGGTAGAGTGGATTGGGTACTAGACCTGGAGTCAAGAAACCTCATCTCCCTGAGTTCAAATGTGGCATTAGATACTTACTAGTTGTGTAACTGTGAGCAAACCACTTCACCTTGTTTCTCTCAGTTTCCTCATGGAAAATGAATTGGAAAAGGAAATGTAAAATTACTTTGGTATCTTTGCCAAGAAAATTTCACAAAGGGTAAGTTTTAAACTAGTCTGAACGAATACTAGCCTGCTTAAAACAGTATAGACTGGTCTGAGCCAGTTTAAATTTATTTTAACTGGTCCATACTGGTTAATTGTTCTGAACCTGTTTTAACTGGTATGAACTAGCCTGTTTACCTAAGATGATAATTTGGACCTAGATAAAAGAAACAATAACAGTTCATATTTCTGAATGGTTTTAAAGTATTTAAAGCTCTTTCCTCACCACACCCCGTGAGGTAGAAGTACAAGTTTTATTTTCTGCTATTTGGCCATTGAGAAACTTAGTGAGGCTCAGATCTCACAGCTCCAATCCCAGTTGATCCCACTGATTTCTTGAACCCTCATAGGATGTTCCTGGTCTTGCACTAAGCCTAGCAAGTAAACAAGAAGAAGCAAAATCATATAAATAGAAGAATTGTAAGCTGACAAAGAAAATCATGGCTGAGATCATTAGGGCTTAAAATCATAGCATTTAAAAGTTACCATAGATATTAGAGATTATCTAGATCCACACTCTCATTTTATAAAGTAGAAGTAAGTCAAAGGCCAAAGAAATGTATTGGCTCCCAAGTTCACTCCACTGGCTAAGGACAAAGATAAGTTGGGTTTCATGACTTAGAGACCAAGATTATTTCATACTTTACCAAAGTTGTGGGGCTATCTGACTATAGCAAGAAGTAAGTCCAGGCCAGGCTATGAAATTTTGATCTTGTAGCTTAAGGATCAGGAGAAGGTAAGGGAGCAGGGTCAGGAAGGTGGAGAAACAAAATGGCCATGGCCAGAACTCCTGGATTACAACATTTTTAATATATCAGTGGAAGATAAGCTCAAAATGGGTACATGACTTAAACATAAAAAGTAATAAGTGGAACATGGGAGAAATTGTCAAATCTATGAATACAGGAAAACTTCATGACCAAACAAAAATTGAGAAGTTCATGGGAGATAAAATGTGTAATTTTGATTACATAAAATTAAAAGGTTTTGTAAAAACAACAACAAAAAAAAGATGGGAAAAAAAGATGGGATAAGATGGGAAATGGAGAAAAACCTTTGCAGTAAGACCAAATTAATAAAATTAGGAGCCATTCATAAATTCATAAAATTCATACAAATAGGAGCCATTTCCCAACTGATAAGTGGGCAAAGGAAATGAACAGGAAATTTTTATTTTTTTTTATTTTTTTTTTAATTTTATTTTATTTAATAATAACTTTGTATTGACAGAATCCATTCCAGGATAATTTTTATACAACATTATCCCTTGCAATCGCTTATGTTTCATTTTTTCCCCTCCCTCCCTCCACCCCCCCCAAGATGGCAAGCAGTCCTATATATGTTAAATATGTTGCAGTATATCCTAGATACAATACATATTTGCAGAACCGAACAGTTCTCCTATTGCACAGGGAGAAGTGGATTCAGAAGGTAAAAATAACTCGGGAAGAAAATCAAAAATGCAAATAGTTCACATTCATTTCCCAGTATTCCTTCTTTGGGTGTAGCTGTTTCTGTCCATTATTTATCCATTGAAACTCAGTTAAGTCTCTTTGTCAGAGAAATCCACTTCCATCAGAATACATCCTCATACAATATCGTTGTCGAAGTGTATAATGATCTCCTGGTTCTGCTCATTTCACTTAGCATCAGTCCATGTAGGTCTCTCCAAGCCTCTCTGTATTCATCCTGCTGGTCATTCCTTACAGAGCAATAATATTCCATAACATTCATATACCACAATTTACCCAGCCATTCTCCAATTGATGGGCATCCATTCATTTTCCAGCTTCTAGCCACTACAAACAGGGCTGCTACAAACATTTTGGCACATACAGGTCCCTTTCCCTTTTTTAGTATCTCTTTGGGGTATAAGCCCAATAGAAACACTGCTGGATCAAAGGGTATGCACAGTTTGATAACTTTTTGGGCATAATTCCAGATTGCTCTCCAGAATGGCTGGATTCGTTCACAACTCCACCAACAATGCATCAGTGTCCCCGTTTTCCCGCATCCCCTCCAACATTCATCATAATTTTTCCTGTCATCTTAGCCAATCTGACAGGTGTGTAGTGGTATCTCAGAGTTGTCTTAATTTGCATTTCTCTGATCAATAGTGATTTGGAACACTCTTTCATGTGAGTGGTAATAGTTTCAATTTCTTCATCTGAAAATTGTCTGTTCATATCCTTTGACCATTTATCAATTGGAGAATGGCTTGATTTCTTATAAATTTGAGTCAGTTCTCTATATATTTTGGAAATGAGGCCTTTATCAGAACCTTTAATTGTAAAGATGTTTTCCCAGTTTGTTGCTTCCCTACTAATCTTGTTTGCATTCGTTCTGTTTGTACAAAGGCTTTTTAATTTGATATAATCAAAATTTTCTATTTTGTGATCAGTAATGGTCTCTAGTTCATCTTTGGTCACAAATTTCTTTCTCCTCCACAAGTCTGAGAGATGAACTATCCTATGTTCCTCTAATTTATTTATAATCTCGTTCTTTATGCCTAGGTCATGGACCCATTTTGATCTTATCTTGGTATGTGGTGTTAAGTGTGGGTCCTTGCCTAATTTCTGCCATACTAATTTCCAGTTATCCCAGCAGTTTTTTATCAAATAATGAAATCTTATCCCAAAAGTTAGAATCTTTGGGTTTGTCAAACACTAGATTGCTGTAGTTGACTATTCTGTCTTTTCCACTGATCAACTAATCTATTTCTTAGCCAATACCAAATGGTTTTGGTGACTGCTGCTTTATAATATAATTTTAGATCAGGTACAGCTAGACCACCTTCATTTGATTTTTTTTCATTAATTCCCTTGAGATTCTCGACTTTTTATGAACAGGAAATTTTTAGAGGAAAAAAAACCAAAGCTATCAATATTTATAAAACCCAACTTACAAAAATGCTCTAAAACACAAATAATTAAAGAAATGTAAATTAAAATAGCTCTGAAATACTTCCTCATCTCCTTCAGAATGGCTATGGTGACAGAAAAGAAATATAATAAATACTAGAGAGTATGTGGGAAAACAGGTAATGCAGTATTAGTAGAGCTATGAACTAGTGCAAACATTCTGAAGAAACATTTGGACTATCCCCAAAAGATTATAAAACTGTACATACCCCTTTACCAAAAACAAAAGAAAGGAGGAGCCACGGGTAACCCTAGAGAACTTCTAAATTTAGTTCTCTATATCATTAATTTTTTAATTTTTGATAAAGATGAACTGGCTCCAGGAGACAGGTTTTATAAGCCACCAGAAGGGCAGTGTCCAGTGCGAGCAGCTCCACTATCTTTAGATAATTGCCAGGTGATGAAAGAAAGTGGTGAATGGAAAGGACCAGATAGGCTAACTGCTTGGGGGAGAGGGTTTGCTTGTATTTCTACAGATGGAGAAGGAATCAAATGGGTGCCAACGAGCCGCATTTGCCTTGTCCATCAGAGAGAAACAGAAAAAGAGAAAAACCTCAAAATAAAGGAGAAGATCTAAAAAGCATCTGACACTGAAGGAGCATGGATGATAATGAATCTGTTAAAAGAACTTTAAAATCTCCAGGAATCATTGGATTCCCTAATACAAGACGAACAAAAACCAGCAGGAATCACTGGATTCCTTGAGATGAAAATCTGTTGATGAGACTATTGCAGTACTTCAAAGCTTGCAGGAATTATTGGATTCCTGGCACATGAACTAATGGACAATGGATTCCTTTTGGACTATTTCTAGGACTTATGTACATGCATAAATTCTCATGTTGATTCATCTTATTTGTTACATTACTACTAGCCTGTGTTATATTGCAATGTACCTATGTAATTTATGTAATTATGTGTAATACCTCCCGTTTTGATGGGTTTATGTATACATGTTTCAAGTGAGCCCCTTTAGAAACTCACTAATCTGATTTGATTTCCTATTTCCTTTGGTGTTCTCATCTCCCTTTCAGAGATGCCAGGGAGGGCGTAACCACCTTCTTTTTATGGTGTTTTCACTTGTTTTTTGAGCAGTCAGGGAAGGCATGATCACCTCCTTTTTGGGGTTCTCACATCCTTGAGAAGTCAGGGAGGTCATGACCATCTTATGTTCTAAAACAAAAGAAAGCGGGAGATGTTGGAATCCTTACAAAGTGTTAAGTAATTAGAATTGATAGAGACAATAATTATCTAATTTAGCATGGTTCAATATGATTGATCTGATCCTACAAGGAGATGTTATGGGCCAGAACTTGAAACAAGGTACTGAGTGGAATTGAGGAGACAATGTTTAAATCTAGTTTAGAATGGATTTAATCCTACAACAAATAATGGTTTCCCAGTGATATAATGATTGTTATATACTCAGTATACAGCATATAAGCAAGAAGCTCTCAGGGCCAAAGAGCACTCTGGGAGATACAGAAGCCCACTCTTGGAAACGAAGTCAGATTCATTCCATTTTTCCACCTTTGTGCTGGCTGGAGGCTGAAGGACAAACCTTTGGATTTGGAGACATTCGGAGGGAACTCTTAGAACCAAGGAGAGAAATAGGTCTCTATTAAAGCTAACCAGGCCCAAGGAAAGAGACAAGAATTGGAAGGAGAAAATAAACGTTTGGATTTTATCAGCTGGCTGCATTTGGAATGATTATTACTTGGAACTGGAACTAAGGCTGCCTCCAGAAAACCTCCCTGAGAAACCTGCTCCCAGAGAACCATTATATTAAAGAAGAGAACACCACATCCATCGATGTTCCCAGAATACAAAATGAAGCATATTTATTTTCCTTTCTCTTTTTTTCTTATTTTTTAATGGAACATATATAATGGGGAAATATATTTTGCACGATATAATATATATATAATAGGTATCATATTGCTTGCACTCTCAATGGGTGAGAATGTAGTTGGAAGAAGGGAGAAGCTTTTAAATTGAAAAAATAAAATCAAAATTAAAAAAAGAAACTCAAAAACATGGGCTTTTTCTCTTAGCTTTATGTACAATATACATTTCCCAAGTAATCCATTAATGCCTTCATCCAAGTCATCCATAAAAATTCTTAAAGATAATACATGAGAGGATATCACAAAACCCAAGAACAATTCTGAAAAACTTCTACCAGGATGAAATTATTCATTATTGCTCTTTAGACGTGAATAGAATATAGTGTATTACTGTCTAGGTCATACCTTATCATCTTGTCCTCAAGAATTGAATGAGAAATTTTATCACCATCCTCAATGAAATTCATATAAGATCTGTCTACTGTATTTGTCACTTGTTCTTGTTTAGCAAACTTGTCAAAAAGTGAAAAAGAAAATGGGGGTTATCTCATTATCTATTCTTGATAAACTCACACTTGCTCTTAGTAAATACTATTACCTTTTCCAAATGGTCATGAGTTATACAGTTAAATATATCTTCAAGAATTTTGCTAAGAATAAATTTTTTTTTCAGGTTCCCTTGCTCCCTAATAAAAAAGGATACCTACATGAGAAGAGAAAAGATGAATAAAGGTCTACCATATTTACTCCCAAAATGTGTCTATGTGTTCTTTTAAATTTATTAATGATAATAATACCTTTCTCTTTTATAATGCTTTAATATTTACAAAGAACTTTTCTCATAACTACACACTATGAGGTAAGTAGGAAGAATAAAATGAATCCCATTTTGCCCAAGATGAGACTGAAGGGAAAAAAGGAAGGGAAGGAGGCTGAAGAGGAAAAATGATTTGTCTTGTTCATACTGACAGTAAGGGCCCGAGTAAGAATTGGAAACCAGGATTCCTGATTTCAAATCAAGATCCAGTGTTCTTCAACTCTAAACGAGTGTGCATGTGGGTATGCTTGTGTGTGTGTGTGTGTGTGTGTGTGTGTGTGTGTGTGTAATTTTTATATCTCCTATCTTACAGGAGGTTTTTTCTAGTGTAAACATGCTTTCCCAGTGACTAAGAGATCATCTTCAATTAATTTAGTTTGTGGTTTGTAGAATTAGTGAATATAAAATCTTACAAAATGTGCATAACCTACTCCAGTGAAATGGTAGAAAATAAATTATCAATCTCTTCCATACTGCTGGCATATACAATAGATTTTCTACCCTCTGACTTCTAGAACTTAAATTCTGAGCTATTTTAATAATAATAATGATAATAATAACTTGTTTATATAACACATTATAGTGATGATATCTTTTATATACTGTTGTTTCATTCTCAAAACAAGCCTGTAAGTAGGATATGTAAATAAAATTTCCTCTCTTTTTCTATTGGTGGGAATTAAGTCCCCTAAGGACACAGCAATTGGCTTTAGAGACCACAGGTGGTTAAGTGGAAGAGCTAGATTTCAACCTTAAGCTTTCTGATATTACTTGGAGAGCTTTCTGTATTATAGTGCTGAAGAAATTGATTTTAGATTGACGAGTCTGTCTCCTCTTACGAGGCTGAGGCAGAACACTGATGTTCTGTTGAGTCAAGGATGTAAAAGGAATAAACCACTGAAAAGAACCATTAAAGGGCTAATTTAAAATCAAACAAAAACAAGGAAAATTCAAATTCAACTGGAGGTGTGGTAATTACTCAACTTGTGCTCAAGTTTTGTCCAAGTACTTCCAAGCTGTGTGACTTTAAGCAAACCACTATATCTTTTTGAGTAGTAGTTATCTCACTAATAAAATGAGTATTCAATTCCTTTTGGGGAGAGTGGCTAGAATGGATTTTGGGTAGTTCTGAATTGTTTTTAAATGAACCCAAAATCAACCATGAAAGAATGTGCAACTTTTAAACAACAATATTCTTCCAGTGATGCTGGAATTCTGCAAGATAAGGAACAGCAGTGGCTTTTAATGAGCTCTATTTTTGCTTTGTCTGAAATCATGATAGAATGGCAGACTTCAAAGAAATAAAGGTGAGGAAGGACCAAACAAAAGTGGACAGGCAGAAAATGGGAATAAAGTGGTTGCAAGGTATTATCAATAAAGTTGCAGCTCAGGAGAAGAAACTACATAAAGCATATGATTAGAAAGATGTACTAGGACAAAAAAGGAGAGTCATTTGTGTAGTGAATAAGAAATTATCAGCAAATAGTTCTTGGACTCCTTGAATGTCAACAGCTCTACAGAAATTCATTCAGTACACAAAGTAGATGTTCTCCAGAAGATTTATAGGAAGACATAGACAAGAGTGACATAGGATGCATAGTTGTGGATGGATTTCTATCAAAGAAGAATTCAAACTTTTAAAAGAGAATTAAGACCAATACTATAAAATTATCCTCAAAGGTTGAAAAAGCACTTCAGGAGATAAGTCTAATCCTAATATCTATTTTTTAAAATAACTTTTTATTGATAGAACACATGCCAGGGTAATTTTTTACAGTATTATCCCTTGCATTCACTTCTGTTCTGATTTTTCCCCTGCCTCCCTCCACCCCTTCCCCCAGATGGCAAGCAGTCCTTTACATGTTGAATGGGTTACAGTATATCCTAGATACACTATATGTGTGCAGAACCGAACAGTTTTCTTGTTGCACAGGGAGAATTGAATTCAGAAGGTATAAATAACCTGGGAAGAAAAACAAAAATGCAAGCAGTTTATATTCATTTCCCAGTGTTCTTTCTCTGGGTGTAGCTGCTTCTGTCCATCTTTGATCAATTAAAGCTCTCTTTATTGAAGAGATCCTCTTCCATCAGAATACGTCCTCAAACAGTATCGTTGTTGAAGTATATAATGATCTCCTGTTCTGCTCATTTCACTTAGCATCAGTTCATGTAAGTCTCGCCAGTCCTCTCTGTATTCATCCTGCTGGTCATTCCTTACAGAACAATAATATTCCATAACATTCATATACCACAATTTACTCAACCATTCTTCAATTGATGGGCATCCTTTCGTTTTCCAGCTTCTAGCCACTACAAACAGGGCTGCCACAAACATTTTGGCACATACAGGTCCCTTTCCTTTCTTTAGTATCTCTTTGGGGTATAAGCCCAGTAGAAACACTGCTGGATCAAAGGGTATGCACAGTTTGATAACTTTTTGAGCATAGTTCCAAATTGCTCTCCAGAATGGCTGTAATCCTAATATCTAAACTACAGAAGAACATATTAAAAAAAGAGAAGTATAAATTAATATCATTAGGGAATACGGATTCAAATATTTTAAATCAAATCCTGTAAAATACAGACTACCGTAATTCATCCAAGAAATCATTTATTATGATTAAGTTGGATTTATACCAAAGACACAAGGATGGCTCAACTTTAGGAAAACAGTATAATTAAATACATTTTAAAAAGAAAATTCCTAAAACCACACAATTATTTTAATAGATGCAGATAAATCCTTTGATAAGCTAAAATACTCCTGTATTCTAAAAAGTCTTCAATAGATAGGCACACATGCAGCTTTTTATATTATAAAGAGTACATCTAAAAACAAAAACAAGAACAGTATGTGGTAGAGATATAGTTAGAAGCTTTCCCAATAAAAACAAGAGAAAAGCTAGAATTCCCACATTCTTTAATATAATTTAATCTATTTCTAAAAATGGTAACAATAACAATAAGATTAAAAAAAAAAAGAAATTAGAACCTTAAAGCAGGGTTGGAGAAAAACTTTAAAGGCCATATCAGTCCCCTGAAATCAGTACTAAGACAACTGCAGATGACAAAGCTAGGTACAACAACCTTCCACTGCTTAAGCTTAATAAACTAATAATTTTGTACAGCGCGTAAATGATATTATAAATATCCAAATGATCCCCTGTCTTAAAGGTAGTCAAAGAGGAAACACAATTATATCTTTTTTGCTAATTACAGGAAGATTTTCTTAGAAAATCCTAAGAAATCATCAATGACACTAAATGAGATACTTAATAACTCCAGCAAAGTTGTAACTACAAAACAAATTCACAAAATCCATATTCATTTGTATATGATAACAACAAAACATTAAGAAGCAATAACAGAAACGAAAATACCACCCAAAATAATTATAAATGCATAAACATAGCACAACAAACAAAAAAAGTCATATATAATCAATCATAAAATGCTCCTTAAAGAAAAAAAAAAGAACAACTTAAATAGATGTAGGAATAGTCAGCCTTCATGCATGGGATGTGAGAAAATAATAGAAATGAAAGTGTCAATAAAGTTAATTTACAGTTGTAATGATACACCATTCAAACCATCAAAGGGACATTTTAAAAGAAGCTTATGAAAAAGCAGTAAAATTTAATTGGAGAAAGAATGGATTATCAACAAAAATAAGAAAAAGTAGAAGGAATGAAGAGAAAGCACTTCCAGATCTTAAAGTATATACAACAGCAGTCATCAAAACCATTTGGAATGATTTATTTTTAAAGAGTGTAAGGGAGGGGGTGAAGGAAGGGAGGGAAAAAAAATTTGGAACACAAGGTTTTACAAGGGGGATATTGAAAACTATGCATATATTTTGACAACAAAAAGCTTTAAAATATAACTGGGGAAAATATTTATTTTTTTAAAAACGTATGTCAATGAAACAAACTATACAAAGAAGACTAATCATTCTATAAAGCTCAAAACATGAATTACTTTAGAAAAGAATTCTTTATTTGATAAAACCTGATGAAAATAATAAAAAGGAGTTTGGCGAGATTTAGGCTAATACCCATGTCATATCATATTCCAAAATAAATTCAGGGCAATTCCAATAGATTTGTGATGGAGAGAGCCACCCCCATTCAGAAAGAGGATTGTGGGGACCAAATGTGGATAACAACATAGGATTTTCACTTTTTTGTTGTTGTTTGCTTGCTTTTTGTTTTCTTTATTTTTTTTTTTCCTTTTTGATCTCATTTTTCCTGTGCAGAAGATAAATGTGGAAATATTTATGGAAAAAAAAGAAAGGATAGCCTTGTGGCATGTAGGGTACATTTGGCAAAATAATCCAAACACAAGCCAAATTTGAGGCCATCTCAATCTCAATAATGCTGGTGCCTGTTCCTAGATGGACTGAAAAAGTTAGGCATCTATAATGCCTGTAAAAATCCTAGATCATAGGGGTGCACAGTCAAGATGATGGAGAGCAGACAAGTATCTCTGTGACCTCCTCCAAGCTCCCCTCAAATTAACAGCAGATTAAGCCTCTGAACTGGTTTTGGAGTGACAGAACCCACAAATATTTGGAGTGTAACAAATATCCAAAAGAACAAATTAGAAGAACTTCAGAAAAGATCTGTTTCAATCAGGCACAGGGAGAAGGCAGCCCAATGGCAGGCACACAACAGGGAGCCAGGGCTGTTCACTGGAGAATCTACTGGGAAGCTCTTAAGCTACTCTGTCTTGGTTGGAAGCCAGTGGTCAAGCAGATTTGCTGTAAGATAACCACAAGCAAAAACAAAAGGCAAATTGTGAACCACTGAGCCCCAGAAGATCACAGGACTTGGCTGTGCTTATCCAGAAGTAAGTCAGCAGAACTGCCTCAGGGAAAACTAAAGCTACTGTCACACCATTGCCTTAAGAATAGACCCGATCTTTAAAAAATGAGCAAAAAAGCAAAAAGAAATCTGACCATGGACAGCTTTTCTGGAGAAAAGGAAGAACAGACCTCAAACCTTGAAAATCCTAAAAGGCAAACCAGCTCCAGATGAAGCCCCAAAGGGTGATATGATTTGGTACCCATTTCACCAGGCTCTCTTGGAAGAATTAAAAAGAATCTTAAAAGAGAGTTAGAAGAAAAATGGGGAAAGGAAAAAAGAGCTGTACAAGAAGGTATGGAAAAGGAAAAAGAGAAATTATCTGAAGAAAACTCCTTAAAATAGATTTAATTAAATGGAAAAAGCATAAAACTCCTTACAAAATAGATATGAAAAATTAGCCAATTCACTGAAAACCAAAATATGTGAAATGGAAAAAAATGCAATAAATAAAACACTTAATATAAAAGTTCAATTGTCCAAATGCAAAAGGAGATTAAAAGTTAACTGAAGAAAATAATTTACTAAAAATTAGAATTGAACAAATGGAAATGAGTGCATCAATGAGACTTTAAGAATCAATCAAACAAAACCAACAAAAGAAAAAAAATAGAAGAAAATGTAAAATATGTCATTGGAAAAACAACTGAATTAGAAAATATATCTAAGAGGAACAATCTAAGAATTATTGGACATCCTGAAAACCATGATGAAAAAAAAGGGCCTAGACATCATCCTTCAGGAAATCATCAAGGAAAACTGCCCTGTTGTCCTAGCACCAGAGGGTAAAATAGCCATTGAAAGAATTCACTGATCACCTCCTGAAAGAAATACTAAAATGAAAACTCAAAGGAACATCATAGCTAAATTCCAGAGTAATCAAATCAAGGAGAAAATATTGCAAGCAGCCAGAAGGAAACAATTCAAATATCAAAGAGCCACAAATGGGATTACCTAGGATCTACCAACTTCTACTTTAAAAGATCAAAGTGCATGGAATCTGACATTCTGAAAGGCAAAAAAACTTGTATTGCAGCCATGAATCAATTATCCAGAAAAATTGAATATCATCTTTTGGGGGGAAAGATGGACGTTAAAGGAAACAGGGGATTTCATCTATTTCTGATGAGAAGATCAGAGCTGAATAGAAAATTTGCTCTTTATATACAGAACTCAAGAGAAGCATAAAAAAGTAAAAGAGAAAAGAAAAAATAACTTCTTTTAAAAGTTAAAAAGTGGACTTCCGGTTAAGATGGCGGAGAGGGGGCACACAGCTGTGTAGCTCCGAGCTTTCTCTCACTATCCATTTCATTACAAGCCTCTGAATTAATGCTTGACTGAAAAAAACCCACAAATAGTTACCAAGAGAAGCCATCCTTGAGATCCGCCAAGAAAGGTCTGTCTTTACTGGAGGGCTGGGGCAGTTTTAGATCAGGCGCAGGCTGAGGGCAGCGGCAGGGAGAGCACGGGAGCAGACTGGAGAGGGGGTGGGGAATGATCGCAGTCGTCTCTGCGGGGAGAGTTTCGCTACAGGACTGGATACTTTGCCCTGGCAGCAAGTCAGCAGCCCAGTAGAGAAGCTAAAAACACCGGGGGTGAAGAATACAACCCCAAACAGCTGGAGTCTCCCAAGACCTGGCCGCCCCCCTTCCTCCCCCTCCCCCCCACAGCGACTCAGCACGCTCTGGGATCTCAGAGCGCAGGCGCACACAGTCCTGCTAGTGCCTCACTGCTGCCCCCTGCAGTCTGTAGAGGAAGCTTGGTAACACCACCCAGCCCCTCCCCCAAAGAAAGACTCCAGTTTTTTCTTTTTTTCTTTGCTAGTTTGTCTTTGATTATTAGACAGAATGAGCAAGAAACTGAAGAGGACTTTAACCCTTGACAGCTTCTATACAGATAGAGAGCAGACTCTAAATCCTGAGGAGACTAAAAACAGACAGTCCCCAGGTGAATCCCCAAAGGAGGAGATCATCTGTTCCTCAGCACAGATGAACCTCATACAAGTAATTAAAAAGGCTCTCACAAGGGAGCTAGAAGAAAAATGGGAAAAGCAGAGTGAGGCTTGGCAAAAGGAGAGGGAAGCTTGGGAAAAGGAGAGGGAGGCTTGGCAAAAGAGCCTGGAGAAGTCAGTTAAAGAGAGAGTGGATAAAGAAGTAAAATCCTTGAAAAATAGGATTGGTGAACTGGAAACAGAAAATAGCTCTCTAAAAAACAAAATTGGTGGAATGGAAAAAAATTCCACAGAACAAAAGAACTCAATGAGACAATTAGAAAAAGATTTTTAAAAAGTGAGTGAAGAAAATACTTCACTGAAAATCAGAATTGAACAATTGGAATTGAATGACTTGAGGAGACAAGAAGAATCAGTCAAGCAAATCCAAAAAAATCAAACAATGGAAAAGAATGTGAAATACCTTCTGGGGAAGACAACAGACCTGGAAAACAGATCCAGGAGAGACAATCTGAGAATCATTGGACTCCCAGAAAAGAATGATGAAAAAAAGAGCCTGGACACTATTTTCCAGGAAATTATCAAAGAGAACTGCCCAGAAGTCATAGGAACAGAGGAAAAAATAAACATTGAAAGGATTCATCGATCACCCACTGAAAGGGATCCTAAAATCAAAACACCAAGGAATATAGTGGCCAAATGCCAGAACCCTCAGACAAAGGAAAAAATATTGCAAGCAGCTAGAAAAACCCAATTCAAGGAGCCACAATAAGGATCACCCAGGATCTGGCAGCATCCACATTGAAGGATCGAAGGGCCTGGAATATGATATTCCGAAAGGCTAAGGAACTTGGTATGCAACCAAAAATAACTTACCCAGCGAGAATGAGCATCTTTTTCCAGGGAAGAAGATGGACATTCAACGAAGTAAGCGAATTTCATCTATTTCTGATGAAAAAGCCAGAACTTAACAAAAAGTTTGATCTACAAATATAGAACTCAAGAGAAATCTAAAAAGGTAAATATTAATCTTGGGAACAATATTTCGACTATATAGATGTATAAAGAAGACATGTATACCTTGTTCTAGAAACTGATGTGGAAAGGACATTGTACCAGAAAAAGGGTAAAGCTGAGATACTACATCTCATGAAGAGGCATAGGAAACCTATTATATTTGAGAGAAAGAAGGGAGGGGGATGAATATAGTGGGTATCTTACTGCCTTCAGAATTGGCTTTAAGTGAAAAAATTTAGACATATTCAATCTATGGTGAAACTTCTGCCACCTCACTGAAAAGTGAGAAGGGAAAAGTGAAAAGGGAAGGAATAAGCTAAGCGGAAGGGAATACAGAAACTGGGAGGGAAAGGGGTGAGATAGGGGGAGGAACTCTAAGGCGGGGGGAGGGATACTAAAAAGGGAGGGCTGTGAGAAGCAAGTGGTGCTCATAAGCTTAATACTGGGAAGCGGGGTAAAGGGGAAAGAAGGAAGAAAAGCATAAACCGGGTTTAACAAGATGGCAAGTAATACAGAATTGGTCCTTCTATCCATAAATGTGAATGGGATAAAGAGGAAGCAGTTAGCAGAATGGATTAAAAGCCAGAATCCTACAATATGTTGTTTACAGGAAACACACCTGAAGTGGGGAGATACATGCAGGTTAAAGGTAAAAGGTTGGAGCAAAATCTACTATGCTTCAGGTGAAGTCAAAAAAGCAGGGGTAGCCATCCTGATCTCAGATCAAGCTAAAGTAAAATTTGATCTAATTAAAAGAGATAAGGAAGGGCACTATATCTTGCTAATGGGTAGCATGGATAATGAAGCACTATCTATATTAAACATATATGCACCAAGTGGGGTAGCATCTAAATTCTTAAAAGAGAAATTAAGAGAGCTGCAAGAAGAAATAGACAGTAAAACTATAATAGTGGGAGATCTTAACCTTGCACTCTCAGAATTAGATAACTCAAACCACAAAATAAATAAGAAAGAAGTCAAAGAGGTAAATAGAATACTAGAAAAGTTAGATATGATAGATCTTTGGAGAAAATGTAATGGAGACAGAAAGGAATACACTTTCTTTTCAGCAGTTCATGGAACCTATACAAAAATTGACCATATATTAGGACATAAAAACCTCAAACTCAAATGCAGCAAGGCAGAAATAGTAAATGCATTCTTTTCAGACCACGATGCAATGAAAATTACATTCAACAAAAAACCAGGGGGAAGTAGACCAAAAAATAATTGGAAACTAAATAATCTCATACTAAAGAATGATTGGGTGAAACAGCAAATCATAGACATAATTAATAACTTCACCCAAGAAAATGATAATAATGAGACATCATACCAAAATGTATGGGATGCAGCCAAAGCAGTAATAAGGGGAAATTTCATATCTCTAGAGGCCTATTTGTATAAAATAGAGAAAGAGAAGGTCAATGAATTGGGCTTGCAACTAAAAATGCTAGAAAAGGAACAAATTAAAAACCCCCCGTCAAATACTAAACTTGAAATTCTAAAAATAAAAGGAGAGATCAATAAAATTGAAAGTAAAAAAACTATTGAATTAATTAATAAAACTAAGAGTTGGTTCTATGAAAAAACCAACAAAATAGACAGACCCTTAATAAATCTGATTAAAAAAAGGAAAGAGGAAAATCAAATTGTTAGTCTTAAAAATGAAAAGGGAGAACTCACCACTAACAAAGAGGAAATAGAGCAATAATTAGGAGTTACTTTGCCCAACTTTATGCCAATAAATTCGACAACTTAAATGAAATAGAAAAATACCTCCAAAAATATAGCTTGCCCAAACTAACAGAGGAAGAAGTAAATATCCTAAACAGTCCCATCTCAGAAAAAGAAATAGAACAAACTATCAATCAACTCCAAAATCCCCAGGACCAGATGGATTTACATGTGAATTCTACCAAACATTTAAAGAACAATTAACTCCAATGCTAAATAAACTATTTGAAAAAATAGGGATTGAAGGAGTCCTACCAAACTCCTTTTATGACACAGACATGGTACTGATACCTAAACCAGGTAGGCTGAAAACAGAGAAAGAAAATTATAGACCAATCTCCCTAATGAACATTGATGCTAAAATCTTAAATAAAATATTAGCAAAAAGATTACAGAAAATCATCCCCAGGATAATACACTATGACCAAGTAGGACAATATTAGGAAAACTATTAGCATAATTGACTATATCAATAACCAACCAAACAAAAACCATATGATCATCTCAATAGATGCAGAAAAAGCATTTGATAAAATCCAACATCCATTCATAATAAAAACACTTGAGAGCATAGGAATAAATGGACTTTTCCTTATAATAGTCAGGAGCATATATTTAAAACCATCAGTAAGCATCATATGCAATGGGGAAAAACTAGAACCTTTCCCAGTAAGATCTGGAGTGAAGCAAGGTTGCCCACTATCACCATTATTATTTAATATCGTATTAGAAACACTAGCCTCGGCAATAAGAGTCGAGAAAGATATTAAAGGAATTAGAGTAGGCAATGAGGAAACCAAACTATCACTCTTTGCAGATGATATGATGGTATACCTAGAGACCCCCAGAGATTCTACTAAAAAGCTATTAGAAATAATTCATAATTTTAGCAAAGTAGCTGGCTACAAAATAAATCCCTATAAATCCTCAGCATTTTTATACATCACCAACAAAACCCAACAGCAAGAGATACAAAGAGAAATTCCATTCAGAATAACTGTTGATACCATAAAATATTTGGGAATCTATCTACCAAAGGAAAGTCAGGAATTATATGAGCATAATTATAAAAAAGTTTCCACACAAATAAAGTCAGACTTAAATAATTGGAAAAATATTAAGTGCTCTTGGATTGGCCGAGCGAATATAATAAAGATGACAATACTCCCTAAACTAATCTATTTATTTAGTGCTATACCAATCAGACTTCCAAGAAAATATTTTAATGATCTAGAAAAAATAACAACAAAATTCATATGGAACAATAAAAAGTTGAGAATCTCAAGGGAATTAATGAAAAAAAAAATCAAATGAAGGTGGCCTAGCTGTACCTGATCTAAAATTATATTATAAAGCAGCAGTCACCAAAACCATTTGGTATTGGCTAAGAAATAGATTAGTGGATCAGTGGAAAAGGTTAGGTTCACAAGACAGAATAGTCAACTATAGCAGTCTAGTGTTTGACAAACCCAAAGACCTTAACTTCTGGGATAAGAATTCATTATTTGACAAAAACTGCTGGGATAATTGGAAATTAGTATGGCAGAAATTAGGCATGGACCCACACTTAACACCATATACCAAGATAAGATCAAAATGGGTCCATGACCTAGGCATAAAGAATGAGATTATAAATAAATTAGAGGAACATAGGATAGTTTATCTCTCAGACTTGTGGAGGAGAAAGAAATTTGTGACCAAAGATGAACTAGAGACCATTACTGATCACAAAATAGAAAATTTTGATTACATCAAATTAAAAAGCCTTTGTACAAATAAAACTAATGCAAACAAGATTAGAAGGGAAGCAACAAACTGGGAAAACATCTTCACAGTTAAAGGTTCTGATAAAGGCCTCATTTCCAAAATATATAGAGAACTGACTCAAATTTATAAGAAATCAAGCCATTCTCCAATTGATAAATGGTCAAAGGATATGAACAGACAATTTTCAGAGGATGAAATTGAAACTATTACCACTCATATGAAAGAGTATTCCAAATCATTATTGATCAGAGAAATGCAAATTAAGACAACTCTGAGATACCACTACACACCTGTCAGATTGTCTAAGATGACAGGAAAAAATAATGATGAATGTTGGAGGGGATGCGGGAAAACAGGGACACTGATGCATTGTTGGTGGAGTTGTGAACGAATCCAACCATTCTGGAGAGCAATCTGGAATTATGCCCCCAAAGTTATCAAATTGTGCATACCCTTTGATCCAGCAGTGTTTCTATTGAGCTTATATCCCAAAGAAATACTAAAGAAGGGAAAGGGACCTGTATGTGCCAAAATGTTTGTAGCAGCCCTATTTGTAGTGGCTAGAAACTGGAAAATGAATGGATGCCCATCAATTGGAGAATGGCTGGGTAAATTGTGGTATATGAATGATATGGGATATTATTGTTCTGTAAGAAATGACCAGCAGGATGAATACAGAGAGGACTGGCGAGACTTACATGAACTGATGCTACGTGAAATGAGCAGAACCAGGAGATCATTATACACTTCAACAATGATATTGTATGAAGACATATTTTGATGGAAGTGGATTTCTTCGACAAAGAGACCTGAGTTTCAATTGATAAATGACGGACAAAAGCAGCTACACCCAAAGAAAGAACACTGGGAAACGAATGTGAACTATCTTCATTTTTGTTTTTCTTCCCGGGTTATTTATACCTTCTGAATCCAATTCTCCTGTGCAACAAGAGAACTGTTCGGTTCTGCAAACATATATTGTATCTAGGATATACTGCAACATATCTAATATATATAGGACTGCTTGCCATCTAGGGGAGGGGGTGGAGGGAGAGAGGGGAAAAATCGGAACAGAAACGAGTGCAAGGGATAATGTTGTAAAAAAAATTACCCTGGCATGGATTCTGTCAATATAAAGTAATTATTAAATAAAAATTTTTTAAAAAGTTAAAAAGCTTATATCCCTATATGGGAAGATGATATGTTAAACTTTTGAGATTTCTATCTGTGCTATGAGTATACTTTGAGAGTATAGGCATAATTTGATTTTATTGTGATAATTTAAAAAATAAATTAGAGGAAGAAAGGAGATTCTACTGAAAGAAGAGGAAAATGGAGTTATAATGAGGTAAATTACATGCCATGACGGGGCAAAAAAGATCAAAGTGCCATTGAAGGAAAGAAGGGAGAGGGGATGAGCATTGTGTGAATCTTACTCTCATCAGATTTGGCTCAAAGAAAGACAATCAGACAAATTTAGCTTCATAGAGAAGCTTGTTTCACCCTAAGGAAAGTAGGAGAGGAAGGAAAACAGGAAAGGGGGAGGCTAATAGAAGAGAGAACAGAAGTAGAAGGGGAAAGGTATAAAAAGGAGGGCTGCAAAAGGAGAGGGCTATTTGAGAGACAGGGTAATCAGTGACAAAATACTGGGGAGGAAGAAAAGAGGGAAAAGGAAGATAAAAATGTAACTGAGGATAAAGAAGATGAAAGGAAGTACAGAGACAGAAATTTTATTTGTGAATGTGAATTGGATGAACTCTCCCATAAAATGGAAGCAGACGGCAGAATGGATTCAAAGTCAAAATGCTACAATTTGTTCTTTACAAGAAACTCATTTAAACAGAGTGATACCAATCTTCCTTGTGCAACAAGATAATTGTATAAATATGTATACATATATTGTATTTAACATGTACTTTATTTTTTAATACTTTTTTATTTTGAAAAAAAAATTTCTTTACAACATTATCCCTTGCAAACACTTCTCTTTTTACTTTTTCCCTCCTTCCCTCTACCCCCTCCCCCAGAAGGCAAGCAGTCCTATACATCTTAAATATGGCAAAGTATATATTAGATACAATATATGTGTGCAGAACCAAACAGTTCTCTTGTTGCACAAGAAGAATTGGATTCAGAAGGTAAAAATAACGTGGGAAGAAAAACAAAAATGCAAACAGTTTACATTCATTTCCCAGTGCTCCTTCTCTGGGGGTAGCTGATTCTGTCCATCATTGATCAACTGGAACTGAGTTAGATCTTCTCTTTGTTGAAGATATCCACTTCCATCAGAATACATCCTCATACAGTATCGTTGTTGAAGTATATAATGATCTCCTAGTTCTGCTCATTTCACTTAGCATCAGTTCATGTAAGTCTCTCCAAGCCTCTCTGTATTCATCCTGCTGGTCATTTCTTACAGAACAATAAGATTCCATAACATTCATATACCACAATTTACCCAATCATTCTCTAATTAATTGCCATCCATTCATTCTCCAGTTTCTAGCCACTACAAACAGGGCCACCACAAACATGTTGGCACATACAGGTCCCTTTCCCTTCTTTAGTATTTCTTTGGGATATATGTCCAGAAGTAACACTGCTGGATCAAAGGGTATGGACAGTTTGATAACTTTTTGGGCATAATTCCAGATTGCTCTCCAGAATGTTTAACATATACTTTAACAGATTTAACATGTATGGGACTACCTGCCATGTAGGGGAAGGAATGGAGGGAAGGAGGGGAAAAGTTGAAACAGAAGTTTTTGCAAGGGTCATTTTGAAAAATTAGCCATGCATGTGTTTTGTATATAAAAAGCTATAATAAAAAAGAAAAAAAAACAATAAAAAGAAGAGAGATACATTTACAATAAAGGTAAAAGGCTGATGCAGAATGTCTCATGCTTTAGCTGAGGTAAAAAAACAAACAAACAAAAAAAACCCCCAGGAATAGAAATTCTGATCTCAGATCAAGCAAAAAGCAAAAACAGGTCCACTTAAGAGATAAGAAAGAAAACAACATCCTATTTAAAGGTACCACATATAATGCAGTAATATCAACACTAAACATATATGCAACAAGTGGTATAGCATCCAGATTCCTAGAGGAGAAGTTAATAGTGCTGCAAGAAGAATTAGACAGCAAAACTATAATAGTGAGGGATCTCAACCTTGCTTTCTCAGAAAGAGATAAATAAAATCACAGAATAAATAAGAAAGAAGTTAAAGAGATAAATAGGATTCTAGAAAAGTTAGGTATGACAGACCTTTGGAGAAAATTGAATGGAGACAAAAAGGAATATGCCTTTTTTCGGCAGTACATGAGCTTATACAAAAATTGACCATGAATTAGAGCATAAAAAACTCAAAATCAAATGCAAAAACAATAAATGCATCTTTCACAGATCATGATGTAATAAAAGGCCAAGGGAAAATAGATCAAAAATCAATTGGAAACTAAATAATCTAATTCTGTAGAATCAATGGGTAAAATAGCAAATCATAGACACAATTAATAATTTCATCCAAGAAAATGACAACGATGAGACAACATACCAAAATTTTTGAGATGCAGCCAAAGCAGTGATTAGAAGAAATTTTATATCTCTAAATGCTTACTTGCATAAAATATAGAAAGAGAAGATCAACGAATTGGGTTTGCAACTAAAAAAGCTAGAAAAAGAACAAATTAAAACCCCCACTTAAATAACAAATTTGAAATTCTGAAAATAAAAAGGGAGATTAATAAAATTGAAAGTAAGAAAATTATTGAATTAATAAATAAAACTGTCTGTTTTATGAAAAAACCAACCAAATATATAAACCTTTAGTTCATTTGATTACAAAAAGTGAAAGAAAGATATTGAATCATTGATATCAAAACTCAAAAGGGAAAACTTTCCACCAATGAAAAGGAAATTAGAACAATAATTAGGAGTTTTTTGCCTAACTATATATCAATAAATATGATAATCTAAGTGAAATGAAGGAAAACCTACAAAAATATAGATTGCCCAGATTAACAGAAGAGGAAATAAATTATTTAAATGATACCATTTTAGAAAAAGAAATAGAACAAACTATTAATTCACTCCCTAAGAAAAAATCTCCATGTATAGATGGATTTAAGTGTGAATTCTACCAAACATTTAAAGAACAATTAATTCCAATACTATGTAAGCTATTTGAAAAAACAGGGAAAGAATGAGTCTTACCAAATTCCATTTATGACACAGATGTGGTGCTGATACCTAAACCAGGTAGGGTGAAAACAAAAAGAAAATTATATACCAATTTCCCTACTGAATAGTGTCGCAAAAACTTAAATAAAATATTAACAAAGAGATAAATAAAGTCATCTCCAGGATAATATACTATGACCAAGTAAAATTTATACCAGGAATGCAAGGCTGGTACAATATTAAGAAAACAATTAGCATATTTGATTATATCAATAACCAAACTAACAAAATTATATGATTATCACATTAGATGAAAAAAATTTTTTTGATTAAAAAAAAAAAACCTTTGAAAAAATCCAACATCCATTCCTATTAAAAACACTAGATAATATAGGAATATATAGAGTTTTCTTTTAAATGATCAGTTGCATCTATTTAAAATCATCAGCAATCATCATGTATAATGAGGACAAGCTAGAACCATTCCCAATAAGATCAGAGTGAAACAAGGTTGCCCACTATCAACATTAGTATTCAATGTTGTATTAGAAATATTAGCTTTGGCAATAAGACAAAAAAAAGAGATTAAAGGAATTAGAGTAGGAAATGAGGAAACCAAATTATCACTCTTTGCAGATGATATGATGGTATATTTAGAGAACCCTAGAGAATCAAGTAAAAACTAGTAGAAACAATTCACAAGTTTAGCAAAGTTGCAGGATAAATCATAAATCATGAGTATTTTTATATATTACAAGAAAATCAAATAGCAAGAGATACAAAGAGAAAGTCCACTTAAAATAACTGTATATAATATAAAATATTTGGGAGTCTTCATGCCAAGGCAAAAGCAGGAACTATATGAACACAACTACAGAGCACTTTACACACCAATAAAGTCAGATCTAATAAACTGTAAAAGTACTAAGTGCTCAGGAGTAGGCTGAACTAATATAATAAAAGTGACAATACTACCTAACTACATCTACTTATTCAGTTCCATACCAATCAAACTCCCAAGAAATTATTTTACAAAGCTAAAAAAAAAATAAAGTTCATCTGGAAGAACTAAAGGTCAAGAATTTCATGGGAATTAATGAAAAAATATGCAAATGAAGGTGGTCTAGCTGTGGCAGATCTAAAACTACATTACAAAGCAGCGGTCATCAAAACCATTTGGTACTGGCTAAGAAATAGAAGAGTCAATCAGTGAAATAGGTTAGGTTCACAGGACAAAATAGTCAATGACTATAATAATCTAGTGTTTGACAAGCCCCCAAACCCCAGCTTTTGGGATAAAAATTCACTATTTAAGAAAAACTGCTAGGAAAACTGGAAACTAGTATGGCAGACACTACACATTGACCTACATCTAACACCCTATACCAAGATAAGATTGAAATGGGTTCATGATTTAGACATAAAGAGTGATGTTATAAGCAAATTAGAAGAACAAAGGATAATTTACCTCTCAGATCTGTGGAGAAGGAAAGAATTTGTGGCCAAAGAAGAACTGAAAGTTATTACTGAAGAAAAAATGGATAATTATGATTATATTAAGTTAAAAAGTTTTTGTACAAAGCCAATGTAGAGAAGATTAAAAGGGAAGCAATGAACTGGGAAAACATTTTTTACATTCAAAAGTTCTGATAAAGGCCTCATTTCTAAAATATTGAGAACTGACTCAAATTTATTAGAATTCAAGCCATTCTCCAATCGATAAATGGTCAAAGGATATCAACAGATATAAAAAATCATTTATATTCATATGAAAAGGTGATCTCCATCACTACTGATCAGCGAAATGCAAATTAAGACAATACTGAGATAACACTTCACACCTCTCAGATTGGCTAGGATGACAGGAAAAGATAATGAGGAATCTGAGAGGGGATTTGGGAAAACAGGAACACATACATTATTGGTAGAATTGTGAAGTGTTCCAACCATTCTGGAGAATAATTTGGAATTATGCCCAAAAAGCTATCAAAATGTGCATACCCTTTGATCCAAAAGAGTTTCTACTGGATTTATATCCCAAAGAGATCTTAAAAAAGGGAAAGAGACCCACATGTGCAAAAATGTTTGTAGCAGCCCTTTTTTTTTTTTTTTTAGTGGCAAGAAGCCGGAAACTGAGTGGATGCCCTTCAGTTGTAGAATACCTGAGTAAGTTATGGTATATGAATGTTATGGAATATTATTGTTCTCTAAGAAATGATCTGCAGGATAATTTCAGAGAGGCCTGGAGAGACTTACATGAACCAATGCTAAGTGATATGAACAGAACCAGATCACTGTACATGTCAACAAGAAGATTATACGATGATTAATTCTGATGGATGTGGCTCTTTTCAACAATGAGATGATTCAGACCAGTTCCAATGATCTTGCAATGAAAAGAACTGTGTATATCCCAGAGAGAGGACTGTGGGAACTAAGTGTGAATCATCACAACACAGCATTTTCACTTTTTTTGTTGTTTGCTTGCATTTTGTTTTCTTTCTCATTTGTTTTCCTTTTTCATCAGATTATTCTTGTGTAGCATAATAATTGTATAAAAATGTATACCATATTAGATCTAGCATATAATTACCATGTTTAACATATATTCATTACATGCCATCTATGGGAGGGAGTAGTGGAAACGGGGAAATTGGAACTCAAGGTTTTGCAAAGGTTAATGTTGACAAATTATCCTCGCATATCTTTTGAAAATTAAAAGTTTTAATAAAAAATCCTAGATCCTAGAAAAAAATTCAACCTAAACTTTCTTTGAAGTCTGTGGGGAATACCCAGCATAGAAGGATCCCCTAAGCTAGACAAGAGAATGGAAAGAATTCTCCCAGAATCTTTTGACAAGAGAAATTCCTCGTAGAAGAAAGGAAGGAAAAGAAAACAAACATTTGCTAACCCTTAGGGGTTATTTAGGGGAATCCCCAAAGTGTAGTGAAGAATGGAACCTATCTAGATTGACCAATTACTTAAGAGTATGCAGATCCTGCCTCTACCATTCAGCCTCGATGCTTGTTCCAAGTATATTTTTCTCATTTCCTTATCACTCCCCGTTCCTTGCCACCAGAAAACCAAGGGAAACTCTGAGTAAAACGAAGAAATTAAGATAAAACTAGGAGGTAACCCTCCCCCCCAAAAAAAAACTAATTTGGGGAAAGAAATATTTTGACTATGGGGACTATAGGAGTACCTGGAGGAACTGAAACGAGATACAGAATGGAAAAATCAGAGATGAAAAAATGGCCAGTAAAACTGACACCTTAGAAGAAAGATGGTGAAACACTTCACTTGGGAACTAAATAATCTCATAATTACAATGAGCCAAACTGAATACAATGATTCAGTAAAACACTAAGAAATATAAAAATCAAACCAGAAATCTGGAGGGAAATGAGAAGGAAATCTAACATATATATAACATCTAAAACAACTTCCAAGGAAAACAGGGAAAGGGGACGTGATCTAAGAATTATTGTATTATCTAAAAAGCATCATCTGAAAAAAAAACCTTACATAACATATATCAAGAAATTAAAAATGAAATCTGCCCAAAACTCAGAAATAGGAAACAAAGTAAAAACAGAAAGAATCTACCTGTCAGCTCTAGAAGCGATCTGAAAATTAAAACTTTTCAGAATATCATAGTCAAAATCAGAAGTTTAAACTTAAATGAAAAAAAAAAATACTACCGGTAGCCCAAAAGGAATTCAAATACAAACGAACTGCTTACAAGGATCACATTAAGATTTAGCAGTTCTCGCTATAAGACAGAGAGAGAGAGGAGTTTAGAATATATTTAAAAAGACAAACTGTAAAGATTTACATTAGAGTTTAACCTATTTGGCAAAAATAAATAAAATCCTATTGAAAAAATATGAACTTATGAAAAGACAGATTTCCAATCATTTCTTGAGAAAATGGATAGATCTGGATAGACATTTTAAAATGGAAATACAAATGCCAGGCAAAGGAAAAAAATCCACATACTTGTTTAATAAGGGAATTATGTAGGGAAGGATTGTTAAACAAAATAAAAAGAGATAAGCACGTGTTCTATATTATGTTTAAAGATACAAGAGATAAAAAATCAAGAGTTATGCTAAACATAGAAGCACTTAATATCATAGTATCTAAATAATAAAAAAGCAAATGAACCAGAGTAAGAAATTGATGTTAAAACAATTATAATGGGATAACATATTGTATGCCTTTCAGACCCAGAGAAATCTAACAGAAAGATGAGTCAGAAAACACATAAGAAACTTAATCAAAGTTTAAAATAATTAGAGATAAAAGATGTCTAGTGATTATCAAATAGAAAGAAAAAGCAATTTATAAACCCTTCCACTATATAGTCTACTTTTATAAAAATTGACCACATAGCAGAAGCATAAAGACCTCACCAAAAATGTAGAAAAAAGAAAATATTAAACATTATTCGTTGATCATAATATGATATAATATATATTCAATAAAGGGCTGTTAAAGAAAAAATGGAAGATAAATAACACACGTCTAAAGAACTGGTTTTCAAAAAAGAATCAAACACAGAAAATTTCATTAATTAAAATAACAATAATGAGAAAACATAAGAAAATTTATGAGATGAAGCCAAAACCAAGTCAGAGTGATATTTTTGAAGGAAAAAATGCTTTAATCAATAGAAGATAATTTTTAAAATGAGCAAATTGTGTATGAAATTTTAAAAATCTGAACAATGTACAAAAACCCTCATCTGAATAACAAAGTAGAAACTACAAAGATTAAAGCAAAGATTAATAAAACAGAAAGAAAAATCTATTGAATTAAGAAAACCAGAAACTGACATTTTTGGGAAAACAAAGACAACATTTTGTTTGCCATAATGACAATAACAATGATAACAATAAAAATAAGAATGGCTTTGGTACAACTTATACAGTTTTTTAAGGTTATGAAATTCTCATTTTATTATCACAGTAACCCTGGGAAGTAGGTACAATTATTATGCTCATTTTACAAGTGAGAAAACTGAGGGAGGCAGAGATCAACTAACTTGTTCAGGGTCACATAACTATTAAGTGAATGAAGGCAGATTTGAATTCATAATTTTTGGACATTATTTTCTGTATCCCACTGTACTACCTACCCATATAAATTTTAAAAGAGAAAGAAGATAAAAGTATTCATAGCAAAAATGAACAAAGACAATTCAAAATCATTAAAGAAGAAATCAAAGAAATGGTCTGAAATTATTTTGGTCAAATATATGCTAATATCACTTATAACTTAAAGGATAGAGATAAAAATTTAAACTACAATAAATAGAATAACAAAAAGAGACTATTACAATAACCTAAAATCAGAAGAAATTAAACAAACTATAAATCAAGTCCCTATTTATAAAATTCCCAAAACAGATTTACATAATTAAATATTCAAAGAAAAATTAGATCCAATACCCTGATAATGATAATAAAATATTATCATGATAATATCATGATAATAAGAAAAGAAGGGATGCTTCCAAAATCTTTCTATGAGACAAATATTTCTTGTCACTTAAACCAAAGAGACTCAAAGTAGGAAAGAAAACTACAAATATTTTTAGTGAACATTGATTTTAAATAAAATATTAGCAAGTAGGCTAAAACAGATTAGAAAACTTATATACTATTATCTAATTGGATTTATGTCAAGAATGCAGAGTTGCTTCAATATAAAGGCTAAAAATATAATATTCTATGTTGATATTATAAATGATGAAACTATATATTATATCAAGAGATGCTTTTCTCAATTTATAGCACCAATTCTTATTAAAATATCTAGGAATAATTAGACCATAATAGGTTAATAGAATTTATCTAAATCCAAGAGCAAACATACAAAATGGAGAAAAATCAGAGCCCTTTCTTGTTACATTAGGGATAAAACAAGATTATCCATTACCATCACTACAATACAATATTGTCCCTGAAAAATTAACTATAGGAATAAGATAAGAAAAAGAACATGAGGGAATTAACATATATACAGAGGAAACAAAATTGTTGCCTTTTTTGCAGATTACATGATGCCTAACTTAGAGAACCTAAAAGAATCAATTAAATTAATTAAAATCACTAATAATTTTTGCAATTTGACAACATAAAATAGATTCATGCAAGTCATTAGCATTTCTATGTATGACCAACAAAATCAAAAAGGAAGACCTAGGAAAAAGTCAAAATAATCCAAAAGCTCTCAAATTTTGAGGAGTGTAACTACTACATTTTAACCTGGAATTCTACTAATATAATTATAAAATAATCTCTGCTGGTGTTGTTATTCATCCTTTGCTTTCAAAAAGGACCAATGACATCATAGAGTAATGTCTTACATCATATGTGAATTGAATTTAAGCAAGATGAAGTTGCAGCCTCACTCTCTTCCAGAAACATCAAAATCCAGTAGCAAGACAAAAGCAAGATGACTGGCTATGGTTTGGGATGCTGCAGATGACTTCAGAAACTTTGATTTCTGACCTGGCTACAAGTACTGCAGAATACATAGTACCCCCTTAAGCTACCTTCATGGCCATTAGAACAAATTGTTCTCATATGTCTACTCCACAAGGAATTCTGAGATGCTCAAGGCAGCAGACCTGGAGTTGAAGCTAGTAAGATCTGAGTTCAAATCTGACAGTGGTCAGACCTCATTAAAACCATGTTGGAAGATGGGCTAAACCAGATTGAGAGTAACCAACAGACCTCAAACCTATTGGTGACTTAGATGGATGTTTACTCCAAGCATGTGAAGACTTTGCCATAATGTAGCCCTTGATAACTATATAAAAATTGATTGCTCATGGCTAGTTTGGATTAATATAATAAAAATGATAATACTGCCTAAATCAATTTACTTATTCTGTGCTGTGTCAAAGTCCTCAACCTGCAGCTTTTTTATTTAGAATAATAGTTTTTTGTTATTTTTCAAAATACATGCAAAGATAGTTTTCAACATTTCTCCTTACAAAATCTTGTGTTCCAAATTTTTCTCCCTCCCTAGACAGCAAATGATCCAATGTACAACCTGATATTTTTAAAAAATAGAGCTAGGAAAACAATGACAAAAGTTTAGGAATTCCAAAGGTAAGAATGAAAAAAGCAGAGAGGACAAAGGATCTATTAGCACCATATTTCAAACTATGCTGCAAAGTGTTCATTAAAATGATTTAGTACTAATTAAAAGAAAGAAGTCAATCAGTGGCATAGATTAGGTGCAAAACATACAGAAGAAACCAAACATACTAGAAGAGTATTTCACAAATCCAAAGACCCCAGTTGGTAGATGAAAAACTCAGTGTTTGACAAAATCTTCTCAAAAAACTATGTATCATTCCAACAGTAGTTAGGTTTGATCTGTACTTCTTACCATACACCAAGATAAGCTCACGACTATATTTAAAAGTTCCATTATATACAGACTAAAGGATCAAAGAAGATAGTGACTTTTGGGTATATAAGGTAGAAGTTCTTGGATAAATGGATAAAAGAGGACATCACATAAGAAAAACATTTTGATTACGTTAAATTTAAAAGTTTTTTACAGAAATAGCTCTACTGTAGTAAAAATAGAAAGGAAACAAATTACTAGAAAAAATGTTTCTGCAATTTCCCCTGACTAAAGTCTCAGATCCAAGTTATATATAGAAGTGATTCAAATTTTAAGATTAATGTTCAATGAATACTAAAAAGATCTTTCCAGAGAAATCGACTCTATCAACAATTACAGGAAAATTCTCCAAATCACATCTGTGATAGGACCAGAATCATCATTCTCCCTTTTCCCTAGAACAGGGATTAGTTTTCTATAAGTAGTATTAAAGATATCCCAGGGAGCTAATTGGCTCCTACCACCTGACAAACTTTCCTGTCACATAAGGGCATAAAAAATGTTATCCAACCTTAAGTTCAGGTTCCTCCAACTGAATGGACATCTAGGCCACATAAATAATCACATTCTACCATGCATAGCAGATGAGCTGCTATATGGGCAGGAGATGGGAAAACCTGCTTATAGAAGTTAAGTGTTACTATGATTTTTACACAAATCCTTGCTGTTAGGGCAAACTGAACGCCTCTAAGTCAGAATCCCCCCCTAAGCGTGACAATACCGTTGTCTCCATAGTAATCCTGCTCAGTACGAGAGGAACTGCAGGTTCAGACATTTGGTGTATGTGCTTGGCTGAGAAGCCAATGGGGCAAAGCTACCATCTGTGGGATTATGACTAAACACCTCAAATGATTTTCAGGAATTGATAGGAGATATCCAATGGATGCGACCAGTGTTAGGCTTGACTACCTATCAGTTACAACCATTATATGACATTTTAAGGGGAGAAAGTGCTTTAAATTCACCACACCAGCTTACAAAAGAAGCTCAAGAGGGTTTGAGAAAAGTTGAACTGGCTTTAATGCACCCCCCTTCCACTGTTCTTCAGACTAATAATTATTATATTTACTTAATATACCACAACCTAGAGGAATGGTGAGAATTTAGATCTAGTAGAAATCAATAAAATTGTTGTTCAGAAAATGTGAAAGATACTTAATAGCTGCTTGTTAAAGTATTTTGAATTTGTGCTGAAAACCAATTCAAAATATTAATGAATTTTCTTTTAGTGCTGGCAAAGAACCAGTTTAGAATTCACACTAGTCAAATTACTCATGTTATAGTGCTAACCCATAAGCAAAAAGAGTCACTCAAAAACCCTTGGAAATACTAGTTGTTGCCACACAAGAGGCACCCACAGCAGTCCTTCATCAAGGAGACAGTGTGATAAAGTGGGTGAACCTCCTGGCACAACCAGAACAAAGCCTTACTCCTACCCAGTGGCTAGAATTTTATTAAAGGCCATTAAGCGAACAGTACAATTATCTGGGACAAGACCTGACAAGATACACCTTTTACACCAATACACAAATTAATGTGTGTTGTGAGACCATCCCAGAGTGGCAAATTTTATTAGCCATGGCTCCAAATTTTACACATTGGGTCTCCATTAAAGATAACCAGACTTTTACATAATTGGCAATGGACTCTTGAAGAAAAAGTTTCTAAAGTTCCTTTTAAAGGACCAACTATCTTTACAGATGCATTCAAACATAATATTTGTGCTGTATACTCTTGTGACTTAACGATAAAGAGAGTAGTCAGAACTCCTTTTCAGTCCACTCAGCAGAACGAATTATATGCGATCATGCTAGCTCTCACTTATTACCCAGGCGACATAAATATAATCTCTGATTCAGCCTATTCAGTAGGTGTGGTACAAAGAATTGCCACAGCCCAAATAAAATTTGCAGCTTGTAATATATATCAGCTCTTTAAGAAACTTAAGAGCAAGTGAGAAAGCATACAGGTAAGATTTATATTTTGCATGTCCACTCTCATAATGGACTTCCAGATCCCATTTTTGATGGTAATTCAAAGGCAGATAGCCTTCTAACTATGCTAGCCAATACTCCTTTATTCCAAGAAGCCCAGGGATCTCATTATAAATATCATCAGGCTGCTCGAGCTTTACGTTTACAATGTAGAATAACAAGAGAGGAAGCTAGGAGCATAGTAAAAGCCTGTACAGCTTGCCTTCCTTTCCATGCTCCTAGACTGCCTACAGGGAAAAACCCTCGTGGTTTGAGACCCAATGAAATCTGGCAAATGGATGTGCCCATTATAAATCTTTCAGTCGTCTGTCTTTTATCCATGTTGTGGTAGACACCTTTTCAGGATTTACTTTTGCCATACCAGCAGCAAAAGAGACAGCCCGAGTGGTCACTGAATTCCTCATGCAAGCATTTGCCATTATGGGTGTGCCACAAGCAATAAAAACAGACAATGGTCCTGCATACACCTCCAAACATTTTACACACTTTTGTGCACAGTATAAGATTTTACACACCACTGGCATACCCTTTAATCCTCAAGGACAGGCAATAGTAGAGAGGAGAAACAGAGACATTAAGACGCTGCTCCAAAAACAAAAGAAAGGGGGAGCCACAGGTAACCCTAGAGAACTTCTAAATCTAGCGCTTTATACTATTAACTTCTTGATTTTTGACAAAGATGCACTGGCTCCGGCAGACAGGTTTTATAACCCACCGGAAGGGCAGTGTCCAGTGCGAGCAGCTCCACTATCTTTAGATAATCGCCAGGTGATGTGGAGAGACCCAGAAAGTGGTGAATGGAAGGGACCAGATAGACTAACTGCTTGGGGGAGAGGGTTTGCTTGTATCTCTACAGGTGGAGAAGGAATCAGATGGGTGCCAACGAGCCATATTCGCCTTGTCCATCGCAGAGAGACAGAGCAGACCCTTGAAACAAAGGAGAAGACCCAAGAAATATTGGGTGGTCCTGTTGCTGATTATGCTCACCATTGAAAGAACGTGGTAGTTATGGCGTTTGACTCATGGACATAGAAAATTGTTGGACTTCAAAATCCTCAGGAACCATTGGATTCTCTAAGACATGATAAGATTGTTGTAGGACTTGAAAACCCTCAGGAATCATTGGATTCTCTGAGACATAAGACTTGAAAGCCCTCAGGAATCATTGGATTTTCTGAGAAATGATAAGACTGTTATAGGACTTCAAAATCTGCTGGAATCACTGGATTCCCTAACACATAAAAAGACTTTTGCAGGACTTCAAAAACTTGGGGGAGATCATTGGATTCCCTGAAATATGAAGCAATGGACAATAGATTGGTTTTGGACTATCTCTTGGCTGCTGAAGAAGGCGTATGTGTGACTGCTGTTTACATACCCTCCTTCTAGGACTTCTGGCAATCTTTTACAACACCATGTTGATTTATATTGTTTGTTATACTGTTACTTGCATGTACAATTCACGTTTGTTACACCACATCAAACCTGCACTAACTGTGGGAAGAGTCATCACTAATAGCCTCTGCGTTGTTGCTATGTGCTTGGGTAATACCTCCCATGCTGATGGGTTTGTGCATAATAAGACCCTTCAGCCCAGAAACCCGTTAGCAACCCCCACTTCCCTTTAGTGCTTTTCATCTCCCTTCCTGAGATGTCAGGGAGGGCGTGATCACCTCCTTTTCGGTGCTTTCACCTCCTTTCCTGAGAAGTCAGGGAGGGTGTGATTACTTCCCTTTGGGGGCTCTGACCTCCCTGAGGAGTCAGGGATGGCATGACCACCTGTGTTCTAAAACAAAAGAAAGCGGGAGATGTAATGGGCTGAGGCTCGAGTTGATGCATTGAGGTCCCAAGCACATGAGGTTAAATAGTAATTGGACCATACTCTATTAATATATATGCTTGGAGAAAGAATGGCCCCCACCCACTCTTTGTGCAAGTCCTAATGTGTGGTATAGGAAATGACGATTTTGGTGGGTGGAGGCAGGGGAGTGGAAAGGGAAGTGAAAAGAGAGACTGCTGGCTGGTTTCTTGACACAGCTGCTCGCATTGCTATCGCGACCCCCCTTCACCTCTGATCCCCCTTTCACCTGCAATCCCCCTTCACCTCTGCTGGCTGGCTTCCTGTCGCAGCTGCCCATATTGCTACTGCAATCCCCCTTCACCTCAAAAAGAATAAAGATTGAAGATTTTTCTCTTAACCTGAATTCCTGACTCCAGCTGATTTTAAATACGCAGTCATCACAATGGAAGTTAAGTGTTACTATGATTTTTACACAAATCCTTGCTGTTAGGGCAAACTCTACCTCCTTTTGTTAACTGTTCAATGGCTTTTAATTGCCTTATTTCACCCAACCTGCACTTGCAAGGTGTTGGTATTAGGCCTACTTCTAAAAAATAGTATAAAAAAGAGGGCTTCATAGAAGAAAATATGGTTGGAAAAGGGGAAGGGAACTGCAAATAAGGAATGTGAGGTGATCAGAAAGCCAGATACTACAAGTCCCCCAGTCACAATAGCCCTTTATGTATATGGAGTCTTGACTATGGAAGGGAGCTGGCTTCTGCTCACACAGTGATTATTATAGAGAGTATTGGAAAAGACCTCCAGGGAGGGTAAAGAAAACACTAAGTCCAGCATTCCCTAAATGACGATTCTGCAGAAGATAGACTGCCAATATAAGATAAAAAGCGAATTTATTAGGTAGGAAAGTTATGATTAGAGCATTTTATAATTTCAAAGAATGAATGAGGAAACTATCACAAGCAAAAAGTAAATGGGTGCAATATATCTTTTGGGTAGGAAAGGTTGGTATAAAACACTAGACAGGCAGGAATTGGGTAAAATAGATTGCACAGGCAGGAAGTGAGTGAACGGATAATGTTGTGCTACTAGAAAATGAGTGAGAAAAATATGTCACACAGTTGGGGGGGGTGTAGGGGGAGAGGGCGGGTATAGAGGGTCACAGTCAGTGGGGAAACTCTGGGTGAGGTATAAGACCCTTCAGCCCAGAGGGAATCTGCTGACAATGTTTCCCCTGAGCTTTCCTGAGAAGGGGAAAGACCTTGTAATACATGGACTCCATTTTTCCACCATCTTCAGGAATCCCGCCTCATCACTTCTCCATTAAGATGGTATATTTTAATCACCCCAGCGTGGGGACTCTAGAAAGCACAGGTATGTTTTGTCACTCCCAACTTGGGGGCTCTAGAAAGCAGGACACAACAGACAAGGAAGTAGGTAAGCCAAAAGATGTTGGGCAAAATAGAGCCATATGAGTAGGAAATGAGTGGGTAAAATATGCAATCCCAGAAAAGCCAACTTGCCCTACTAGTAGGAAGTGTGTGGTAGGAAATAATGAACTAAATAGGACATAGTTGAGTAAACTATATAAGAGGTATGAAATAAATACATGTTCAAAAATATTTCACGACAAGGAAACATGAGCAAAAATTATTAGACAGGCAGAAATTGAGCAGGTCAGATATATAATGGTGGGTTGAATATCATGAGAGAGCAAGATGAAGGAGGGAGAGCAGGGAGAATATAATGCATGGAAAAAGTGAATGTGGTGGGGGGGAGATTACATGACATGGGTAGGATGAAAGTGTACAAAATTTACTGCATGGGAAGTGAGTGAGCAGAATATATTGCATGGGAAAAAACGGAGGTAATAGAAAACTGAATATAAGCACCAAATGAATAGGTTGAAAAGCATGGCTTGCAAGGATATGAATGATCATAACACATCACATGGACATACACACTTAGATAGGGAAATCTGTTAGAAAATTCTGCACTGCAGGAAATGCATGGATAAAATTTATCTCACATAAAGGAATTGGGTAGGAAGCAAATAGTGTACTCACAGAAAGTAAGAGGGAAAACTATATCACATAAACAGGGGGTAGATAGACAGTATATTTGCTGAGTAGAAAAGGTGGGTAATATAGATCAGATGGCAAAGATGTGAGCAGGTAAAAAACTGCATGTGAAGAATGTGAGTGAGCAGAATAAATCACAAGGAGAAAAGGTATGTATATGGAATATAGCTCTCAGGTAGATAATGCTCCATAGGCATGAATTGTGTGATAATATTATACTGTAACATAAGTGAGAATTTTGGGGAGAATAATAATCTGTTAATTAGGCTAGGAAATAATCAATAAACTGATGATCAGTAGTTTCTCTCAGTACCCAAAGACAACCATAGAGATCACTGAATGGCCATTTGGGACCAAAGCTTTTTAGGGCCAGAATTCACCTAGATTAAATTCTCTTTACATTTTAATCAGAAGTAAGATCTCCCTGTTGGCTGGCATCCTGCCTAAAATTGAGAAGAATATTCCCAGAGGGGTTAGGCCAATCTCATCATTGGTCCTGACTTCTTGAGAGACTACAAGGACTGATCCCTGAATGAGGAAATAGAAAAAAAATCCTAATTTAGTAATTGGTTATTTAAAAAATTATCATTTTTCTCAGTTGCAATGGCAGTACATGACAGGGCAGAAAATCATGAATTGGCATGAAGAAGGTAAACGAAAATACATCTTTGGGGCAAGGAGTATATACACAAAACATACTATATGGGCTGAAAGAAAGATGAATCATGCATGGGAAGGGAAGAGGTAGGTGGAAAATATTTCAAGGGGAAAAAGTTTGTGGGTAGAAAATGGGCCACAAGCAGGTACTGATAGGTAAAAAATATGCATGAGAAGGAAGAGAGTTAGGAAAATATATCACAATGGCAGTTACTGGGTGAGCAAAATATATCACACAGACAAAAGGTAAATGGGTGGCATAAATTTCTCAGGTCCAAAGAGTGAGTAGACCTTCTCTGTATTAGAATGAATTAACTGATAATAATGTGTCACGTGAAAAAGAGGTGGGCGGGCAGAAAATAGTGGACTTACAGGAAATAGGTGACCAAAAAATATTGTGTGGGCAACAAAAAGATGGAGAGAATATCACGCATGGGCATAAAATGGTTGAGCAGAATACATCACATAGGAAAGAGTTGTATGGGTGGAAAATTGAGCATAGGCAAGTAAATAGATTGGGAACAAAATAGAATATATGGGCAAGAGGTGGTAAAGTGGAATATTTGGCCCAGGCAAAGCAAGGCAAGAGGTAGGTAAAAAATGTATATTGGCAAAAAGAGAATCAGCAAAATATGTCACATGGACAGGAACTTGAGGGACGAGAAATACTGCACTCTGACAGGAAGTGATTAAGTAGAAAATTACACACTGGCAAGTCAAGGTATAGAATATATCACTGGGACAGAAAATAGGTGAGTGAAATATTGTATATGAGAAGGAAGCCAGTGGACAAACTATCACACACATTTAAGAAGTGAATAGGCAAAAAATTGTGCAAAGGCAGGAAGTATAAGAATGAAATATATCATCTAGGCTGGATATGGGTAAAAAAAAAATCATATTTCCAGGAAGTGTTTCAGAAAAATAATTAAATGAGAAAGAAATAGTTATTAAGAACATATCAGTCCGTAAGTGGAAAAGCAAAATAAATCTCAAAGAGAGGAAATGGGCAGAATTTATCAATAGAAGCAGGAAATCTATGATTAGGAAAACCATGCAATGGTAGCAAGTGAGCAAAACATCACATGGATGAAAAAGAGCTGGCCAAACAATACTTCTCAAATAGGAAGGGTAGAGAGACAAATCTGTATTACCAGAAGTTGTGGAAGAAAAAAATTCATAGAAGAGGAGGAAGTGGTTGGTCTGAAATCCAGAACTTGAAGGAAGGAAGTAGGTGAGCAAAATATATATTATGTGGAGAAAAAGTGGTTGGAAAGAAAATTATGCAGTAACAGGAAGTGAGTAAAATATATCACATGAAAATAAGTGGGAATGCAAAATAAATCCCTTAGGTAGAAAGGGCAGATAGAAAACTCCAAACTAGCAGGGAGTATAACAGGAGAAAAATTTATCACATGGAAAAGAAAGAGATGGGTTGAAAATTTTACAAAGATAGTAAGCAGGTGAGCATAATATTTTCCAGGTATAGGAAGGAGGTATGCCAAACATGACACAGTCAGGAAGTAATCAGGAAAAACTATATTTCAAGGAAGTGAGGGAGAAAACTAAATTGCACAGGCAGGGAATGAATAGTAAAAGAGCTTACACAGGAAAGAAGAAAGGGCATAAAAGAGGGAGGAAAGGGTGGTTATATTACAATACATGCAAAGGCACAAGATGAGCAAAGAATACTATACTGGTAGGAATGGGTAAACAGAACATATCACACAGGACAAGAAAAGAGAATGACTGAAGCACAGTGAGTAGGTAAAATATATATCACATGGTGAAGAAATGGGCTTTAAAATATTTCAAATGGCATGGAAGTCAGTATGTAGGATATAATGAATGAGCAGAAAGTAGGTTTTTTTTATTATAGCTTTTTATTTACAAGTTATATTATGGATAATTTTACAGCATTGACAACTGCAAAACCTTTTGGTCCAATTTTTCCCCTCCTTTCCCCCACCCCCAGATGGAGGTTGACCAATGCATGTTAAATATGTTAAAGTATAAATTAAATACAATATTAGTATACATGTCCAAACCATTATTTTGCTGTACAAAAAGAGTCGGACTTTGAAATAGTGTACAATTTGCCTGTGAAGGAAATCAAAAATGCAGGCAGAGAAAAAGAGAGGGATTGGGAATTCTATGTAGTGGTTCATGCTCATTTCCCAGAGTTCTTTCGCTGGGTGTAGCTGGTTCAGTTCATTACCGCTCTATTGGAACTGATTTGGTTCATCTCATTGTTGAAGAGGGCCACATCCATCAGAATTGATCATCATATAGTATTGTTGTTGAAGTAGATGATGATCTCCTGGTCCTGCTCATTTCACTCAGCATCAGTTCCTGTAAGTCTCGCCAATCCTCTCTGAAATCATCCTGCTGGTCATTTCTTACAGAACAATAATATTTCATAATATTTATATACCACAATTTATTCAGCCATTCTCCAATTGATGGGCACTCACTCAGTTTCCAATTTCTGGCCACTACAAACAGGGCTGCCACAAACATTCTTGCACATACAGGCCCCTTTCCCTTCTTTAAAATCTCTTTGGGATATAAGCCCAGTAGTAACACTGCGGGACCAAAGGGTATGCACAGTTTGATAACTTTTTGAGCATAGTTCCAAATGAGCAGAAAGTAGTTGTGCAAGATGTACTCCAAGTTGAAGAAATGAATGAATGGTAAATTGTGCATTGGAAGGAAGAGAAATATATCACAAAGGCAGTAGTGTATGTATCACACAGAGAAGAAGCTGGTGGGTAGATTTCGTGCACTGGCAGGAAGAGAGTGAGTGAAAAATAATGGAAAGGTAGACATAAGTTGAGAAAAATTTAATAGGGGCAAAAGCAAGTTGCAGGACATATCTCTCAGGATAGCAGAGTAGGTATAAAATCCTAAACCAGAAACAGCTGCATCAGGGAAAAAAAATGCTAAATGAACACAACATATTTTCATCAGTGCTATTCAAGGTACACCTTAATTTTTTTGTTCATCTCAAAACTGAATGTGGATCACAATATAGTATTTTCACCTTTTTGTTGCTGCTTGCTTGCTTTTTGTTTTTCCTATTTTTCCCCTTTTAATCTTATTTTTCCTGTGTAGCAAGAAATGGGTAGAATATATCATAGAGGTAGGAAAAAGGTAGGAAACACTATATAATCCCAACAGAGGGGGAAACACAAATACTACAAGGAAGGAAGTAATTGTCCAAAATATATTGTACAGATCAGGAAGTAAAGGAAATATATCATGTGGGTAAGAAGTGAGTATGCAAAATGCCACAAAGACTGGAAGTTAGTGAAAACGTATACACAGGAAGGGAGCAGGCAAGCAAAATATAATACAAGAGCAAAAAGTGTTGGGGGTGAGGAGAAGAAATATGTCTTTTGGATAGGAAGGATGGGCCTAAATCCTGTACAAATGGGAAGTTGTGAGAAAATTACTCAGGTGGAAGAAAAAATTATGTCCTGGATGCAAATTACTGATGAACATATTTCATACAGAAAGAAAATGGATGATTAGAATAGGTATCACATAAACAGGAAGGGTACTGAGGACAATACATCACATGCATGGAATGTAGATGTGTAGAAATATAGCACCAAGAGAAAGTAGTTGGGAGAACATATCACAGAGGCAAAAACCAGGTGGGCACAATATACTTCATACACAGAAAGTGTATGTGAGAGAATACTGCACTGTGAGAAAGTAGGTAGAGTAAATAGAGCACACAGAAAGAATTTCATGAATGAGCAAAAACTAAGAAACTCTGATATATGGACAGGAAGTAGAGGGAATATTATATCATTTGCACACAGGAAGTGAATCTGTAAAAAATACTGCCCAGTCAGGAAATATATTGGGAGAATATGGCACACTGACAGAAAGTGGGGGAGAGGAGCTTTCCTGTACAAGCAAGAAGTGAGTGAGTATAATATATCACAAAGACAAAAAAGGAGTGGGTAAACTTTTATGCATATATAAGAAGTAGGACCAACAAATATAAACTGGGCGAGAAGTAAGTGGGGAGTACAAGCAAACAGGAACAAGCAATTTAATTCACAAGCAGGAAGTGAGTGGGGATGATATGTCACATATCATTTAGGAGGATGGAATTTTCTTTATGGACTAGAAATGAGGGTACTAGATAGCTACAACAACAGGAAGTAGGTAGGAACAATATACCATACACAGGATGTGGATGTTGCAAAATATTGCATAGACAAGGAAAAGATGAGGAAAAATAAATTAAAGAAAGTAGACAAGTAGACTTTCATGTGCAAGTAGGAAATAAATGGGCATAATATCTCAAAAAGGCAAAAAAGTGAATGAATAGAATTTTACACAGGTACAGGAAGTGTGGGGCACGATATATTTCATAGATTGGAAGCATTGACAATGGAGTCGAAGCAATCTAGCTGAAATCTCTAAACTTTCCCTTCTACACAACTTTAAAATGATAGCTCAAATTAAATTTTGGAGTACCAGAGTTGACAAAAGGTCAGAGTGAAATATTTTTATGGACTAAGAAAACTTAGGAAGTTGGCAGGAAAATTTTGTGACACCAGGGCAGAAAACTATTTGGAGCTGCCTACACATGCAGCAGCTGTAGCAGCAGGATCTTTGTGAACTCACAGCTCAGAGATGGTAAGGGGGTCAGAAGTCCCTAAACTTCAAATTACTACACATCAGGTCCAGGGTTCTGGCATCCTCTCCTCACCCCTATCCCCACCAACCTTCAGGGCAAATAAGAACCCTATAAAAGCCATCAGAGGGTTTTTCCAACTTTGGGCTCCCTGTTCCACAAGGGATCCTAGCAGAACTCCATTTCTTTTCAAATTCCCTGACCACTGCTCATATTGTAAGTACTTTTTCTCAATAAAGCTGCTTTACTTTCTTCTTGCTAGCTTTGATCTTGAACGGGATTTTGTCTTATGGTCCTCTACCTCCCAGCTCTTCCAGTTTCCTCCTTTGGCAGCATTGCCCTTTGCTGATGGGCAGGGACTTGCAGACTTTGTAACCACTCCCAGTTCCCAAGGGAATTCTATGCCCTAACAGGAGGTCCTTACCCCTTCTTTCCCAATACCAAGGCTATGACTAGGGAACAACTCTTTTTGCTGTCAAATTAAATGGCAAATAGAGTTTTCTCTCTCTCCTCGAATTATATTTTGGAATCACTTCTCTCACACCATTTTAAATCACAGGTGAGATAGAGTAGAATAGTGCTCAAGTCAGGAAGATCTCAATTTTAAATTCTCTTTCTGATATTTTACTACTTTAATGACCCTGGGTGACATTTTAACTCCCTTATGCTTAGGTTTCTCACTTTAAAAATTGGCATAATAAAAACCAGGGTGCCTGTTTGAGGATCAAGTGATATAGTGTGAAGCAAACACAACCCCCTTCCCCCCCCACACACACCCATCTTTACCTGGTAAGCATTGCCAAATACAAATGTTTCAAGGGCTCTGTTTGTTTTGTTATTGTTTGCTTTTAGACAGATAGTTGGCATGGAGTTTGTATGAGTGCTGCTGAAAGCTGGCTTTTGGGCCCCATTTATGACCACAAATGATGATTCTATGCACATGTCCAATTTTCTATGGACACTTGGAGAAATCTGACTTCTGGACATGGAATTTGTAGAGGCTGCTGAGAATGTGATTAAAATTCCCAGCTGACCAGGCTGCCTCCAAAGAGTGTCATAACGGAATAGACCAAAGCGCTTGGGAAGAAGGATATGACAGGAAATTTGCATTCAGCCATCTCTATCAATCTTTCTGGAACACTCCAAGCATCATTATTCACACTGAGGCCATCTCTTCACTTGCAAGTGTTTCCTAAACAAAATGTAAGTCTGAGTAACTGATGAATTCAGTTGAAAGTGTTTCAACGCACCAAGCAGATTTGCATTTATGGTGAATGATTTTTTTAAAGGACTCAATATATAGGATTTTGAAAAGAAGCACAGGCACTACCTTTAACATAAATAACAGTAATTGTCATAAACAATAAGTACTCTTTCTGGAGGGGCAACTGTAGCACAATGGCTCAAGTTCTGGTCTTGAAGTTAGGAAAATATGGCTTCAAATCACCTCGGACTTTAGCTAGAAAAACCTGGTCAATTCATTTCACTTATCAGTCAAAGATGAATGGCTGGCTATCTGCTGTACTGGTGTCAGAAGGAAAAAATCACAGATCATCTCCCACACAGTCTACATGGAAAGTGGAAGGGGTATATGAATTGTCTGTGTGTGGCTGATTGGGAGGCCTAAATGTATTAGGATACATTTCTCTGGAATCTAGTAAACTGTCTCCAGGGAACTCTTTATTCCTGCTTTGAGTGGAACATTCTACTCCCTTCTAAGAGGGATAACTATCTGTCCCACTAAATATTGTTGGTAAAGGCACATGGTTTTAGGGTCAATACTTTAGTCTTTGGAGTCTAAGCCCTTCACCTAGCATCAAGCAGTTAATGCTGTTGCTCAGTTGTTTTCACTTGTATCTGACTCTCCCTGACTCCATTTGCAGTTTTCTTGGCTGAGATACTGGAGTGCTCTGCCATTTCTTTCTCCAGCTCATTTTACAGGTGAAGAAACTGAGGTAAACAGGGTGCAATGACTTACCCAAGGCCACATAGCTAATAAGTGTCTGAGGCCAGTTTTGAACTGAGGTCTTCCTGATGCTAGACCTAGTGATCTATCCTTTGCAGTGCCACCTAGTTATTGCCAGGTACTTAATAAATCCTGCTATATTGAGCCCAACAAGCATTCTATGAGATATGCAAGGGGAATAGAACCCTTGTTTTAGATAAGAGGAAGTTGAGGAGCAGAAAGCTTGAGCCATCTGCCCAGGGTCATATAATCACAGAATCAGGTCTTGTTCTCAGATTTTCAGAATGTAAGTAAAGGTCAGTAACATTATCCATTATGACTTATTATATATCAATTGCTAATTAATATGCAAATTCAGGAATACTTAAAAAGTGACATTCCCATTACCAGGATTGAGACAGATATAGGCTGAGTACAAGGGTCTATTTATAAACTTCCTTTTTACCCTTGGGCCTTGCCTACATTTCTCTTTTATTATTGATCCTTTTGACTCCTTGAGTTCACCAAACCATATCCCTTTCTTTCTCAAAAAGAACTCAAATTCTAGATTCTCCAAGAAGTCTGGAAAGACCACCTCCATTCTTTGTAATTTGGTTTGTGCCTTTCCCTCTCTGCCCCAAATGTCATTAGAGTACAAAACTCTGGAGGTCAGAAGACCAATTCTTAGATAAGTAATCTTGGACAAGTTACTTCATCTCCCTATGTCTCAGGATACTAATAATCTGCAAAATGGAAATAATAATTGTTGACATGAATTATGCTAAAAAAAAAGTGACTGTAACATCCATATCTTTTGACTCAGCCATCCCATTGTTAGGCAAAATACATCCTTGTTAGATATATATTCCAAGGAGGTCAATGATTAAAAAGAAAGTTTCCAAGAATTAAATATTTATTACTATAGTTTTTAATATTAAAGCATTAGAAATGAAGATGTCCATTGATTAGCAAATGGCTAAACAAGTTGTATATATGAATGTAATAGAATACAACTCTACCATAAAACATGGATTAGACCTGTAATTTCATTAATCCCAGGTAAGGATATTCCTTTCTTCAAGGTGAGTTGGCAGGCTCCTAGCAACAAAGTCTTAGAAAGTTACCTATGTTCCTAATGGGTTAAGGGATTAGATCAGGGTTAAAGAGTCATTGTATGTCAGAGTGTAGACTTGAATCCACATCTTCCCATCTCTGAAAGTAACTTTTTTTATAACTTTTTATTGACAGAACATATGCCTGGGTCATTTTTTACATCATCCCCTGTATTCACTTCTGTTCCGACTTTTCCCTTCCCTCCCTCCACTCTCTCCCCTAGATGGCAAGCAGTCTTATACATGTTAAATATGTCACAGTATATCCTAGATACAATATATGTGTGCAGAACCAAACAGTTCTCTTGTTGCACAGGAAGAATTGGATTCAGAAGGTAAAAATAACCTGGGAAGAAAAACAAAAATGCAAACAGTTTACACTCATTCTCCAGTGTTCTTTGTTTGGGTGTAGCTGCTTCTGTCCATCATTGATCAATTGAAACTGAGTTAGATCTTCTCTTTGTCGAAGAGATCCACTTCCATCAGAATACATCCTCATACCGTATTGTTGTTGAATTCTATAATGATCTCCTGGTTCTGTTCATTTCACTCAGCATCAGTTCCTGTAAGTCTCTCCAAGCCTCTCTGTATTCCTCCTGCTGGTCATTTCTTACAGAACAATAATATTCCATAACATTCATATACCACAATTTACCCAGCCATTCTCCAATTGATGGGCATCCATTCATTTTTCAGTTTCTAGCCACCACAAAAAGGGCTGCCACAAACATTTTGGCACATATGGGTCTCTTTCCCTTCTTTAGTATTTCTTTGGGATATAAGCCCAATAGAAACACTGCTGGATCAAAGGGTATGCACAGTTTGATAAGTTGTTGGGCATAATTCCAGATTGCTCTCCAGAATGGTTGGATTCATTCACAACTCCACTAACAATGCATCAGTGTCCCAGTTTTCATGCATCCCCCTGCAACATTCATCATTATTTTTTCCTGTCATCTTAGTCAACCTGACAGGTGTGTAGTGGTATCTCAGAGTTGTCTTAATTTGCATTTCTCTGATGAGTAGTGATTTGAAACACTCTTTCATATGAGTGGAAATAGTTTCAATTTCATCATCTGAAAATTGTCTGTTCCTATCCTTTGACCATTTATCAATTAAAGAATGGCTTGATTTCTTATAAATTAGAGTCAATTTTCTATATATTTTGGAAATGAGGCCTTTATCAGAACCTTTAACTGTGAAAATGTTTTCCTAGTTTGTTGCTTCCCTTCTTTTGTTTTGTACAAAGGTTTTTAATTTGATATAATCAAAATTTTCTATTTTATGATAAATAATGCTAATTTGTCTTTGGTCACAAATTCCTTCTTCCTTCACAAGTCTGAGAGGTATATTATCCTATGTTCCTCTAATTTATTTATGATCTTGTTCTTTATGTCTAAATCATGGACCCATTTTGATCTTATCTTGGTATATGATGTTAAGTGTGGGTCCATGCCTAATTTCTGCCATACTAATTTCCAGGTTTCCCAGCAGTTTTTGTCAAATAATGAATTCTTATCCCAAAAGTTGGGACCTTTGGGTTTGTCAAATACTAGATTACTATAGTTATTGACTATTTTGTCTTGTGAACTTAACCTATTCCACTGATCAACTAATCTATTTCTTAGCCAATACCAAATGAATTTGGTGACTGCTGCTTTATAATATAGTTTTAGATCTGGTACAGCTAGGCCACCTTCATTTGATTTTTCTTTTTCATTAATTCCCTTGAGATTCTTGACCTTTTGTTCTTCCATATGAATTTTGTTGCTATTTTTTCTAGGTCATTAAAATAGTTTCTTGGGAGTCTGATTGGTATGGCACTAAATAAACAGATTAGTTTAGGGAGTATTGTTATCTTTATTATATTCGCTCGGCCTATCCACTTAATATTTTTCCAATTATTTACATCTGACTTTATTTGTGTGAAAAGTGTTTTGTAATTTTGCTCATATAATTCCTGACTTTCCTTTGGTAAACAGATTCCTAAATATTTTATGCTATCAATCGTTATTTTGAATGGAATTTCTCTTTGTATCTCTTGCTTCTGGATTTTGTTGGTGATGTATAAAAATGCTGAGGATTTAAGTGCATTTATTTTGTATCCTGCAACTTTGCTTAAAGGTGTGGATTATTTCTAATAACTTTTTAGTAGAATCTCTGGGGTTCTTTAAGGATACCATCATATCATCTGCAAAGAATGATTTGGTTTCCTCATTATCTATTCTAATTCCTTTAATCTCTTTCTCGACTCTTATTGCCAAGGCTACCGTTTCTAATAGAATATTGAATAATAATGGTGATAGTGGGCAACCTTGTTTCACTCCTGATCTTACTGGAAAAGGTTCCAGTTTTTCCCCATTACATATGATGCTTACTGAGTATTTTAAGGAAAAGTCAATTTATTCCTATCATCTCAAGTGTTTTTATTAGGAATGGATGGTGGATTTTATCAAATGTTTTATCTGCATCTATTGAGATGATCATATTGTTTTTGTTGATTTGATTATTGATATAGTCAATTATGCTAATAGTTTTCCTAATATTGGACCAGCCCTACATTCCTAGTATCCTACTTGGTCATATAGTGTATTAGATTGAGGATAATTTTCTGTAATCTTTTTGCTAATATTTTATTTGAGATTTTAGCAACAATATTCAGTAGGGAGATTGGTCTATACTTTTCTTTCTCTGTTTTCAACCTACCTGGTTTAGGTATCAGTACCATCTCTGTGTCATAAAAGGAATTTGGTGAAAGTAACTTTTTACCCTTTATGAAATAGTGGCAGGCTAAATAGTATTAAGAAACAACAAAAAGGAAGAGTATAGAGGAGCAAAAATCATTTCTGCACGTGTGTGTGTGTGTGTGTGTGTGTGTGTGAGAGAGAGAGAGAGAGAGAGAGAGAGAGAGAGAGAGAGAGAGAGAGAAATTTCATGAAGAATGAAGTAAGAAAAACTTGGAAAATAGCATGCATAACAGTAAAAATGGAAAAAAGAAGCAACAGACACTGAAACTGAAAGCTATAAAATTATAGTCGTCAATCTTGATCCCTAAAGAAGAGGTCCGTTTATTTAACACATAAATTATATTACCAGTCATGGTCAGAGGCAAAATTTGAACACAGGTCTTGGTAACAGGACACTATCCAACCTTGGACTAAGAGTGTAGAATATTCCATTCAAAGTCAAATTGGACGTTGTGCTTGTTAGCTTTAAAGACCTGCTTTTAATTATAAAGGACAGTTCTCAGGAAAGAAAAAGGAAATATATTGGGGAATGAAATATAACAACAGAAGATGGATTTTTTTCTTTAAAACCCTATCTCCCTCACAGAGTTATTGGAAAGAAAAAATTCAAAGTTATAAACATAAGATATCATTAACAAAAATCATCCCATTAAGTGGAGATGACAACTGGCAATTATGTAGTGAATTCACTTCATGTAGACAGGCACACTAGAAAATTCCAGAAAAGCCAAGTTCTTCTAATTGTTTTCGTTTTTTGAGCCAGAATATTTTAAATGATTCTGACTGGGTAACTCTACCATTCAGTAAAGAACTTAGCACCCCATTGGTTACCAGATAATAATTCTAGCTGTTTGTATCTTAAATCTTCAGACACTGCACATTGTAAATGATAATTAAAAACTTATTAGTCTACAACCTAGAAGGCCAAGTATTATAATAAGAGACTAGAAAATCCATAACGGATTGACTATTTACCAACAACTCCATTTACAAACTTTGCTCTCTCAAGTAGGCAAGGACCTCTGTTTTCCGTTATCAAATGGAGACCTTTCTATATGATTCAACTGAAAAAGGAAAACTCAACATCTTGTTTTTAATGCTCAGTATTCAGCTAAGTACTTCTAGTAACTAAAAAGAGCTTGCTTGCTTAACTTGGCAGCCTTGGGTCATTAACTCCACATTTATTGGACTATGTTCAATAGACCAATGCCATGTACATACTAGGTGCTCAATATATGGTGGGCAAATGAATGAAGGCATCGATCAATAGCAGGGACAAGTGAATTCTTCAAAAAGCATCCCAAACTGACAACTCTACATTTTTTATATTCCTTGGCTAGTTTTTATTATGTAGAAGACAATATTTTGTCTCATTAAAAGTGACTTATTTTTGATCAATTAAATGTAATTTTTTCCCTTTAAACATTTTAGACAGATAATTTTGAATTTTAGAAAAGCTTTCAATGTAACTTCACTTTTTGGATTTGAAGAAATTAACTGGTGTTCATGTAGCACAAACAATAACTTAGATTTAGATAGATAGCTAGACAGATAGATAGATAAACACCTTAGTTTCTTCATCTTGGGGAGAGGGAAAAACAGATATACCAAGAGTGTCCTAAATATCAGATAAAAAATATGATATAAAGTCCTTTATATTGATTAAATCATCTTTCCTCCGAAGTCTGTAAAGTAGAAAGAGTGGAGGGACTGTAATACCTATGTTACAGATGAGGAAACGGAATCACAGACACACAAAGCACCTTAGCCAAATTTGTGCTCAATAAGCAATTAATGCTGGCCTTTAGTCCAGGTTTTTTTGCTCCAAAATGATGGTGGGATTTTTAGAGTATCAAAATAATAACTAAAATTATGAAGAAAGAGGAAATGAAAGAGAGAAAGAGAAAGCAAAAGAAGAAAAGATTAATAAAATATTTTAAATGTTGAATCAATATAAGCAATAGACAATGTGAAATGTGTATATGCAAATAGTTCTCTATATTTCCCCTTTTCAGCAGTTTCATTTAATTGTCTTTCTTTTCTTCTTTCACTCCCTCCCTTTTTACTTTTCTTTGTATCTTTCCTTCCTTTTTTCTTCATTTTCCTCTTTTTCTTTCTTTCTTTTTTCCCTTCCTCCTTTCTTCCTTCCCTCTCTCCCTCCCCTTCTTTCTTTCTCTCTATCTTATCCAATCCTTTGTTTAATTCAGATGGGAAAACCCAATCTTCCTTTTGTCCTCATTTCCCCCCTTCCCCATCCTTATTGGCAGATGGCTGTTGTCAACAACAGGGCTCCCGGAACCTCAGAAGGTGTGTGGTATGTCCAGCAGTTGTAATTATAAAGTAGGATTTTTTAGCAGGTGTGTCGGTTTCTTTGTTTCTCTCTTTTTTGCAAACTATAGGTGTTAGCCCATTTATATCATCTAGATGGTTGTTATTTTTCGGTCCTGCTGTTTTTGGAAAGAGAAAGTGAGGGCTGCATTCCACTGGGCTTCTGTAGTGGTAAGGCAGATCACTCCCCAATTGCACAGTTGTGCACTGCGGTCAGCACGGAAGGGCAAAGACAGGCGGTCTTTCCTAGGTGGATTTGCAATGTTATGTCCTCTGCTGGTCTGAGACCAGCCTGAGGCCGTGTGTGTGTGTGTGTGTCTGTGTGTGTGTGTGTGTGTGTATAAGCAGTGCACATGATTCTTGCTTCTTCCTGAAAATGTATTTGGTTTTCAGCTCTAATGAAACTGCAGGCTCCAAATCAGAGCTGTTTTAGGGATAACACTAGATCATTTTCAAGGAAAGGAGTCAAACAGGTTAGACCCTTCACTGGCTCACTCCTAATACATTTATATGGTTGTCCCTGATCTTTGACACTCTGACCATGTTGCTGGGGCTGCTAGTTGTGAAGCCTCCCTGAAGAGAAGCAGGCTGATGAGAATGGTTTGTGATGCCTACCTCAAGGATTTTTGTTTGAGCAAGAAAATATCTGTGAAAATATTGAGCGGGGGTGGGAGAAGGTAGGGGGTAGGAGGCAAGAAGGAGAGAATTGGACAATGTACAAGTAATTATGGGATATTGTGAATCATAAGGGATGTGAGACCACTGAGAACTCTAGAATAAATTAAGATTATGCCTTCTAGTGCCATCTACTGCTTAGTTCTGGAGAAACACAAATAGGGCCAGTGAGAACCTTCCTTTTCCTTTCTATTCCATACCATCCCTTGGGGGGAAATGTAAATTATACTGTCATGTTGGCAAGGGTAATTGCCAACAAATCTTGTTTGCAACACAGGTTACAAAGCCCATGTGCCCCTATCTCTAGCACGGAAATAACAAAAGAATAAAATAAGAGAAAACCGATTCCACTGTACTGAAAGAAGAAAGTGTTTGCTCTGTATTCAGTGAGACCTGCACCCAAATCTTGATTCTCCCTTTACTCTGCATTGGATCTTGGGCACTGGTCTCACCAACTTGGGAGTTGGGTCAGTGACTTTACGATGTCTCTCCTCACTTAAATCCTCAAATTTCATGGCCTCATGTGAAATTACTCTGGAAAATTAAGAAGAAAACCCCTCAAAATGGCATGCTAGTGGTGGCCATGGACCTGAAGTCAAAAGACATGCTTTTTTCATCTCTAACTCTTACTAACTATATTATTGGCCAAGTCACATGATTCCTCAAACTTTAGTGTCCTCATCTGTCAAATGAACTCTATAAACATAAGGCCCATTTGAAGGCCTATTATGAAAGTGCTATAGTGACAATCAAATTATTATTCATCATCATATTCTATAAAGGAATGAGGAAAAAACCTCAACAGGTACAAAATGGATAAAGCAGTGGGATACCTCCAATGTGAAGTCACACATCACCTCACTGATTACATCTGAATGACTACTACACAGAGATCTATAAACCAGTGACCTTCAACAAAAGCGGGCACCAGCAACACAGGCAAAAGGTCCTTTTCTCCAAGCTCAAAGTGAGTGGCACTTGGCCTTTTGCTACAAAGGCAAGAGTGGCTGGAGGAGGTGATGGTGGGGGCAATGGCATGTTGAAATGAACAAGTTTAAAGCTATATATTTTAATACACATTGTCTGGGGAAGAAAAGGGGGAAAAGAGTTTTGTAAAAATCCTATTGGGGTGAGAATGCTCAAGCACCATATTGTTCATCACAAGAGGCCCCTGTGATGGAAAGCTACCCTTTCCTTTGTAGCAAAAAGTCAACTGCTCAGTCCCACAAATAGAGTTGCAAATATTTTCGGAAAGGCAATGATAGTAGAGTCAGGAGAGAAGGGTTTGAATCGTGTCTTTGTAACTTACCACCTGGGAGACTGTGGCGTTGTCATTTCAACTGAGTCTCTATTTCGTCACTTGTAAAATGAGGTGATTATAAGCCCTTTTTTCATAGGGGGCTTGAAAGTTGATCAAACATTTTCCTCATAATAATGCTCTGAGCAGTATTAACCTTCTTTTTGCAAGACAGAGAAGCAAGAATCTTAGAGGTGATATCATTTCACAATTAGCAAATACTTGAGGCAAGAAAAGAGTTTAAGGTTCCTAGCATTCTAACCATTTTCTGACTCTGCCTGTCACTTTAGCTGTGAGGATCAAGTGAAATGAAGTATATAAAGCAGGATATAAACATCAGCTCTTATCATTCTTGTCTTTAATTCAGCAGGGATATAAACAGAAACCAGTTTGATCTCAAAGACTGCATAAAAGCAAGCCATTTCTACACTGGATCTTCTAGCATGTAGTCTGACTTCCCCCTATAAAGTCATTTAATTACTGAGTTGTCCTTGATGGTTATTTTTCTCATCTGTCACATGGCCAAGGGGAGCATTACTTTCTCCATTTTTTTCTGAGGGGGGTTGGGAGGGGTTGGGGGGTTTAGGAATTACTCTAAGGAATGCTTTCTTGACAGATTAAGGTAACATAATGGAAAAAAAAAAAAAAAACAGTGGACTAGTGCTCTGAAGACCCAAGTTGACCATTTACCTCAACTACTTCCTTACAGTGACAACTGATAAAATTCTCTCTGGGCATCAATTTCATTAGGTGGTAGTATAAAAATTGCTTTTAAAAATTCCCTCTTCCTCTCTGTTCCAGGGTTGTTGTGAAAATCAAATGAAGGATGTTCATTGGCTCTAGATTAAAATACAAACGTCTATGTTTGACATTTAACAACATGGCCTCGATTTACCTTTCTAGACTGATTTGATATTATTTTACTAAGCATACTCTGAGTCCCAGTCAGATTGGCCTACTTGCCATCCCAGAGATAGGATGGCACCTCTTACCTCCATGACTTTGCACTGGGTTTTCCTCTTGCCTATAATTTCTCCTACCTCAAATCCACTTCTAAGAAACACTAGCTTTCTTTCTTCAAAGCTCAGGCCAATGGAGAGACTTACATGAACTGATGCTGAGTAAAATGAGCAGGACCAGGAGATCTTCAACAACAGTGCTATCTGATGGTCAATTCTGATGGACGTGGCCCTCTTCAACAAAGAGATGAACCAAATCAGTCCCAATAGAGCAGTAATGAACTGAACCAGCTACACTCAGCGAAAGAACTCTGGGAGATGACTAGGAACCATTACGTAGAATTCCCAATCCCTTGATTTTTGTCCGCCTGCATTTTTGATTTCCTTCATGGGCTAATTGTACACTATTTCAAAGTCCGACTCTTTTTCTACAACAAAATCGCTGTTTGGACATGTATACATATATTGTATTTAACTTCTACTTTAACATATTTAACATGTATTGGTCAGCCTGCCATGTGGGGGAAGGGATGGGGGGAAGGAGGGGAAAAAATGGAACAAAAGGTTTTGCAATTGTCAATGCTGAAAAATTACCCACGCATATAACTTGTAAATAAAAAGCTATTTAAAAAAAAAAGTTCAGGCCAAGAACCTCCTACATGAGACCTTGCTGATCCCACAGCTATTCACATTTGATCTCCAAAAATGACCTTATCTTTGCTTTGGATTCTTTTGGTTCATTTTGATCTGTATGTATATTGTTTCTTCCTTTCTCATAAGCGTCGGTAAGGTAGGGATTATTTTTATTTTTGTCCCTGTATTGCTAGAGCCTAGTACACAGTAGGCACTTAATGAATTCTTATTGGATGGGGTTCAAATGAGATAATGTTGCAAAAATCCTTTGCAAAGTAAAAGATATCATTATGATTCAGATCTTAATATCATTCATTAACATAATTAATATTACTATTTCTATAATCATCACATATGCGTTTCCTTGAGACAAGGAAAACAGTACACTAGAGGAGGGGTAAAGCAACACATTACTGAATTGTCTTCCTCTTTGCTATGCCCCTTTTTTCATATCAATCTTCAGCAATGGTCTGCTGGTCCAATCAATACATCCTGTCTGGGTGCTTAAGTAGCCTAAAATAGTCCCAGAAATAGAGTGCCCCTTTAACCATGAATCCAACTTTCCAAATAGTCACTTGTCATAACTAAGGATTGATGAGGCATGCCTCCACTTGGATGATGTTTCCCCTGAGAGAAGGGGAGGGGCAGGTCCAGTCTTTGCAAGGCTGCTTCAAATAATGACTGCAACTTTCCTCAGCCCCAAACACAAATAATGATAACAGCAATAGTTGGTACTTATTCAGGATCTCAGAATTGTAGCTTCAGATCAGAAAGAAGCTTTAAAGAAATCTGATAGAATGCCTTCTATTTACAATTAAGGAAACTAAGGCCCAAGGACAGCAGGCAAATAATCCAAAGTCAAAAAGGTTGTGGTTTGAACTCAGGCTCTATGATTCCCAATCAACAATGCCATCCATACAGCAGGGCCCCTCATTTATATTTTGCAAAGTTCTTGATATGCCTTTTGTTCCTCATTACATCCCCTTGAGTGGGTGCAATTCTTGGTCAAAATATATCTTTTGCCCAGAGTGATGATTTTACCGTGATGGGATATACCCAGTATGAAAAGTCCCTTCTTCCACTTGTCAATTGGAACTAGCTTCCTGAGAGTTGCCTGGAGTACCAAAATAAAGCAAACATGGTATAGGCAATAGGACACTGGCACAAAAGACAGAGAACCTGAATTTCATTCTGACCTGCAACTCTTGCTAGCTATGTGGCTATGGAAAAGCCACTTAAATTGCCTGTGCTGCTGCCACTGCCCTGGGAAAATGATGCTATTATCATTGGATATTTTCTAAGGTCCTATCCTGTTCTAAATGTATGTTCCCGTGAAAGGTGAAATGAATGGTCCAGGGTCCTGTACCTAATATAAGTCAGAAGAATGATTTGAACACAGACCTCTGAACTCTGAAGCCAACGCTTACCCAGGCAGATAACGTTGCTAAAGACTGATTCTGATGAAGAAGCAGTTGCAAATCTTCATGTATCACAGATATTATTCACAGGCACGAACTGGTTTTAGAAATATTGCACCTGAAGGTTTACATTAATAGTTTATCATCGTCAATGTTAGCATTTTCTTCCATCAATTGATCATGAGCACCTCAATATGTGAAGGTTTCCATTTTTTTCTTGCATGTTTTGGCACAGCCATCCCCAACTATTTGTGAGTTTCATTATCTTCAAAGGATAAATTAGCCTGTGAATGATGGCCAAGTCAGATCTTAACTCTCAGGCCATTTATATGCATAATTTACAAGCGTTTAAAATAGACTGATTGTGATATTTGCAAATAATTAAGGGATAATTTTATGACAGAAAATATAAAAACAGATGAACTGAAAGTGGCCTGATGACTTCAATCAAGCTTAAAAATAAGCAAGACAGGTTTGCTATATCAAAATGGAGCTTTGAGTAGTTATCATTCTATTAATAATATTGACCAGCATTTCTCTAGTTCTTAAAGCTTTTTCCTTGTAACCCTATGAAGGTACATTACGCCACAGCGACCCCTAGAGTTTAAAGGTAACATTAAGAATCTCCCCAATCAATGATAGGCTTTTATCCTTTCAAATCTAATTTCTTGAAGAAATTCAGTAACTTTAATATGTTAAAATCCATAAGTTAGCCATATTTCTTTTTGAAAAGCTTCAGCTGTTTTTCCAAATTCATGCATTCTCTTAGCTCTGTTACCACCATTGTAGCCTGAGTAGGCAGCCATAGTCTCTTAAAAGAGCCTTCTCTATTCAATGCAGATGAAGAAGATAGTTTAATATCACTTAGGCTACTGGAAATAATAAAATGAGGCAAGAACATTTATGCTACCCATTTATGAATATTATGTCCTCTCCAAAATTGTGTGTGTGTGTGTGTGTGTGTGTGTGTGAACATACTCACAAATATAAACTATTCTCATTTGCCTATTCCACAGGAGAAATCTTCACATGCTTGGGGTAGACACTCCACTAGCTCACTTAGGGGTTTTAGACTCTCGGGTTACTCTCAACATGGTTAAAAACTCTCTGCTAAACAACAAGATTATACAATGATCAACTCTGATGGATGTGGCTCTCTTCAACAATGAGATGAATCAAATCAGTTCCAGTTGTTCAGTGATGAAGAGAACCAGCTACACACAGAGAGAAGATGGTGGGAACTGAGGGTGGAACACAACATAGCATTTTTACTCTCTCTGTTGTTATTTGCTTGCATTTTGTTTTCTTTCTCAGTTTTTTTTCTTCCTTCTTGATCTAATATTTCTTGGGCAGCAAGATAACTGTGTAACTATGTATACATATATTGGATTTAACATACATTTTAACATATTTAACATGTATTAGACTACCTGCCATCTAGGGGAGGGGGTGGGAGGAAAGAAGGGATAATGTGGAACAGAAGGTTTTGTAAGGGTCAATGTTAAAAAATTACCCATGCATATGTTTTGTAAATAAAAAGCTTAAAAAAAAGATCTGCTAATATTGTTTACTGGAGTGTGGCCTCTATGCATGCAATAGCAATAGCAATAGCTCTTTGAAGAGAGTCAGGCAGATCAGCACAATCAGTTTAAGTGGTTTGTCCACAGCCACACAGCTAGCAAGAGTTTCAGGTCAGAATGAAATTCAGGTTCTCTGTCTCTTGTCCTATCATCTATACCATGCTTGTTCTGTTTCAGTACTCCAGGCCACTCTCAAGAGTTCCAATAGACAAGTTTTTGATACAAAGGTGGAAATCAGCCCTGAAAGGGCTCCGCAGCCCTTATATCAGAGATAGTAGTGTTCCCAGAACACACAAACATTCAAAGTCTACTGCAGACAGCGTACTTCTATTGTGTGGGCCACATTGTTCAAATGTCAATTGTAGGATTGCCAAAAAGGCTATTTTATTTTAGACTATTTATTTTCGATCTCACATGATGGTCAGAAAAAAAAACAATACAAAGACACTCTTAAGGTCTCACTTAAGCACTTTAGAATCGTTTTGTACAGCAAAATAATTGCATGGACATGTATACATATATTGTACCTAACTTATACTTTAACATATTTAACATGTACTGGTCAACCTGCCATCTGGGGGAAGGGGTGGGAAGGAGGGGCAAAATTGGAACAAAAGGTTTTGCAGCTGTCAAAGCTGAAAAATTATCCATGCATATGTCTTGTAAATAAAAAGCTATAATAAAAAAAAAGAACTTTAGAATCAATTGTATGACATGGGAGATTCTGGCACAGGACCACCCAAGATGGCGTGCCCTCAACAGAGAAGCTGCTGTGCTCTATGGGCAAAGCAGAATTGAATTAGTTCATAAGAAACACAAGATCCACAAAGTTAGAGAATCCACTCCAAAAGTTCATAAGGACTATTTGTGTCTGACCTGTGGCAGGACGCTCCGAGCTCATATTGGTCTGATCTCAAATATAGTGATGTCTGTAACCTTAACCAATACAAATACAAGTGTGTATATATATTTAAATCTTTGCACATTGGGAAGGGTGGTATGGGAATGAAGAAGGGTAGCTTGCCTTGCAGATGACTCTATGGAAACAAAAACATCTCTGTGATAGTATAACTGGGGGGAAAGGAATCATTATCTTAAGATATCATATTCAGAGCAAGTCATTGTGAATATGAATGTGTGAGGGGAACAGAAACAGGATTTTAGAACAGAGGAAGAAAAGATGAAGGTAAATGAATTTTCCTTTAGTTTTGCTTCTTTTTAGCACATTTTCCCTGTCTGAACACAAGACTAGTGCCTCACACATAGTAGACACTTAATTCCTTGATATATAATTCAGTTACTTGCACAGAGATAATCTGCCACAAGGAAAGGAAATGGCTTTAAGCCATGTTACTTGGATGCTCTTGGACAAGTCACCAAAACTGAACAAGTCATAATTTCTTCATCTATAAAATGGAGATAATAATCTGATAAGATGTTTGTGAGGATTATCTGATGTCCAAATCACTTTATTTGGTTTTTCTGCATATTTCATCTACTATTTTACATTCATATTCAGAGAAAAAAGATCATTCTACTTTGGGGCTATAAATTCATATCTAGGCTAAAAAATCATGTAAAAACTGAATGAAAAACCTTAATAGTAGAATTTCCAGTCAAACTAAAGGGTTTTTTTTTTATCAAGAGCCAGGCTTATCTTGAGTCAAACACAATGAAATGAAATAATATTAAATTAAATTAAAAAGGCAAATGCCAAAGTACAGTCTCAGCATAGTTGGTATTATTGTCAGAGGAATATGTAAAAAGTACTACACCAGATCCAAGGAAGGAAATGTCATTTCAGAAGGAGGGAGATCAGGTAAAGCTTTGTGCAAAAAGTGACATCTATGCTGTCTCACAAGCACACACAAATCTAAAAAAAATAATAGATGGGGAAAATGTGAGCAAAAAAATCTCAGTATTACCTAGATTATGCTCCCTTGGATGGGTTTCCCATTTAGTCTATTGAGCTGTACATATATATCAAGATATGTAGCTAGAGTAAATTCCAAATGGCCTTAGGGATGCTCTATAGCTGTGAATCACAGGTCACTAATCTTAGAAGAAATGAAATTAGAGAAGCCTTAGAAGGCTATAGAAAAGGGCACATACAAGGGAGCATTAAAAATCATCATTGAGTACCAGGAGAAGTTGGTTGCTATGTAGTAAGATTGGAGACATAACTAATAGTTTAGAAATCCTAGGCAACTACTGCCTGAGACAAAATGCATGAAATGAATCATCTTGAATCATCTTTGATATTTTTGATGAAAAAAATAATTTAAGAACATAAAACAAATTCAACTTACTGGGAGGGAGAACCAGCTTGTTAGAGGGCAGAATTTCAACACTGGAAGGGACCTCAGACATCATCTCCATCATTCATGGGAATTTGGGATCCCTGGCTATTTTTGCTTCCTCAGAAAAGTCTCATTAAGTCCTCCTGCAACACAGTATTAAAGAAAATGTAGCAATGGGATTCTTGTTGTTCAATCATTTCAGCTCTGACTCTTTGTGACCACATTTGGGGTTTTCTTGGCAAAGATATTGGAATGGTTTGACATTTCATAACCCAGCTCATTTTACACATGAGGAAACTGAGACAAACAGGGTTTAGTGACTTGCCCAGGATCCACAGCTAGTAAATCTTTGAGGCTGGATTAGAACTTAGGTTCTCCTAACTCCAGAGCAAGCACTCTAGTCGCTTAACTACACAATGGGCCAATTACTCTTCAATGAGGGGAAGTATTGTTACCTATTGGGGGGCAGCTAGGTGGCCCAGTGAATAGAATATCATGCTGGGAATCAGAAAGACTCTTTTTTCACATGTTCAAATCTGGCCTCAGATACTTACTAGCTGTGGGACCCTGGGCAAGTCACTTAACCCTGTTTGCCTTTGTTTCCCCTTCTGTAAAATGAGATGGAGAAAGAAAGGGCAAACCACTCCAGTATCTTTGCCAAGAAAACCCTAAATGGAGTCACAAAGAATGCAGAGCCACTGAAACAACTGAACAACAACAACATGGGAAGGAGACAGTCTAGTCCATTTGAAAACAACAGAGGGAGGAGGGCAGAAATGAACAGAAATACACTTTGCTAGGTAGGTAACCAATTAGACCTAAATATATTCTTACTCATTTAGGAGCCATGACCTGAGCTTGTTTATCCTTAACTCTTTGGATCTTAGCAAGGAGTACATACAATAAACTTTGACATTTTATAAATTTCTCCACACTGAAGCAAGGTGCTGACTACCTTGACAATGCTACTTGTAGCCGTGGTGAGGGATGGTGAAGGAGGAGTCCAAGTGCCCCACTGGTATCCCTGAGATACTGGTAACGATAGGAAGATCTTCAATGACTTGGAAAGATATTCTTTTGAAGACTTTTAGAAAAATGTGGGAAAGAGCTAAATGAGATGAGAGAGTATGGATGGACTGCTATCTGAACCTGCAGAAAGAATGCCCATAATGGACTAGATTTCTCATCTATTAAAGAATCAAACTGAGGAGGAAACAGGGCTGGAAACACTTAAAATGTCTTTTAAAATGGCCTAAAATGTAGAGGAATGGATATAGTAAGGTGAGATTGGTGTAAAGACTACAAAGAATATCTAGTTTGACTACAGGATAGAGAACATGAAGAGCTAGAATGTGAAATAGGGCTGTAAAGATAGAGCACTGTCAAACTGTGAAGATTCTTGACACCAGTGGAAGAGAACCATGAAAGGAGCTGGAACAGAGGAGTGAACTGAAATGATTGATTGTACTGGGGAAGCAGTCACGTAAAATCATGCTTTGTAGGAATAGAGAGACCAGAGGGAAGCAGAAGCACCAGTGAGGAGGGTTTTACAGTACATGGGGATGGTGGGGATGAGGGCCCACACCAGGATGGTGACAGTGGAAATAGAAAGAAAAGGCCAGCTGTGGCTGATATTGCAGAAGCCTAAATCAATGAGCCTTAGAAAAAGCTCAGATATGAAAGGAGAAGAAGGACAAATCAAAGATATTGAAAGGTTCCCATGGGAGCTGGGTTGATAATGGTACCACTGACAGAAACAGGAAAATCAAGAAACAGGAAAAATTCTAAGCTCACCTTAGTATTGCACATATTGCTTTTGAGACATATCCACAATACAGAGACAACCAGAAATGGAAGACCTCAGACCAGGGAAAGATATCAAGATTAGAGACATCCCTTTGAGAATCAGCCACTTAAAAGAGAAAAGTAAAGAACTAGAAGTGACTACAACTGCTAGAGGGAATAAGAAAGGGCTGAAGACATATCCTTGGAAAATTCCAGAATTAAAGGGACAGGAAACATAAAGACAAACCTTTAGAAAACACTGAGAAAAGATGATTAGAGATGTGGAGGGAGAACCATGAAAATTCTGATAAAGAAGGAATGGGAAGGAGAAGAGCCAGATAGTTCCAGAAAGTTCAAGGAAAAGAGAAGCAGTGCTAAGCAAGAGGGATAGCACTAGATTTAGAACCAGACGGCCTTGCTATAAATTCAAGCTCTAGGCCTTACTATTTATGTGACTTAGGACATGCAAATTAACCCTAGAGTAGTTCATTAAGGTTCATTCCAGATGAATCCCCACAATTCCAAAACATGAAGGACTGAGAAATAGTCTTCACATTTAACAACTAATCAATAAGAGCCAGGTGCAGGGCAAGGTATTAGGGACATGAGGATAGGCCTGCAATGGTATCCGCCCTTGAGGCATTTGCAGTCATATCCCTGATTTGGAGGGTAAGGAATGAGAAACTGAAGGAATCAGGAAAGGATTAATGTTGAGAGTGGCACTCAAACTGAGCCTTAAAGGAAAACAAAAATTCAAAGTGGCAGAGATGGCTTAGGGAAAGTACATTCCAGGTATGGGGGACAGCCTCTACAAAATACTAAACAAGGAAACAGTACCGTGTAGATGTTACAATAAGCAGGTCCATTTAGAAGAGTAATAACTAATAAAGCCAGAACAGTGAAGAGGGGCCATGTCATAAGCATCCTTAAATGGCAAACAAAGGACTTTATATTTGAACTGGAGTTCACAGAGAAGGGGATTAACATGTCAAGATCCACACCTTAAGAAAGTACTTTGGCAGCTCTGTGGAAAGCATGATTAACTTTCAAGAGAACAATTTCAGGAGTATGATGAAGGCAGAAGCTCCATCATAAAGGGCTGAAAAGGGATAAGCGGACACTTGGATCCAGGTAACAAGAAGGAGCAAGGGAAAACTTTGTTCTCACCCCACACCCTTTTTTCCATACACCATTGCAACCAGGGGAAAAAAGGCATCTGCCTGCTCCTCTCTATTTCTATTCTTTTCCCTATACTACTTAACTGGCTGGAATATGGAGGTGAATTATTATGATTAGTATTTCTCATTTTCATTTAATGAAATGATATATTTCACTTTTTAATTTCAAAAACAGGCCAGTCAAATGTTTTGTTGTTTTTGGATTTTTTGATTTCCTGCCAAAGGAAAAAAAATCCAGTTAATTTTTGTTTGGATGGGGCTATTCATTGACGTGTGTATTTGTATATGTGGGAGAGTGAGGGTGATGAGAGTCTCAAGAAAAAAAAAACTGTTTTCACACTAACTTATTTTATTTTGTGGCTATTTTGATTTCATCTGAAATGTTCTTTGCATCAAAGTTGTATTGATTTTTCAAACAAGTAAATATTAGAAAAATTCTTAGAAAAATGGACACAGATTGTTGATCAAAGATGTTTTTTTTTTCCCTAGGAAATAGTATAATCCAGAATAAATAGGATACTCTTCTGAAACTCTTGTAAAAAAAAGTGTCACTTTTATCTAAAAGACCAAATTCCCAGAATGCATTTGGTAATCCATCAATAAATTATTTTTTAAATGACACCTAGGTTCCCAGCTTTGTATCCTTCATTTCACTCAGTACAGCCATAACCTCCAACAGTCTGAAATTCTTGGGTCTCTGGGAATGACTGCAAGGTAATTCAGTTTTAGTTCTCAAGTTGAAATTAAGCAAAATCGCATATTCCCACTGAGAGATTCTGAAAATATCACACAGTTCTAAAAAAAGACCAAATTCATATCAAACAGATGGATAAACATTAGTATCCTGTAAATTTTGTTTACTTTTCTTTTCATATCCCTAAGAAACTGCCATCAGGACTGTTTTTCCTAGTCTAGAATAAAAGAAGTAAAATAAAGATTCGTTTCCATTGACAGACTTGTATGTATGTATGTGTGTGTGTGTGTGTGTGTGTGTGTGTGTGCACATTTATTTTTATCTCCCATTCACAAGTTAATAAAGCTGCATTAGGAATGTACCAGTCCTGAAATAAGAATGAATTCTGCTGGGCTTGACATTTCTTTTACTTTCTTCTGTATGGCTATCAAAAGCTCGTGGTTGATTATTCATTTGCTGGACACTTCATTCATACATCCTACAATTAGAATGGCCAGGGCCTATTTTTGTCTTTCCTTATATTCCCAGAGCTTAAAACAGAGTTTAATAAATGTTTATTGACTTGAATTTACTTGACAAATCTTTATTAAGGAGATATTATGTGTAAGATCCTGTGCTAAATACCACAGGAGACCAGGTCTTTGCCCTCAAGGAGGAGATAAAACAAGTATATAACTAACTATAATAAAGACAGGATGCGAGTGAGTGGCTTTAGAAAGGTACGAACAAACAATGATGGGAGTTGAGAAGAGAGAGAGGTCATTCTTTTGCTTGGAAGATGGGGACAAACTAGGGAATAATTCCACAGAGGAGGGAAGAGATGAGCTGACCTTTTAAAACTGGGTGAGATTTTGAGAGAGTGATGGGAAAAAAAAAGAGTTTGTATATAGGATTAGAAGAGTATCTAGAACAATGAAGGGGTCATTTAGGTGTGCATATAAGGTCCATTTGGGAAAACAGTGAGAGGCAAGACTGAGAAGGTAAGTTTGGTCTGATTGTGAAGGGTGTTAAATGATGGCCCAATGGCCATGTATTCATTTTCTATGAGATAGTGAAATGTCATGCAAAAGAATGCCATGATTGAAGTTGGGCATTAAGAAAATCCCTCTGGCAAATGTGTGCAGCATGGATTAAAAAGGGCAAATGAAGAAGTGGAGAAATCAGACTGGACACTAATGAAAAAGACCAAGTGATTCAGGCCTGACTTTAAGGCTGTGGCAGGGAGGATGAAATAGGAGAAGCCCGGGAGAGGTAGAGTGGACAAACTTTGCAAAATGATTAACTGAGAAAGAAAGGGCCCAGGAAATAAATGACAAGAATAATGGCAGAGCTGAGGAGTAACTCCAAAGTTTCGAGGTTGGTTTTATGAGGGAACAATAGTAAGTTATATGAACAGTATGCCCAACATTTCCAAATGGTTGTAACCATATCCAAACAAGGTATTATGTCTCTAGAAGAGGTTATTAAACTGCTAATTAAAATTAAAGTTTAATAAGTTATATTCAACACAAGTAGGAAACATTCATAAATCTAATGAATCATCTAATTAAAAACAAAACTCACTTGACTTTTATGAAGTTTCTCTGAAACAGAAAATGCTAATTTTATAAACCCTCCCATCTTTCATAGATTAGGTGTTTATTTTTATATTCAATGTTAAGTAGTCAGCTAAACTACAGTTTATACCAGCTCTTCTTTATCACCTGTCTCCATAGTGACTTAGCCAAGTCTCATTTTACATCAAAAGCTTATACTGTTATATTGCCAATTATTTGGTTACTTTATAGGACAAAATTAATTTCATGTTAGCACACTGTGTCAGAGAAGAAAGAAAACACATTGAATTCACTTAATCAGCATATGACACCTGGCTTCACTTAACAATTTTCCTGGAATAAATTTCTCTTCCATTTGTCTGATGTACTGTGGAGAAAAGTTCCATCTTATTGTTGTTGGTGGTGGTGGTTTTTTTTCTCATCCTCGATTACAGAAGTGTGTATGTCTCATTGCTGGAGTTAATGCGTGTGTTAACTTCAAATCCAACGTTCCGTGGGAAACAGAAAGCTGGATGTGAAATCTGACAAGTAATTTGTTTGACATGTTCCTAGAGTCAAAGTTAGGGAATAATCAAGACTGGAGAGGTTATGCTTAAATACATAATAGTAACCTCTCCAGCCTTGATTATTCCCTCTGAACCAATGACATAGAGTGTATAAATTCAATACTTTTTGAATATTGATTAATTTGTCTCTTTCTCTAAATTCCTTTTTAAGTTTTATCGATTTCTTTTATCTTCTGTAGTCACTTACCAATACCTATTTCTCATCACTGAGCCCTCATTTGTAACAAGGAAAACCCAATTAAGCCAAACCAAATGACAATATGACCACATCTGACAGTGTAATAGTAAGAGCCAATAATTCTTTATCACTCAAAGAAAAAAGACTATTCTCTAAACTGCAAAGGATTTGTGCAATTCATCTGAGTTTGCCACATTTTAATATTCTTTTCATTCATATTACTTCAGTCATTCTGTGGATCACATTCTTGGTCTTTCTACCTCACTTTGCACCAAGTCATAGAGTTCTTAAGGGGTTTCTCTAAAATTTGTCTCCTTGTACACAACCGGACGTAGTGAGTGATCTGTGTGGCTCTCGGTTCTTTTTTTCTTCTAGACTCCCTAGCAAGCTTTCTAGATGGCACGCCTTCCCTCCCATGTGTGGTGCCAGCCTCTGTTAGATGCTAGAGGAAGTCTGGTCCTAGTAATCACCTGGTAAGCAATTAAGGGCCCCTAAGTTAACAGATTTATATGCTATTGTCCTTTTTGACCTTATATCCTAATAACAGTAATTAGACCTTGGCCTTGTTCATTTTGATGGGGTCCCTTTCGTGGGTCCCAGATCCCCAGAACTATGTGATTTTTTTGTGTGAATTAGGCCACTGGTTCTCCTGATACAACAAGTCTAGGTTACAATTGAGAGAGGAGGGCAGGCTAGTCTGTCACAAAATAACTCTTGGACAACACGTACAAATCTCACATCCAGCCCCAAAACAAAAACTTTCTACTTTGTCAGGATTTGCTTATTTTCCACTGGCCTTTGAGAATCCAGAGTTAGGTCTACACGTACTGAACTTGGTATAAGATGAGGGCTTTAGTTAATTCATCTCCTGTGGGCAAATATGATTTTACTAATAAAGATAATGTGAGTTTTCTCTTTTCCCCACATTACAACATTAGAAATACAACTTCGAACTAATTGTTTCCATAGGTGATGCACCAATAGGACAACCTGGCAATTGTACCTCAGATCCAACTGAGTCTTATCTACACTTGCTAGTAGTTGCATCATGTCTAATGCAAAACCAAATGTTCAGCCTGAGAAGTCAAATTCAACAAATAGCGGTACCTGAATATAATGGCACATTACTGTGTTAGAAAGATCAGAAATATGAAGATAAATATATATTTGTAAGGCATTTAGCACATTTCCTGGAACATGGTATGCACTTAATGTTTTTTTCTTTCCTTCCTTTTGCCTGATATCACATAATACTGTGGTGTCTTGACTCTTAGAAAGAACACAACTGCAGTTGATTTTTAAGGGATGAAATATGGTCTAAGGAAGCAAAGGTCAGAAAGAATGGGAAGTCTTTCCAGTAGAAATCCGAATCCCACCTTAGAAAGGAAATCTGTTTTATTGGCACTGCTATAGGTATTTCTCTGAGCTAAGGCAAATACATTACCCTTTTATACTTAATAATGTTTACTGAAAATTAGAGATGTATTTATGCATATAGCTGGGCATATGTGGGTGCATTTGATCACAGCGCCAAAGTCAAATCAAATTCCTTTGCTTCACATTAATGCCTATTCACAAATGAGAATGCAGAGACATTAGTCACAGCAGGTGCATAGCATTCTGTATCTACGAATATCCCAAGCAGCTAGTAGATACTAGCAGTGCTCTCATGTGCTAGGACATTAGAATGCCAGCCACTGTTCAAGGCTCTATCAGGATGGTGATCGCATGACTTAGTGAATTTTAAAAGGCCAGAGACACACCTCATTTAATAGGGCACTGAAAATTGATGCCCCCAATAAATATCATTTTCTATAAAAATAGAATTTTAGTCATTATTAAACAAGGCATCTGATTTTTCTGTTTATGAAAAACATAATTTGTCATTTGCTATTAAAGTCCTCATGTCAAAATGAAGGAAGCCCTTTTTTTAAAAAAAATTCAATCATTCTAGATATTCTGGTGAGCCATAAAAATTAACACTGAACTGCTGCCTCAAGTTGAATAAGTAATGGTCCACAGCCATAATGAAAAAAATGATCCTTGCAATGAGCCTAAGGCTGTCATCACACATCTTATAGTAATGGGGTTCCAGAAAAAAAAAAGAGACAGCCCAAAGGAATATCAGAGGAGGAGGCCATTCTCACTCCCTGCTAATGTCCTTGGAATTCAGACCTGTCCCTCAGCAACATTCTTGAGGGGACATTACTGGAAGGTTTGATGTCGAGGGATAGCACATCCCAACATTGATAGGGAAAGGAAGTCAGATTCATATAAAGAGCATTTCCCCTTTACTATGATGCTTTCCTTTCACTTGCCTCAATGAAACAAGTAGAACCATTTCTTACCAAGGCTCCCTCCTATCTTACTTCTCCCTTTATCCTGATTGCTTACTCATGGTGAGACAGTAAGAAATAACAGGAGGAGGTGAAATTGGAACCCAGGCTCCCATGAATTCAAATTTGGATTCCAGGTTTGATACTGTTTTTATTCTCTTCTTCCATTTACAGAAAGATCCGAATTCATTTTGGGGGACCCTCAAACATATGATATGAATACAATTTAATTTAGGCCAGAAACTTGTCCTTTAGAAACTGCAGAGAAATCAAAGTGTTGCATAGGAAGTCGATTATAAATACACTAAGGAAGCCCAGGTCTCCCAGAAACCCTAAGAAATACTTACAAAAGCAACAAAAATACTAATGATAAGGAAACTGAGAGGCAAGAGAAATGATCTCCTCAATCCCAATTTTAACTACATAATAAGAAAGGTAGCGTCTGAGAGAGGGTCAGATCAGAAAAGCAAGAGATAGCTCAGATAAACCCAGAAGTAATAAAAACCAGGAATGGGGTCAGACCAAGGCAGCCAACATAAACTTTGGTAGCCAGTAGAGGTGAGGAGAGGGAGGCAGCCAGAGAAAACTCACGGAAAGGGGACCAAAGTCAAGTAAAGCTACAAATGGGAGCATTTCGAATCAGTATTAGTCCCGGGATTCAGATTTCAGGCTTGGCCTTTTAGAACAGAAGCGAGGGGGCAGAATTAGCCCCGATAGGTAACTGCACAATGAGAAACTATTTCTTGAAGCAATGAAGACAGAACCAATGTAGCACTGAGGTATCAATGCTGGGATGGTAAAACATAAGGCCTGAAAACAAAGGGATTTCCAAAACCTCACTGTGGTCTACCAGGGCCACAGCAAGGGGCAAAAGCAACTCCCTCTGGAGGATCATATAAAGAAAAAGAGAAAAAGAGAGGCTGAGGCTTTGATGTACAGTTGATGCACGAGGCACAGTTACCCCAGGAGATTGAGGCATTCAAGCCTGCAGCAGGAGGGATATTCACACTACAAAGGGGAACGGGCCAAACAAAGTTTAACTCCTCTAAGAGTGCTTCTGGGTACTCATTCAAAATCAATGTCTCCATCCAACAAATAAGGCTACAAAGATGGGCAAGCCAAGGTGGAATAGCAAAGCACCCTGAGGAAGAGAGGAGAGGCAGCATGTGTCAAGCAAGTCAAACCAGCATTGCCACCTTGACCACCTTCTCCCCTCAGACCCCAGTGGAGACACCTAGGACCCTATACCCAAGAGCCTTAGGAATAGTGATATTTCCAAACCAGTACTTTCAGCCACCATCATGGAAAACAAAACCTGTGTCCTGGAAGTTACTCCTTTGGGTACTAAAGTCACAGAAGATCCCGGAGAAAAAAGAACAACTCTGATCACTGAAGTTCTTGGCATTGTCAAATCATTCAACATTAAAAACTACTACAATTTTGTCAGTGGAAATGACATTAAAGAAGAGGCATTACCTTCTGCTCTGCTGCTGCAGCCTAAAGGACCTTTCCAGCTCCATTACAGTGAAAATCTCCCATGTGCTGTTTCCCTCACTATAATGTGAACTCCTTGAAGCTAGGGCCTGTCTGACTTTCCCATTTGTACTCCAGCCTATCATGGAATACTTTTGTTGTTGTCCAATCATTTTTCAATCATGTCTGATTTCTCATAATTCCTTTAGGAGTATTTTTGGCAAAGATATTTAAATGGCCTGTAATTTCCTTCCCAACATCATTTTACAAATGAGAAAACTGAGGCAAACCGGGTTAAGTGACTTGCCCGGGATCACAGACAATAAGTGTTTGAGATCAGATTTGAACTCATGAAGATTGAGTCTTCCTGACTCCAGGCCTAGTGCTCTATCCACTACAGTGCCATCTGGCTGCTCTATATAGTGCCTTGGCATCTTCTTAAAAACTCATTTTTTTTTTCATTCACTCATATCCATTCATTGATGCATTAAAGAAAATGTAAGTTATGTACCATTAGAGGAAGACCCTCAATCTGTTTTTCATTACAATACTACAAACGTGAGAGCAAGGCAGCAGCTGTCTCCGTTAACAGTCTTAAGCTTTGTTGTAACAATTTCACATTCACACAAAGCTGAATTTTGACATTCACATCAGCAAACCAACTCGTGCCTTTACTCTTCACTGCTAAATAATTCTGAAAACTATGAGGTCAGCCCAGAGTACAAAGAACTGAAAAGGTGGGGAGAATGAATCTCCTGGGGCAGTGATGGGTTTTCTAAAGAGTGAGGAAATCGCCCTTGAAGTTGGCAGAGGGCAAACTGGTTCCCAGAAAATTTTTAGATGTTAGCTAAGGTAGAAATGTTTGACTGTCCCAGCATGCTACTACTGCTTTGGGGGACCTATAGGTTTCATTATAAGAGGAAGGCTGGCCAATGTTGTGAAATATACCTTTATTCGCTGCATTTTAGTGCACAAGAGGAAAGGCAAATTGTGATACTTCAAGGCACAGGAATGGGAGACAGAAAGAGGGCATGTGTATATACCAAGGTTATAACCTAGGGGGACTGCCTACTAAGCCAGTAGGGGAGCATCTAAATTCAGGTAAAATCATGTGAGGCCATTGAATGAGGAGGAAGACAATAAATAAATAATCTGATGACAGCCGATTTTCTGACCAGCCATATCATTAATACCAGTCCTATCTCTCTTCCTCTTACGGTATAGGAACTGAAGTTCAGGCCCCCCATACAAACCAATGCCATTTCAAAGACGTTACAAAACTCAGTCCTCAGCTTCTAAGGGCATACGATTATTTTCTTTCTTCTGATGTCACAGGCAGAGATACACCAGTTAGCAAGGTTGTATGAGACATAAAAGATTTCAGATTGGAAGGCAGTGTTCCATAGAACAGAAGACTTGAGTTAGCACAAGGTGGGTTCAATCCTCCTTCAGACATTTATGAATACAGTGACTGGGAAAGTCATTTACACTCACTCAGCCTATGCCCTCCTCTTTAAAGTTGGATTAAGAACATCACACACCTAGTAGTGTGGCTTGGGGGAATCAAAAGTAATAATACATCCAAAACACTTTGTAAATGTAAAGTATTGGTTACTTCTCAAGGATGGTTCTAAGGATGAAAAATTCCAGAAAAGATGGTGTCAGGAAGGGAGGAGGAGTATGTATAAAACCAGAGAGGGATATGAGCTCCTAAAACAACAAAGTGTTCTCACAGCTAGGAGTAAGTTTACTTGAATACAATGGTGAGGAACAGAAGATCGTTTTTGGAAAAGAGTCAAACACACATGGGTTTCTGCATATATACAAGTACATGCACATGTATGTATACTCCCAGAAACCCAGTCTCCTGCTAAAAGCATCATGCAACGGGTCCTAATATTGATACTGTTTTATATTCTCTTAAGTAAAAATGGGATGTCCTAAAAAGTATGTAACATTTTTAGGAAGAATGAAAAATTTTCAGTACAGTAAGAAATTCTTGTTATTTCGGGGAAGGAAATGCCAAGTAGTAGAAGGACCCATCTTTTTGGTTTATAGCATTTATTGTAATCAATTTAATATCATCCAGCAGTGCATTACAGCATTGCGTAAACAAGATGATAATTGGAATTCCTCAGCTCCTTGAATTAGTAAGCAAGTTACAGTCCATATCAATCATGCATAATGAGACTGAAGCATGGCTTGATTGCATTTCATTTGCATAAGAATTTTCTATAATTTTTTTAAACTGATAATTTTTAATTCAGAATAGATTTAAATGCCACACAACTACTGCTCCAGCCCCGAAATGCTAAGCAATCTCTTACATAATACAAAAATGCTAATCAATTTTTAAAGATGCAGATCATGGCTTGTTAATGAGTTTTCAACTTTCTACATGCTGTCAAATTTTATTACTCTGGCACCTATCAAGGGTTCCCATTCTATTGTGGACTGTTAATTGCTGCATTAGTGCCTTTAAATTCTGAGAATTGTTCAATTTCCAAAAGCACTTGTTCCGTGTATTTGAAAACCTATTTGAAGAGATCTGGTTATCAAGCCAGGAAGGACCAGTCATACTAGTAAAAGGGAAGACAACTTAGACTTTTTCTCTCCTTCCTCTTTGACAGATGTGACTGTTTGAGCATGGCAGCTGCAGCATATACTTATCTAGGGGAGACTGACTTGGGACTTGATGCCTCTGCTTTGTGTTTCTTTTGTTGAGCATAAGTGACTAAACTGTGATCTTGAGGTGGATGCTGCCAGCTGTGGAACACCTTTAGGAACACAAGGAGACAGAAGCATCTAGGTCCCTCAGTCAGCACCAGCTGAATACAAGTACTCTATGCAGCTGTTATAATGCTTCTTGGAAAAGACAATTATGACTTATGAAAGGACAAGTTCAAGCCACAGCCCAGCTTGACAGAATACATGAACCTTGAGGGAGACATCTGAATGGTATAGGACCAAGGTAAAGGTGAAAAGTTTTGTCAACAGTGCCACTAAATATTTCATGTTTAAAGTAACAATCTCCTGGGAGAGTACAGTCGAAGTTAGATTTTTCTGTATCATGCTTTAAGTCTTTGTTAATGTATATTTGTGAGTCTTTTGTATATTAAGTATTTCTTGTATATGTTGGAAATAAATAATTCCTATGTTTCTGATTTACCTTTTACTTTGAGTATCAGTCTTCTTTTTATGGAGGACTAGAATTTAGCCAAATCTAAATTAACTTAAGGTGTGTTTTTTTTTTCCTCTCTGAGCTCTGGAGTAAGGCACAAAAAAGCCAGAAACGATGAGGAAAGGAGTCTGGGCCCACTCCGTAAAGACCAGGTTCTCTCTAAGACTGTGGTACCTGGTTGAGCCCAAGGCTAAAAGGTGCCATTAGTGAAAGAAGTCTATCCAAGGACCAAGACCTGTTAGCAATCATCTTGTTGTATATAAAAGATATGCAACACTCGAATTATAGTATAATATTTCCCCTAATGGTGTATGGGCAGAGGAAATAGAAGGGGAAAAAAGGAATGCAAATAATGCCAATAATTTTTCTTTTTAAAATGTAAGATACTTTCAAAGAACTATAGTGGTAAACTAATACTAAGAAATGGTAGGGATACAAGTAAGAGATTTTATTAAATGCAACATCTTTAAATATACCCTTCAAAAAACTTTTTTTTAATTCTCTCACCACGGCATGGAATCTAGAGCTAGATTCTTCAAGGATGTCCAGTGAATTACAGATTCTGGAAAGTCCTATAATGCTTTGAATATGAACCTGGTGAAAAAGTGATTTTATTTGCTGTTCAAAAACCACCTTGCCTATATGGGGAGAGACCCAATACATGAAGAATGGTCAGTCAGTAGCAAGGTTTCTTTTTCCTTTTGTATTACCACAGCAACTCCTTGAAATTGCCTACAAAAATACAGAGGCACATAGAATAGAGGACCTTATAAATTATTAAGTCTGACCTTCCTCAGTTTACAGATAAGAAAATAGAGACCAAGAAAAGTCAAGTGGCTAGTCTCAGCCTATAACGTAGTTAGTAGCAATGCCGGGATTTGAAATTAGGTCTTCTCCCTCCCAATCTAACTGTTTGGCACTAATTTCTATTGATGACATATAGTACCAATAGAAGGAATACCTATCCTGATGAAATTGTGGATTGCTCAAAAAGTTAATTGTCTCAAGTGGCTTTTCCCCTCTTGAACAAGTTTCCATACTCACTTTTATACTACATCACACTTTTGTTTTTAACAGTTTTTATTTAGAGGTACCTAGATGGTGTTATAGTCATGGCCTTGGAGTCAGGAAGACCTGAGTTCAAATATAACTTCAGACACTTAACATTTCCTAGCTGTGTGGCTCTGGGCAAGTCACTGAACTCCAATTGCCTCAGCAAAAAAAAAAAAAAAAAAAAAATTCTACTTAAAATTGTACATATTTAATCTAGATCAGATTGCAATCTCAGAAGGAAGAGTTAAGAGGGAGAGAGAGAAAAATTTGGAACATAAAGTCTTACAGAAATGAATGTTTAAAACTATCTTTCTATGTATTTGGAAAAATAAAACAGTATTGAAAAATTTTAAAAGTTTATACTTAAAATCAAACCCATGTATCATTTTATTTAAAGAATATTATAATATAATTGGGTTAACTGGAAAACATGCAGTCCAGAGTTAAGGGAATACAAAGGGACATCATATGAAAACAGGATGATGAATATGCATATGCATACATACATACATATACATATATATGTATATAGTGTGTGTGTATGTATAAATATATATGTGTGTGTACATATATATACGTGTGTGTGTGTGTGTGTGTGTGTGTGTGTGTGTGTAGGCTGGCCATTGATTATAGGGGCTATTAAATGCCCGACTAAGGAGTTTGGGTATTATGAGGTACCACTGAAGTAGCAACTTACTGTAATGAAAAGGGCCTTGTACCACCAATAAGAATATACAGCTTTTAGTTTTGACTTTGCTATTAGCTGTTTGACCTTGGAAATTATTCTTTTCTTTAGGGCCTCAATTTCCCCCTCTGTAAAATAAGGAGGTAGAATAAGATATTCTCTATGGTTCTTTCCAAGCAGGAAATTCTATCAGCAAAAATAGTATATTTAGCAGTTAAGATAGAGATATGTACTCATACTAGTAGTGAAAGATTTCTTAATATCATTTGCTTGACTGCTCCCTCTACGGATATAGTCAGCCTATAAGCCCTTCATACCTTGGAGGTACTGTTATGGCTTCAAATAACCTTACGCTTAAAGATCAATCTTCTGGTGAACTCTTTCAAATGACCCAGGCTAGCCCTTGGATGAAAAATACAAAATTCACTAGTAGGACAAGTTCTCAATGCCCATGTAGCTTGGACTTGGGCACTACTGGCACAGCCCCAGGACAAGTTATTAGAGAAGGAAGTAGAATATTTAAGGGATCTAAGAAAAATATACTAATTGGAACAAACAAGATAACTCACAAAGGAAATAACATGCATGGCACTGGCAAGAGGCAAACACGCGTAAGGGTAAGTTGTCATTATTGAACTGCCAGTTCTTTATAAAAAAAGTCGATATTCTCTAGAAAAATATTCTTTTTTTCTTCATAAAAGAAATGGAATTTTTTTCCATAGAAGATCTACATTGTAAAGGGATTTGCTGATTCTTTAGGAAGTATTTTCCCATCAGTAAGCCCCCATCTGTGATGCCATGATTACTCATTTACTTGGGAAAATAAAGAGGGGGAAAAGAGTATCTTCCTCCCTCATTCATAAAAATATGTCAGTGAAGACTATTGATTCACTTTATTTCATAATCCTGTTTAAACTTTGAGAAAACAGAATAAAGAGAGATTGCTTTTTGCAATGTGGCTGATCTGATCAAACTTTAATAAGTCATCTCACATTTCAAAAACCACAAGATTACTGGTTTTTTCTGGATGAGGGAATTAAGTCAGAACTCACAGCCTATGCTCACCTATTCAATTTACTAAAGAGCTGAAAATCTGACAACATTAATTACTCTTCTTTCTCTTCAAAAAAGAAGAGACATAGCAAAAGTGTATACACATATATACATATACATACACACAGATACACACATATGTGTGTATGTATAAAATGGAAATAAAGGAACCAATCAAATTGTGAAATTCTAAGAGAAACAGAAAACCAGAATTCATAGAGGAGCTAGAGAAGAAGTGAGAAGAGCTGGGTTTAATTTCTAGTTTCATTCAATTGGTAGCTATATGACTATGGGTTTTCTCCCATAGTGCTCTCTGGCCCAAAGAGCTTTAAGGGAGGTGTGAACTCCCTTGAAGTTAGAAAGTGTACTTTGTGAAGCTAGCATACTTGTGGACTCCAATGAGTAAAGGTGTGAACACAAGCCTTTATTAATTAGTTCTACTTAGTACCTTGTTTCAGGTTCTGGCCAAAATCTTCTTGTAAGATTAGATCAACTCTAATTAGTTAGCAGTTAGTAAGGATTCCAACATCTCCCCCTTTCTTTTGTTAGATGAAAACACCAAAGGAAATAGGAAATCTAATCAGATTAGTGGGTTTCTGAAGGGGTACACATAAATCCATCAATATGGGCCAGAACTTTGTAACAGATATACATGGTATACATAAATCCATCAATATGGGAGGCATTATACACAATTTACATAAGCACATAGCAATATAACACAGGCTAGTAGTAATGTAACAACATGAATCAACCTGAAAATTTACACATGTCCGTAAGTCCTAGAAATAGTCCATAAGGAATCCATTGTCCATTAGTTCATGTGCCAGGAATCCAATAGTTCCTGTAAGCCCTGAAGTACTGCAAAAGTCTCATCAACAATTTTTCATCTTAAGGAATCCAATGATTCTCGCTGGTTTTTCAAGAACTAAAACAGTTTCATCTTGTGTTAGGAAATCCAATGATTACTGAAGATTTTAAAAGTCTTTTTAACAGTCTCCTTGTCAGCTATGCTCTTTCAATGGTGAGCACAATCAGCAACAGAACCACCCGATATTTCTTGAGTCTTCTTCTTTGTTTCAAGGGTCTGCTCCATCTCTCTGTGATGGACAAGGCAAATGCGGCTCGTCAGCACCCATCTGATTCCTTCTCCACATGTAGAGATGCAAGCAAATCCTCTCCCCCAAGCAGTTAGCCTATCTGGTCCCTTCCATTCACCACTTTCTGGGTCTCTCCACATCACCTGGCGATTATCTAAAGATAGTGGAGCTGCTCGCACTGGACACTGCTCTTCTGGTGGGTTATAAAACCTGTCTGCTGGAGCCAGTGCATCTTTATCAAAGATTAAAAAATTAATGGTATAGAGAACTAAATTTAGAAGTTCTCTAGGGTTATCCGTGGCTCCCCCCTTTCTTTTGTTTTTGGAGGAGTGTCTTAATGTCTCTGTTTCTCTTCTCTACTATTGCCTGTCCTTGAGGATTAAAGGGTATGCCAGTAGTGTGTAAAATCTTATACTGTGCACAAAAGTGTTCAAAATGTTTGGAGGTATATGCCGGTTCATTATCTGTTTTTATTTCTTGTGGCACACCCATAATTGCGAATGCTTGAATGAGGAATTCAGTGACCATTCAGGCTGTCTCTTTTGCTGCTGGTATGGCAAAAGTGAATCCTGAAAAGGTGTCTACCACAACGTGGATAAAAGACAGACGACCAAAAGATTTATAATGGGTCACATCCATTTGCCAGATTTCATTGGGTCTCAAACCACGAGGGTTCTTCCCTGGAGGCAGTGTAGGAGTGGAAGGGAAGGCAAGCTGTACAGCTTTTCACTATGCTCCTAGCTTCTTCTTTTGTAATCCCAAACTGTAAACGCAAAGCTCGAGCAGCCTGATGGTATTTAGAATGGGATTCCTGGGCCTCCTGAAATAAAGGCGTACTGGCTAACATAGTTAAAAGGCTATCTGCCTTTGAATTTCCATCAAAAATAGGACCTGGAAGTCCACTATGTGAGTGGACATGCAGGATATAAATCTTTCCTGGATGCTTTCTCACTTGCTCTTGAAGTTCCTTAAAGAGCTGATATATATTAGAAGCTGCAAATTTTATTTGGGCTGTGGCAATTCTTTGTACCACACCTACTGAATAGGCTGAATCAGATATTATATTTATGTTGCCTGGGTAATAAGTGAGAGCTAGCATGATTGCATATAATTCATTGTTTTGTGGGCCTTTAAATAAAGAAACTTCATAGCCCTGGGTGAGGGGGATAAACGTGCTCAGCTGCTGAATCTGGCCCGTGGGCCATAGTTTGAGGACCCCTGCACTAGACAATGGAGGTGTTGGGCAAATGTTTCTTCAACTTGTCATCTTACACAAAGGAAGTTGCTACTACAAGTAACCAACATATCAAATATATATCCTTTGTTTCCAGAAACAGGAAATCAGACTGGATGGCAATAAAGAGAAATGAACTTTTCTGGCCTCATTTTTACCCTTGTGGAAAAATAACAAATTAGCAGCCTGACAACCCCACTTTTGCTGCAAAATCTGCCACTGACTAGCTGAGACAACTCAACCTAATCCTATAAAATCAGTTAGCCTCAATTTTCTCACCTGTAGAAGGGAGGTAACCATGCCTGCCCTGATGTTTTGAGATCTAAAGGTTTTTAAAAAGAAGAAAAAGAGAAAATGAATTACAATTCAATAAAATAATAATGAACATTGAATGGTGGTTAAAGGTTTACAAATAACATCTCACTTGATCCTCACAACAATATTATTATTACTCCCATTTTACAAGTAAAGAGACTGAGGCAGACTTATCCAGGGTCGCTCGGCTAGTTGAGTATCTAAAGCCAGTTTAGAACTCAAGTTTTCCCGATTTCTTCAAGACTTCCTGAAAATCTTTATTCTACCCACTGTACCATACAGCTCTCTACAATCGAAGATTTTTGAAACCACAAAGAAAACTGTAAAGCACCATATAAATGTTAGATGCTATTATTATCAATATCATCTCAGGCTATTGATTTCTCTGACAAGAGTGATAACACTACAGAAATTTGATTCTTTGGGCTTTCAAATATATTATTCATTTTCTTTTTTTTTTAAAGGCTAAATCTGGGACAAGGTCTATTTCTGGCAAATGCCAGAAATCATCTGGGCCCATATGCATATGAGGATGATGACCTTGAAAAAGAAATTCTAGTGACTTGCTTGCTCTGCCACTCAGTACTCTCTAGGGGTTGCCAGTTTCTTGGGAACCACAGATTGGGATGATACAAAAGTTCTAGTCAATTTCGTGCTTAGAAGTCAATTTTCTGAAAAGATCCAAAGCAAATATGCATGGAACTCTGAAATTCAACCTCTAAATCACAAAAATCACTAATCTAGTAAAGGAGGGAAGAAGGGATCAAGAAAGGCTCAAGGGAATAAACAGAAAAGCAGAGAAATTCTAATGCCTCTTCCATAAAAGGACCTTTCAATTACCTGAAGATAACTATCATTCCCCTTCTAAGCCTTCTCTTTTCCAGGATAAGTATCTACAGTTCCTTCAGGTGATCAATCAACATCCATCAAATGCCTGTTGTAAGCCAGGTACTATGGTAGGTGCAAAGGATACAGAAACAAAAACTGCCTCCAAGGGGCTTACATTGAACCATGAGAGACTTAAGTGTCTAAGTAGATATAATATCAAAGCAAAATAAACAAAAGTTACTTGGGGAGGAAAAGCACTAACTGGGGGTAAGAGGTGGGGTTTCATAAAAGCTTTATGTACAAAGTAATGCTCGAGCTGAGTCTAAAAGGCAATAAAGGACTTCATGAGCCTTCGTTTTATCTTTTATCTTTTTGGGGGAGCTCTCCAAGTAATCACTATCTATAGCAATAACTATGCTCTCCATATCGGAACCTGATAGTGCAGATATAGCCTGACAGAGTCAGAATCTAAGCAGGACTACCATCTCTTTATCATATTCTCCTAATTCTAAGCATAAACTTAGATTATGTCTCTTAATATTTTCTTTCTTAGAAGCCAGATCCCACTCTTGACTCAGACTGAGTCCACTACAATCAATAGATCTCTTGGATAAATTATTGTCTACTCATTTATGATGGTGAATCTTTCAGCCCTAACTCTAAAAATTCTTTTTTCCCTTCTAAATTTCATCTCACTATGCTGACAAACTTCATTAAACTTCAACCACTTTTCTAATTTCTCAAGATTATTTTGGATCTTGATTCTAGCATAAAACTAAGAGGCTAATACTCCTAGTTTTGTGTCATAATAATAATTTCCTATATCCCTTTATCTGTGTCAATAATGGAAAAGAAATTTAAAAGAATAACGACTCAAGGACAGTATTCAGTGGCACTCCACCAGAGACCACATTCCAAGTTAGTATGTATACATCAATTCTTTAGGATTGGTTACTCGGCCAGTTCTAAATTCACCAAAAATATTTCCATTCAGCCACTCTCTCCACCTTTTCCATCAAGATACAATGAAAAATTGCCAAATGCTTTCCTTAAAATCAAGGTAAACTATATCTACAATATTCCTCTCATCTACAGTTGTCTAGGAGTTCAACTGAAACAAGTAAATACAATTTTATTGACACTTCTGGTATTATGCAGTTATTTTTCCATCATGTATGATTTTTAGTGACCCCCATTTGGGATTTTCTGGGCAAAAATGTATAATGGTTGGACATGTTTTTCTTCAGTTTATTTTTAAACTTTCTCTTTCATTTAATATTTTATTTTTCACCAATTACATATAAAGACTATTTTAACCTTTGTTTCTTAAAAGTTTTGAATTCCAAATTTTCTCTCCCTTAACCTTGCCTTCCTCCCCTCATTGAGAGGCAAGAAAATTTATATAGGTTATACTTATGCAGTTATGCAGTTGTGTACATTTACATGCTAGTCATGTGAAAGAAAACAGAAAAACAAGAAAAATAAAGAAAAAGAATGCTTTGAGCTGCATTCAGACTCCAAAAGTTCTTGCTCTTCTCCAGTTCATTTTACAAATGAAGAAACTGAAGGAAACAGGGGTAAGCAACTTGCTTAAGGTCACGTAATTAATATCTCAGGCGAGATTTGAATTCAAGTCTTTCTAACTCCCAATCTGGTACTTTAACCACATGCCACCTACTTTTTTTAAGTAACCACATGCCCTTTGCTTTTTACTTGTTTTTAATGAAGGCCCAATGATTCTTTTAGCTCATTATTTACTTTGCTAAATGTCAACTCAAAGTCTCTTTAGGCTGTTATCCTTTATGATTTTTAATAGGAATCAAATTAAGATTTTGTTCTGTTCCATTTTCTTGAAAACTTTTTCTCTTGTCTAGTCTTGCCCATTTCTTCTATTCTACAGTACATAACATGCCAGTACATTGCACTAGACTTGGCAACAGTCATCTGGTCCTACTGATATGACTCGACTAACTTATCAAGTTCTCAAAGGCACTTTCTTACTTTTCCCTATTTCTTTCTTACTATTTTTGTTTAAGAATCTTATGATAACCAAAGTTAAAATCTAGAACTTCCAAATCAAGGAAAAATTCCTTTGGCATCCAAAAAGGAGCACTTGAAATACTAAGGAATCATAGTGAGTATCTTAATTTGGGGGTTTCTTTCTTCAGCTGAATAGGACTTTTTCATGTTACCTTGTGTCTAAGAGTTTGGGGCAATTTGCATTTATAATTTCTTAAAATACAGTATACAGACTTTTGTAGTGCCATGAAGTCCACATAGCCTATTAATTCTTAGATGGTCTCTCCTTAACTTGTTTAATGTGCCAACTATTCTTATGTTACAGTTATCAAATTCTTTTCTGATTTTTCTACTTATAGGCATTGCTTTAACACATCATTAAACCACTGTTTTCTCTGTGATCCATTCTAATTTTCAAAGCATTTCATTCTTGGGTGATATTTTTAGCCATCTGTTCTAAGAACTATTTCTCCTAACTATTCTTTTTCCTCCTATCTTTTCCTCTTGGTATCTTATTTCCTTTTTTCAAGGTGTAGACACCATGGCCAGAATTTTCTTTTTACCGAGGCTCTACTTGGACCCTGGGTTCATCCTTCTGGCTAATCTCGGGCCAAATTCTTTCTTTATCATGAATGGCATTTTCTTCTATGTGCCCAGATATGCAGCTTTATTTTTCTTCATTTTCTCCAGGATGACACCAGTAGACATTGCTTGATCATGACTTGAGTGGCAAAGAATAGACACTACTTATTACAGAAACGATCTGGCCCTATTTAGGCCAGACTTGCCTGGGGACTTAAAACACAGAGTTCCTGAAAGCTGATCAAACTTTGTAGCCCACTGAGGCTAGTACTCCTATTGTCCTGAGCTTGGTACAATTATAATTATGTCTCCTGTCAAAGATTGTGGCCCTGGGGTGACTCAAATGGATGCCACAAGACTTCTTGACACTTCTCTTTCTACCTATACATGCTTTCCCATTTTCCATGATTCTGCATGATTCTGGCTGGTTTCTTGTGTAATTCTGCATTGGATAGAGCACTTTATAGTTGATTCTTTTTCGTTTTCTCCATTCTGATTTTATATAATACAATTCTGTAACTTTACTGAGGTGTTTATGAAGGATCTGGGGTCTTCTACGTCAGGACATACTGTAATTGTTCCAAGTGTATCTGTCATTTATGTAGAACTCATTAAAACATTAAAAAAGTTAAATTGAAGAAACTTTACATAGAAAAGCATGAATTGTATGTAATAGGGACAAACTAGAACAATTCCCAATAAGAACAAGAGTGAGCAAGGCTTCCCACTAATACGATTACTAGTCAATATTATATTAGAAATGTGAGCTTTGGCAATCCAGTGGCAAAAGAGATTAAAGGAATTAGAGTAGGTCATGAGGAAACCAAATTATCACTCTTTGCAGATGAGATAATGGTATACTTAGAGAACCCCAGAGATTCTACTAAAAAGCTATTAGAAACAATCCACAACTTCAGCAAAGTTGCAGGGTACAAAATAAATCCACATAAATCATCAGCATATTTATACATCACCAACAAAATCCAACAGCAAGAGATATAAAGAGAAATTCCATTTTAAATCACTGTTGATAGCATAAAATATTTGGGAATCTATCTGCCAAGGGAAAGTCAAGAACTATATGAACACAACTACAAAACACTTTCAACACAAATAAAGTCAGACTTAATCAGTTGGAAAAATATCAAGTGCTCTTGGATAGGTTGAGCGAATATAATAAAAATGACAATACTACTTAAATTAATCTAGTTATTTAGTGCCATAACAATCAAACTCCGAAGAATTTTTTTTTTTACAGATCTAGAAAAAATAGTAACAAAGTTCATCTGGAAGTGCAAAGAGGTCAAGAATTTCAATGAAATTAATGAAAAAAATGCTAATGAATGTGGCCTAGCTGTGCCAGACTTAAAAGTATATTATAAAGCAGTGTTCATCAAAACCATTTGGTACTGGCTAAGGAATAGAGTAGTCGATCAGTGGAATATGTTAGAATCATAGGACAAAATACACAATAACTACAGCAATCTAGTGTCTGAGAAACCCAAAGACCCCAGCTTTTGGGATAAGACCTCACTATTTGACAAAAACTGCTGGGAAAATTGGAAACTAGTATGGGAGAAATTGGGGCTCACCCCACACCTGACACCACATACCATGATAAGATCTAAATGGGTTAATGATTTAGACATAAAGAGTGATATTTTAATCAAATTAAAGGAACATAGGATAGTTTACCTTTTAGATTTGTGGAGAAAGAAGAAATGTGCCTCCAAAGAAGAACTGGAGCTCATAACTGAACACCAGACAGATAATTTTGATTATACTAAGTTTAAATGTTTTTGTAAAAACAAAACTAATACAGACAAAATTAGAAGGGAAGCAATAAAGTGGGAATCATCTTTACATTTAAGGGGTCTGATAAAGACCTCATTTCTAAAATACATAGAGACTGACTCAAACTTAAAAGAATCCAAGCCATTCTCCAATTGAGAAATGGTCAAAGGATATGAACAGGCAATTTTAAGATAAAGAAATTAAAACTATTTTGAATCATATGAGAAGATGCTCTAATTCATTACTGATCAGAGAAATGCAAATTAAGACAACTCTGAGATACCACTATACACCTCTCAGATTGGCTAAGATGACATGAAAAGACAAGGACAAAGGTTGAAAGGGATGTGGAAAAACTGGGACACTAATGTTGGTGGAATTATGAACAGATTCAGCCATTCTGGAGAGCAATTTGAACTATGTTCAAAAAGTTATAAAACTGTGACCCTCTGACCCAGCAGTGTTTCTATTGGACCTATATCCCAAAGAGATGTTAAAGAAAGGAAAGGGACCCACATGTGCAAAAAGGTTTGTGACAGCCCTTTTTGTGGTGGCAAGAAACTGGAAATTGAGTGGCTGCCCATCAGTTGGAGAATGGCTGAATGAGTTATAGTATACGAATGTTATGACATATTATTGTTCTATAAAAAAATGTTGAGGAGGATGGTTTTTGAAAGGCCTGGAGATACTTACATGAACTGATGCTAAGTAAAATGAGCAGAGCCAGGAGATCATTGTACATGGCAACATCAATATTATACGATGATCAATTCTGATGAACATGACTCTTTTCAACAATGAGATGACTGATGCCAGTTCCAATTGTTCAGTGATGAAAAGAGCCATCTACATCCTGAGAGAGGACTGTGGGAACTGAATGTGGATCACAAAATAACATTCTCACTCTTTATTGTTGTTCACTTGCATTTTGTTTCCTTATACATTAATTTCTTTTTTTGATCTGATTTCTCTTGTGTGGCAAGTGAATTGTATAAATATGTTTACACATATTGGATTTAACATATATTTTAACATGTATAACATATATTGAATTGCTTGCTATCTAGGGGAAGAGGGAAGGGAAAGGAGGAGAAAATCTGAAACACAGGCTATGCAAGTTACAATGTTGTCAAATTATCCGTGCATATGTTTTGAAAATAAAAGCTTTATTATTAAAAAAAAAAGAAAAGCATGAATTGTTTCTCTATGTTTCAGAATTACCTTGATTTGATACTTCTCTTTATGTCCTCTACAGAGCCACATTATGAAAACAGGATTAAAAGCATCTTTTTCGGATGTAAGGGAAAAATTATATAAACATTATATTCATGAGTGATATTTTTGTTTAGACCATGGAATAAATTCCTACTGATATTTCGGTGATTAAATCCCCAGAAATCATGATGCCATCATGTTTTCCAAAATATTTATAGAAGTAGGAAATTTAATGTATTTAAAACCATAAGTATTTTAAATTTTTATGCATTAAAAATTTTAAACTAATTGACCTATGTTCTTTATTTCTGGATATCTTTTAATTGCTTATGCAAACATTCAATAAACATACTTGTTATTTACTATTTAGATGATCCATAGCTGTTGATGCAGCCAAAACATAACAGTGTTTTGATTAATTCTGTGACACTAGTTTAAATTTCTATGAAAAATGGTAGACTTTTCTGCTTTGAATTTTGTTCCAGATGCAGGATGTCACTGATATAGCCACCTTCCATTGTGAAAACTTCCTACATTGAAACAGAAATTTTCCTGGATGCACTAAGAGGTCAAATGGCAAGCTCTTGATCACATAACTTATGTGTCAGAACGATGACTTGACCCTCAGTCCTGGGTTATTCTGAAGTTTGTCCTCAATCCAGTATGCCATGTTGCATTTTTTTAAAGCTTATATATAAAAAATTCAGTATGACCTTTTTGGAAAACTTTTATCAAGGGAATTTGTTTTTTGAAAAAAAGCAAATCATGCCATCTGTATCAGGCTACATGCTCAGAAACTAACCCTGATTAAGAGCAGGGAGAAGAGGAGAAAGAGTTAAATAGACAAGGGGTCCATATAGAATGATTTTGATAGCTGCTTTTTCCAATCCCTCTTCTGGAGCCCTTGAAGAAAGGAAGTAAAAGCTCAGGAAAAAGACATTTAAAAGACAAACTCTCAATTAATTCACTCAAAGAACTGAAGTAGCAGAAACTGTTTTCTGGGAATTGAGGGAGGGAATAGAAATTGAGACACAAGCAGTCCACGTTTATTTTGACCTTGAGTCAAGCCAAAGTGGTGATGATGATGATGATGATAACTCATATTTATGTAATACTTATTCTGTGTCCAAGCACTGTGCTACGTGCTTCACAATTGTCACATTTAAGCTTCAAAATTACCTTGACCAGAGTTCAAATCCAGCTTCAGACATTTAACACTTACTAGCTGTGTGATCCTGGACAACTCATTTAACCCCAATTGCTTCAGTAAAAAATAAAAGAAAATAAAACAATCTTGGGAGGTAGGCACTATTTTAATTCTCATTTTGTACATGAGGAAACTGAAGCAAACAAAAGTTAAAGTGACTCTGTCTGAGATCCCATAGCTAGAAATTATCTGAGGCTCATTTAATTAATAAAAGTACACAAAGGATGGAAGAAGCTTTTAAAACTGTTCCCATTCTTGGAAGGTCAGAGTTATTTTATTTTTCCTCCAAATCTTTCCAGAGACTAGAGATGAGTTAGAAGCATAACCCAAACAGTTATGACTATGACTGGCAGAGTGGAAGCTCTGAAAGTTGGTATGGGCAACCACACCAAAGATTGGACCCCAACACTGTATATGTCAAGGGTACCTGCAAAAATAATGGAAGAGAAGGAGCGCAAGGAGGGATTGGTATCTACTGGTCCCCATGATCTAAATATAAGTAGAACACATTCTGGATGACAAAGTAAAGAGTATCATTAGAAGCAGCTGCCAAGGGGATTGAACAAGCAAAGGCCCAAAATAGGGAAAAACGCATTGTGTGCACAGATAAGCAATTTATCACAAAGGTATGAACTGGATTAACAATTGGAAAGAAACTGGCTGGAAAACAAGTAAAAATAAATATGTTGTCCATAAAGACCAATTTACCAAGTTAAATAATATGACTCAGTCATGAGCAACTAGAAAGAAGTGAGAAGACTAGTTCAATACTTGCTGATGTTTGTATTCAGGTTAAAGTTTCACTGTTTAACCCTGAAATATAATCTCCAAAATAATGTTCTTTATCTTCCTGTCCCATCCCTTCCCTTGCTTTGGAATTGTATTTCGTGACTATCTTTGGCCATTTTCTTCATATGCTTTCTTGATATTTATATGTGTTATTTTATTTTTTCTTTAATAATACAAATAAGAAATAAATGCATATTATAAGTAACTGTAGAAATTGTTTTATAGTCTTCTTATTTACCCAGCAGGTAAATTCTAAAATGTTGTCACCCACTTCTACCCCTCAAGTATGAATTTGATCATCAACTGTCTTTTTTCCATTATATTCAATTTATATTCCATAAAAAAGAGTAAATAAAAAGTTAAGAATTAGAGAAAACTTACTGAACTGCATACTAGGGATTAATTATTTTGTGCAAAGAAATGGCACTGACATTTGGCTACACATATGATACTCTGAAAGTCTTTAAACAATAAAGATGAATAGGTTAAGTATTCAAGTTTTCTCCTTTAGAAGAGTTACAGCCATATTTAGTAAACTCTCTTGCCAGTCCAAAACATGCTATTACAACATAGACACATTTATTATTGTGGTGGGCCAGGACAGCTAGATGGTGCTGCAGTAGATAGAGAACTATAGAGAGCCAGAACTTTGGAGAAGTATATTTGAACAAAGGTGTTAACTCAGCGGAATTGATAAGACAGTGGTTATCTAGTTTAGCATGGTGATTAATAGTTCTTTAGTTCAGTATGATTGATTTAATCTTACAATAAGGTGTTAACTCAGGGGAATTAATGATTCTCTAGGTTACCTGTACTCATTAGTATAGTTCTACAAGTTGATACCTATTCTACAAGACTGACACCTATAATGATGTACTTATAAAAGAGTATATAAGAGCTAAAAGATCTGGGAGGAAGACAGACTCGAAGATAAAGACTCTCATGGTGGCTGTCCTGTCTCTTTCACCTGGGCCCTGCCTAGCTTTCTGGAGGTCCTCCGGAATGGGTCTTGGTTTCAGTGGAGAAAGGCAGGAGGCAGGAGGTAAGAGAGCCACCAGGATGGTCTCTATCTTGAAGTCTGTCTGAGCCTGAGAGTTTGAGCTCCAGCCTCCAGTCCTCTGCCTTCTGGCTGAGTTTTGTCCCAGTTTATATGCTTTATTACAATTACATCATTACAGTATACTGAGTATAAACCAAAATTATATCATTAGGGAAGCATTATTTATTGCAAGATTAAATCAATCATATTGAACTCATATGCTAAACTAGATAACCATTGTCTTACCGATTTCAATGAATTAACACCTTGTTGTAGGATTAAATCAATACTGAGCCTTAAGTATATTTCTCCAAAGTTGGATTTCAGTGGAAAAGCTCCGATCCTGATCCAGTGGAAAAGCCTCTGATCCTGATCCAGTGGAAAAAACTTTTCAACCCAGAAATTAGGGTGAGTGCAACAAAGAAATTTTGTTAAAAGAGTTAAAGTAGAATTTCATCTAAGATGGGACAGATGTTTAGAAAATAGCCTTCTGTTTCAGTTCAAGGAAAATGTTTAGAGAGCATTGTCAAAATTATGGAAAGCCAAGGTTTAATTATAATTTTGGAACAGATCACTTAACTTTTAGAAACTGTTAAGTACATATGTCCTTGGTTTTCTACAGAAAAGGAATTAGATTTAGACAAGTGGAAATTAATAGGAGAAAAACTAGGTGAATATTACAGATCCAATCTAAATTCAATGGAGCAGAAATTAGAAGGAGAGGATCTTTGTCAATACGCCAGAAGCCCTCTCTCCGAGGCAAGACAAGAGAGAATACATTTTCCACTTGGCTGGCTGGTCGCAGAGGAGAGTTCAGCTGAACTGGAGAGGAGCAACTCTGGTGGCAGACGAAGAGTTTTCAGAGGATAAAGCTACGAGTGAGAGTTCAGTGGACAACCAGATTCATCTTCATCTCACACCACTGTAGCTGGTGGCTGGGCTCCTGCACGCCCCCCACTGAGACCAAGCTGGTCTGAAAGACTCACCAGAAAGCTAGCCGAGCCCCAAGAGAAGGAAACAAGAGATTCATTCCATCTCTGTGCTGGTTGGAGGCTGAAGATAGCAGAGGCAGAGGCTAACGGACAGAACCTTTGGATTTGGAGATATTTGGAAGGCTCTAAGCTAAACCAGCTGTGTTTTGAGAAGAACAAGAACTCCAACATTTGAACTCATAACAATTTTCTTTCCTTTTTCTAATCAAATTGTCTCTCTTTTGAGAGACAATTGTTTGAGACAATTGTTCCCTTTACAGAGAACCAGATCAGGAGTCAGAGAGACTCCTCTTGCTTAATTCAAATATGGCATCAGGCACTTATTAGCTGTGAGGCAATCACTTCACCCTGTTTGTCTCAGTTTCCTCATCTGTAAAATGAGCTGGAGAAGGAAATGGCAAGCCACTCCAGTATCTCTGCCAAGAAAACCCCAAAAGACGTGACAAAGACTGAATAACAACCACCACGCATATTTTTAGATGTGGTAGATGAGGTAGACATTAGGGATGCTATACAGGGACCAGGAGTGTGTTGACAATGTTCAATAATCAACTTTCCTTTGGAGAGATATGCTTATATTTATAAGTTCTACATGGATCATGAAGATTCCTTCATCACTTCTTAATTCTACATGGTCAACAAGACAATAAATCAAATCCTGATTCATAGTATTTGTCAATTTCCAATGTAGAAACACTGATTATGAAAATTTAACAAAAGTCTCAAGCCAGGTACTTTGAGCTGGCTACCAAGGAATCACCCCTGGGGTAACCTAAATGTCTTAGTGTGATCTGAAGCTATTAAAATTATTAATGTTTTAAAAAAACTTTAAATAGTGCAAAGACTTTTGGGATATACTACACATTTTTAATGATTAAAATATTCTTTCCTTGTTCCATTTTACATTATGCTTTGCTATTTACTAATTACAATTAGGAAAACATGTTTATCATGACAGTTACATGGCACAGTAGATTGAGCACTAGCCCTAAAGTCATGAGGACCTGCATTCAAATCTGACCTCCAACATGCTAAATAAAACCCCAATTCCCTTAAAAAGGAATGGAAAGGGAAAGGGAAAAAAGAAAATTTATTTTTCTAATTGTAAAGAGAATTATTATTTACTTAAAGCAGAGGAGGTTGATTTTTGTCACATTCATGTACTATAACCATATTGTTAGGTTAACTAATTCTCTCTTTTTTTTTGGTGATTATTTTAATTTTTACATTCATTTTTTATTTAAATTTCTAAACTCTCTCTCTCTCCTTTCAGCTTCTCCCCAACTTTTTAGAAGGAAAGGCCTATAACACCAATTATATCTGTGAAATCATGAAAATTTTACTTACATATTGGTTACATTGCAAAAAATTTTAAAAAGTGTGCTTTAGGCTGCACTCAGGATTCATCAGTCTTCCCTCTGGTGATACATGCAAATTCTTCAATCACAAGTCTTTCAGAATTATTTTGGATTACTAAATTGATCAGCTATGTCTTTCACAACTGATTGTTACAATACTGTTCAATGTTCTCTCAATTCTGCTCACTTCAAGTTATATCAGTTGATATAAGTCTTCCCAGGTTTTTCTGAAAGCATTCTGCTCATCATTTCTTATAGCACAATAGTATTCCTCCACTATCATTTACCACAATTTGTTCAGCCATTATCCAATTTATGGGGATCCACTCAATTTCTAGTAGTTGGCCGCAACAACAAAAAATACTATAAATATTTTTAAACGTAAGGGTCTGTATCCCCTTTTTCTTTGAAATATTTGGGATAAAGACCTGGTATTAGTATTGTTGGACTACATGGACTATGGATATAGATACAGATAGATATATAGATATATGTGCACAAAGAACATAATTCCAAATTGTTCCCCCAAAAGGTTAGATTACTTTATAACTCTACCAATAGTGCATTAGTGTACATACTTTTCCACATCCCCTCCAGAATTTATCTTTTTCCTTTCCTTTTAGGCTCTGTAAGCATAACATTGTATTATCTGCAAAGTGATACCTTTGCTTTCTTGTTGCCTTTTCTTATTATTTCTATTAACTTTTTCTCATCTTATTGATGTAGATAGTATTTGTCGTACAATATTAAATAGTAACATTTATCATGGACATCCCTGTTTCAATCCTCATCTTATTGGGATAGCTTCTAATTTATCCCCATTACAGACAATTAGATTTTTGATTGTGGATGGATAAAACGTAGTATTTTAACACAAGCCACATGAATTCCTGTGCTGTCTAGGAATAGGTATTGATTACATTTTGTCAAATGCCTTTTCCATATCTAATGATGTAATCAAAAGGGTTTTTTTGTCTTGTTACTGATATGGTCACTTATGCTTATACTTTTCCGAATATTGAAACATTCCTGCATTCCTGGTATAAGTCCTACCTAATCATAGTGTATCATCTTTGTGATATATTGCTGTAAGTCTGCTTGCTAGCTTTCTAGCTAATTTTAAATTTGAGAATAATGAGAACAAGCTATGGATAATAATAAGCTAGGGTATTATATGGTTTTAAAGGCATAATCCTAGCCATTATCACAGGAAAACAAAGTAGATGAACACTATGTATTGTCCAGATTATACAAAGCAGTTAAACAAGAAACCCATTGTCTTAGTGCCTATAAGAAGAACAATGCTACAGAACAATAATAAGAAGCATACAGAATTTGCCAAGGAGGAAGAAAATGGTCTGAATAAAATATGGAAGTGTGCAATGCTTCTGTTGACTCTACATTCGTTCCCACAATAAGAACCAATCACTTTCACACCAATATGAGGTTCAGAAAAGAGGACTCATTTGTGTATTAAGTCACATCTGCTAATAGGTGTTTGAGTTTGGTTCCAAATCTACGTCTCCTGTACCCAAATCCTGAACTCTTTCAATTTTATCGTGTTGTGGTGTAAAGTGAAAATTCTTTTATATTCTTAGATGAATATTATCACTTTATCCCATTCTTTTGATCTGGTTGATTTTAAGTAATGCTGCCTACTATTCAGATTATTTTAAAAAAAAACAGCTTGCTAAAACTAATAATTCTGAAAAACTGTGTGTAATAAATTATCCTTTGATTGGGTTTTATTATGATTAATTTAAACAAAAAAGTAGAATTCTGACCTCAGAGTGATTGAATATTCTCTCATTTTCCCTTGTATCACCATCATTTTCTCCAGTGCAATTGTCTATTTTAGGAACCCTGGCCAAATTTTGTTAGCAATAGGGTGTATGTGAAACACACAAGAATAATTTAATCTTTCTATTCGAAGGAATCTTCAAAGAGAAGGAACATGGTTAAAACTGGAGGAGATCAGGAACTCTGAAAAGTATAACTATGGCACCTATTTGAGAGAAACTAATTACCAATCAATCAAGCAGAGTGCTGCTATAAAGAGTGGGTGGAGTAAGACTGTGATCCCTATCTTGAACTCTCTGAGAAGAAAAGGAGAGAATCCTTGGAGGTTAAGAGATGAAATCAACAAGCAGTTGGAAATGGGGACAGAGATCGATATGATGGGATGTCCCCTCAGAGGAGGAGGAGGTGATGTATTCCTGTTTGATTATGAGAGAAAAGGATCTGGAAATAGTAGAAGAAGAGGAAGAGCTAACTCTGACTACTAGACCAGTGTTTCACGGGATATTAGAAAAGGAAAAAACAGAACTGGAAAGAGTAGCCAATGACCCAGTGTCTTCTAGGGAATGCTAGGTTTTTCTGAGCACAAAATGATGCACAGAGTATAGAAGGAAGAGATCCAGGGAGTCCTGGGCTGGAAAATGATAGAGAAGCAAGACTTCTGTACAATTTTTAGAAATCCCACACCTTGCATCCACAATTATGTCATGTGCCAGATACATAGTTACCAAAATCACAAAAATAGCAAATGATGTGAAAACTTCCACATAATGTAAAGTTTGAAGCAGAAGAATGACTAAAAAACTTATGCTCCCACCCTCATTTACACTGTGTCTATTACACCCCTATGCACCCCAAAATACAAGCTTCTCTTTGGAATTTTGACTAGGAAAACTTATATTACTTCAAATTTAGCAATGACCTGTTATGATCTACTCCTTAATATTGAAAGAGAAAAATCACACTCACCTATTCCTGAGACCTGAGGTGAACAAGTGTACTAGTAAAGAAGACACAACATAACACATACATACAGAAAGAAGAGGGTGGGCTTACGTTAAAAGTTGCTAGTTAATGTAATCTTTCTTATGCAATGCCTATGTATTTACACATGTGTGTACACATGTATACGTGAGCATACACACACACACAAACTAGCATCACCACCGGCTGACAACAATATGGTTTAAACTAAAAAAACTATTTAGTTTGAGGGGGGAATTGCCCAGCCTAAGTGTCCTTCCTAGAAAAAAACGACAACTAAGAAACAATGATTTTGGAGAGGAGGAAAGTAGAGAAAATTCTAGATGAAATATTACCTTATCAGAGGCAAATATAGCAGAGAGGTAAGAAGATCAGGAGACAAAGGATGGCTGGACAGAGACCAAGCTCCAAAACAGACATATCATCAGAGAGACACATAAGAAAAAAAGGAAAACTGGACAGGCAGAACACGAGAGATCATATATAACCCAATTAAAAAAAACACATAATGGGAAATGATCCATAAATATTCAAAGAAAGAAGGACAAAACATTCTACAGATAGCCCTGAAATAAGGGATCAACAACAAGAAATTCTGGAAGAATGCAAAAGAAATTTAGGATAAATGAGAAAAACATAAATATGGAAATAAGGATTTAAGTGGAAATTGGTAAGACAAGCAAAAGAGCAGGACATTTAAAGCACATAAAAGAGATAGTCTCTCCAAACAATAGAGGCTCTAAAAAATAGACAAGAAACTGAAAAATATAAATGAAGAGAAAAATTTGGCAAAAGAGCTATGAAACAGAAACACTGAGACAATAAACGAGTTCCATACAAAGCTGAATGGCTGACTTTGAGGATAGGGTGTTTAGAGCCATATATATATATATTATATATATATATATATATATATATATATATATATATATATATATATATATATATATGTATGTATATATATACATATATATATATGTACATATATATACACACATACATATATATATGTACATGTGTATATATGTGTGTGTGTATATATGAATATGAAAATGAGACTTCTATCAAAAAAAGATTGATTGAAACATCTGAAGAACATATTAAAGAAGGTCATGTAAGAATAAAAAAATGCCCAGAAGTACTAAAAATGGGGGGAGGGGGGAGAATGATGAATATTATTTACAGATCATTGACAGATCAGTCCACTGCGTCATTGAGGTACATAATCTTTAAACATGAGAATATCAACATCATATTGCAATATTACATTTTCCCAAGAGGAAGCAGCTTTATGAATCAAAGAAACTCAATTCCAAATAGTCCAGGATCCGACCTTGTCTAGAAGAAAGTAAACTAGCTATTAGAATGATATTTTCAAAAAAGAAAACACATCCCAAAATTATTAAATTCACAAGAATGTCAGCAATATAAGACATGTGCATATGACCAGATAGAGAAGCACAACTAGACAAATACAAAAAAAAAAAAAATCAGGGGATTTAATATAGTACGAATTTAAAAGGAGTTAATAATGTGGCATTGCAATTTCTACTAACTAGAAAATCTCTTACTTATGACGGGCCTTCAAATAAGAAGGATCAGATTTGTTCAGTTTAGTACTATCAGACAGAAAAAGGAGAAATAGGCAAATACTACACAGATATACATTTTATCTGTACACAAGGGAAAGTTCCTTATTAGTGCTGGTCCCAAGCCTTAATGAGTGTTTTGAGATCCTCACAGGAAGTCTTCAAGCAGAGGCTGAACACTTGTCAAGGTAAAAGTTTCTTACCACTACAACTGCCTAGCTGATCCCTTAGATCCCAGCTGACTCAGACATTTTGTGCTTTGGAGTCACTCAAAAAGTAAAAAGAATATAGCATATACGAGGAGAAGGCATTTTAGTTATCAGGAGACTAACTTCATTTTATAGATGAGGGTCCTGAAGTCTAAAAATAATTGTCCAAGGTGACATAGCTACTAAATAAGTATCAAGGACATGATAGAATCTTGGGTTTTCTGTCACCAAGTCCAAGACACTTTTAGTCCCCTAGGCTAAAGAATCCATTCAATAGCCAGCCTAAGCAAAAGGATCTCATATAGGAGCATCCATGGCAATGTGTTCTGTCACTATCCCAATTAACAGCCTTCATTATTAACATATCACAAGCACAGGTATGGCAAAACCAAGGGTTTCAACGCACATGTGTCCTTGTTTGACATCCTCAAGCTTTTTTTTTTTTTTTTTTTTTAAACAAAGGAGTTTGGCATCCATTCTAGTTACAACATGCCTAGTTCTTCGTGTACATACATTCACACTTTTTGACAAGGTTCTTTATTTGATGGAGAACTTGTGTTTTGTGTCAGAAATTCCTGATGAGGTAGGATGTAACTAGAAATTCAAATCAGAACTGCACCCGTTTTCTGCACTTATCTACAAAAGGTCAAACTTATGGACACAAAGTGAATGTGAAGTGAAGATAATTGCCCTATCTTACTCCCATGGTGGAAACTATTAATTGCTTAAGGGGATCACTATGCAATTTACAAAGAGCATTCTTCCTGTAACTCTGAGAAAGGCTGTGGCAGCTGTACTCAATTTTACTTGTGAGTAAACTGAGGCTTAGAGTATTTAGGTGACAGCTTACATGACCAGTATCAGAGTCAGGATTTAAACATGAGTCTCCTATTACCAAGTCTACCATGTGACTAGCCAATGAAATTGGATAACATTTTGTCATCTAATGCTTCAAGGGACCTGGGTTATCATCACTTTAGGGAATCTGTCCAATAGACTGCATCACACACCACCCAAGACATTTTATGCTACAAATTCTTTTCCTTGCCCACTCAGAAATCTTTCTGAGAGGCTCTGTCCAACAAAGAGAGGCTAAGCCACAATCCTGTGAGTATCCATAGCCCCATGGACAGCGGCCATCTCTTGTTTTTTCCATATGGTCAGCCCACCTCGTTTTCTAATATTATAGTTTCTAAATGATGTATTTTAGATTACTTCCTGAGAATAAGTCATTATTAGTGATATGAGGAAACTTACTCCCTCCATTGACTTCTGGGTTACTCGTAAATGTAGTGTTTCAGAAAATGTGGTATTCCGTGATTTGCTTCCATTTAGTATACCCATGAGAATATTGGTTTTCTAAAACAGTGGTATCAAGCATACAGCCCACAAGCCACATGCGGCCTACAACATTCCTGATTGAAAACCAAATCAGATAAAAATGTAATTGGAAAATATTTAACAAAATAAATAGAAATACAATAAAACATAGATAACACTACATTTTTAAAATGAAGTCAATATGTGGCCCCACAGGGATCCTTATGTATCATTTAGTAGCCTCTGTTGCTATTTGAGTTTGACACCATTGTCCTAGACCACATTCTTTTTTTTTTTTTTTTAATTTTTTTTTTAAATTTTTTATTTAATAATTACATTATATTGACACTCGTTTCTGTTCTGATTTTTTTTCCCCCTCCCTCCCTCCACCCCCTCCCCTAGATGGCAAGCAGTCCTTTATATGTTGGATATGTTGCAGTATATCCTAGATACAATATATGTTTGCAGAACGGAACAGTTCTCTTGTTGCGTAGGGAGAATTGGATTCAGAAGGTATAAATAATCCGGGAAGAAAAACAAAAATGCAGATAGTTTACATTCGTTTCCCAGTGTTCTTTCTTTGGGTGTAGCTGCTTTTGTCCGTCATTTATCAATTGAAACTCAGGTCTCTTTGTCAAAGAAATCCACTTCCATCAAAATATGTCCTCATACAATATCGTTGTCGAAGTGTATAATGATCTCCTGGTTCTGCTCATTTCACTTAGCATCAGTTCATGTAAGTCTCGCCAGTCCTCTCTGTATTCATCCTGCTGGTCATTTCTTACAGAACAATAATATTCCATAACATTCATATACCACAATTTACCCAGCCATTCTCCAATTGATGGGCATCCATTCATTTTCCAGTTTTTAGCCACTACAAACAGGGCTGCTACAAACATTTTGGCACATACAGGTCCCTTTCCCTTCTTTAGTATTTCTTTGGGATATAAGCCCAATAGAAACACTGCTGGATCAAAGGGTATGCACAATTTGATAATTTTTTGGGCATAATTCCAGATTGCTCTCCAGAATGGTTGGATTCGTTCATAACTCCACCAACAATGCATTAGTGTCCCAGTTTTCCCGCATCCCCTCCAACATTCATCATTATTTTTTCCTGTCATCTTAGCCAATCTGACAGGTGTGTAGTGGTATCTCAGAGTTGCCTAGACCACATTCTTAATCAAATTACTTAGACTAGCATTGGTAAGTCAAGGCTATTAAAGTCTATGAATAAAATAACAAATTATCAGATGGGCCTCAGGGGCTATCCAGTTCTTCTCCTCTATTACCTCCATTTTATGAAACAGAAAACTAGGGTCCACAGAGAAAATACAAAGGAAAATGTATGAAGAAGGAAAAAAAAGATGAAATAGGAGACAGAGCCATAAGGAACATTTCCATTCACCAGAAGAATTTGTTTTCCTTTGGAGGTGAGCTAGTCATCAGTCAATCATTCCAACAAGTTTCTTATTATGTGTTTACTATGTGCCTTCCCTTCCTTTCTCTTCCCTTCCATACATAAGACAATGAGGGTCTGAACAAGGCCTGTACTTGTATGAGTAGGGAAAGGGAAGTAGAAGAATCTGCTTCTCCCACAAATATACTAGAAATGATTTAAAAGAGACATCAGGTTTAAAAATAATTAACCAGGAGGGGCAGCTAGGTGGAGCAGTGGATAGAGTACCAGCCCTGAAGTCAGGAGGACTTGAGTTCAAAACTGACCTCAGATACTTAACACTTCCTAGCTATGTGACTCTGGGCAAGTCACTTAACCCCAACTGCTTCGGCAAAAAAATTAATAATAATAATTAATCAAGCCAAAAAGAAACATCACTAAGCAACTTCAGTACCAGACTACTCTTTAACCCAGACATACATTACAACTAGACATATATTCCAAACAGACAAAAAATTAGGAAAGGTCCATGTGTATCAAAATATTCAAAGCAGCCCTTTTTATTGCAAAAAACAACTAGAAATTAAGAGATTTCCCCAATAAGGGAATGTTTAAAGAAATAAGAGCAGTTAAGTAGTGCTGCAGTAGATAGAGTGCCAGACTTGGAGTCAGTAAAATCTATCTTCTGAGTTAAAATCTGGCTTCAGACATTTACTAGCTGTGTGACCCTGGGCAAGTCACTTCATCCTGTTTGCCTCAATTTCCTCATCTGTAAAAGTCAGCTGGAGAAGGAAATGGTAAACCAGTCCAGTGTCCTTGCCAAGAAAACCCTAAATGGGTTCCCAAAGAGCTGAAGGTGACTGAAACAATTGAACAACAAAAAAAGAGTAACATATTAATGTTATTATTGTACCATAAAAAGCAATGAAAAGGATAGATTTAGAGAAATCTGTGAAAAATCAAATGAAAGGAAGAAGAGAGCATTAAGTAAAACTGGGAGAACATGTATCATGAGTAAGTGGAAGGGAAAATGTGAAAGAGGAATTCTGATGATTTCAGTGACCAACTAAAACCTCAAATAATGGGAAAGAAAGCCTACTTTTCACCTTTTGTCAGAGAGGCCACAGACTAGAAGTTCAGAATAGGACAAACAGTTTTGGGCAAGACCAATGGGTTGTGCTCAAAGGAGAGGTGTTTTTGTTTATACAGGGGAAGAAGAAGAGGGCTAAAATGGGGACAGCTACAGTTTGACATTTAAAGCCCTTCTCAACCTTGTATCTTCTACCATTCCAGTTTTTCTATATTTAAATACCCTCCATGTGCTCCATTATCTGATGCCAATGATTGTTATCCTTCTTCATTTATAGCATTCCTTCTTCCTACAAGCCTAGTTCAGACACTCATTGTCTTATGTCTGGAAGGGAAGAGAAAGGAAGGGAAGGCACATAGTAAACACATAGCCTTGCAACTATCTGTCCCTCATGGTTGAAAGGATTTTCTTTACCACCTCAGACAGCACACTTCCATTAAGACTGAGCTTAAATCCCATCTTCTACAAAAGGCCTTTCCCAGTCCCACTTAATCTTTAATCCTCCTCTCTAAAATTATATCTACTCTGTATGTAGTGATAATATACATAGTTTTTTGCATGTTATCTCTTCCTTTAAAATATTAACTTGTTAAGGGCAAGGGCTGTATTTTTGCCTTTTTCTGTATACTCAGCACTTAACACAATGCTTTTAAGTATACAATAGATGCTTAAAATTTGGTTATTATGACAATTTGCCAAAGGAGTAAAAAAAGGCAAGAGTGTCTGTACATTATTTAACAAAACAGGGAGATTACAAGGACATTCAGAAAGCACCAAGGATACATGAGGCAGCTGTGGAATGTCTATGCTGGGGGGAGTATGTACTAAAAAACCAACAACAAGCTGGTTGTAACGACTCATTTTTTCATATGCAATCCTTTTTTTTTTTAAATACTACTCTCAGGGGTACTAAAATCCAGAGGAGTTAAGAAAGTATCTAAAGGATCTAAAATTTCTAAAAGGGAAGGAACCCTAACCCTAATCTCTATCTGCAAGATGTGCTCGGGTGTATTTTTCATCCTTTTCTTCCTGGAACAAGTCAACACATTATGCATGGCAACTCTCCTCTTCTCTCTATCCCCACTGTTAGAAATATCTCCTTACCACAGGCTTGGACTATGACAACAACTTCTGAAAAGAAGAACTTCCCACTGCCATGGCATCTCCTCTTCATTATATTTTCAATGCCACTGTCCTAATATATTTTCTTCTGCAGATCTGTGTTACCAATTTCCTCCAAAACCTACTTTTCTGCCTTGTATGGTGAAAACTGGGTCTCCCTATCTTTGCCCAGTGTGGAAGTACCGCAACATCTCACAGCCTGATCCCTCCAATGATAGGCACAGGAGTTTGGATACACTCCACTTGGTATATGGTCCAACCTGTCCCTCACTGGTTATCCTCTGGGACTTTTGTGGGATTCCCATAATGGAGCCAGACTTGATTCAGACAACCAATTGGCTTCAGCCATATCACAGCTCAGAACTCCAAAGCTCAAGTGATTTACCAGTCTCACCCTCTGGTAGCCGTAGAGAGTACAGGCCTGCACCACAAAACCTGGTGCTTCTCTGTGCGACCAAATGAAGTCAGAGAAAATCAAGAAACTTTGCAGATTAGATCCACTAAAATTCATGTCACAAAATTTTAACTGGGGTCTCACTGCGATAAAGCAATCATTTTATTCCTTCTTTATTGACTCATTATTGCATCTACCACAGTGGCTCTACCAAACCTTTTCATCTCTCCTCAACTCTCTCATGACTTCTCCCATCCCTCATCCTCACAGATGCGAATGTTGTCTGACTGACTTCCACAGCCTAATGGCATTCTACCTTTCCAATTTTGTTTTGTATTATTCTACTACTTGACACTTCAGGAAAAAAATGAATAAATCTATGCCCCTGGGAAATACAAATCTGTCTTTTAAGCTTTCATGCTTATTTGTCCCTCAGGCCTAGAGAGTCCATCTCCTTTTCTCTGCTTGCTCAGTTGCTATCCTCTTTCCAAGTCCAAATAAAAAGCCATCTCCTCTCTAAAGCCCTCTCTGATTCCACAGATGAACAATCAGCTTCTCTCTTAGACTTCAAATAAAATGTTGCTTTTAACTCACATTTCATATAATTTTTTTTGCGTTAAAATGGTCAGTGTGTGTTATCCATCTCCTAGACCTTAAGGGCAGTGGGAGTGACCATATCTTCAAATCCATATTTCTAAACTTCATTTCTTTCTATGTCTTTTAAAGTGCCCTGTAATATAAAGTCTAATTTTTAGGTTAAAAAAAATCTACTTCACACATCCAAGATGGGGGACAAAGGGCTAAATAACAGTTTGCCTGCAAAGGTGGGGGTTTTAATAGATTGCAAGTTGCAAATGAATGTGGTATGTGTAGCAAGCTAGTGAAATCTCAAGCTCCATTAAAAGAGGAACAGAGTCTGGGAGCAGGAGGAGAGAATCCTGCTACACTCTGCTTGGGTCAAACTACAGATGGTGTACTGTATTCAGTTCTAAGTACCACATCACAAACAGGACACTGATAAGCTGGAGAGAAAGGACAATAAGAGATTCTTTACCAAAAACCACATTAGTCAGGAAGGATACGAGGAGCTGGTAAAATGGTTGAGAGAAGTAAGACTAACTGTATGACCTTGGGCAAGTAACTTAATATCATCTTTAAAATGAAGGACTTGAACTCTATTTTGTCTTAGAGTCCATCCTAGTTCTAAAGCTATGATTCAATTTTGTCATCCTATTTTCCAGGAAATTGTGCTGTATTTGTAGTTGAGGAAGAAAAGAGGATCCAACACAAAGGATGAGGAGCTGTACAATAAGACTAAGGGAAATGAAGACTAGAGACAAAATAGTAATTGAATTTGGCGATTGGGAAAGGATGAGAGAGAAAACAGTTTCACTAGAGCAATAGGGCTGGGATCCTGAATGCCAGAGAATAGATTACAAAAAACTGATAAGATCAGATGTCATCTAACACTTCTAAGTTAGCAGTGAAAGAGTGGAGAGGGATAAGAAGTAACATGAAGGGGAAAATGCATCAAAAGTTGGACTCAAGCTAAGGCTTGGGGAGACATGAGAATGGCTGCTGACAGATGGTTCCGAGTAAATGATGAGAGGAGATGAATGAGAATATGATTATGGGAGGGAATTAGAAAAGGGAATATGCTCAAGAGCACACTTGGTTGCACTTAAAAAAGCGAAGGATCTCTTTTTTTGTATAGCCAGAGTGAAAGGAAAACCAAATGATTAAGTAGCAAATTTGGAGAAATCCTGGGGGCTACCTAATTCAACCTATCTACCCCAAATAGGAATCCCTTATACAATACTCCTTTTTTTCTTATTAAGAAATATGAATATTTCAAAATTTAAGGAAGAAAACAACAGAAGATTACAAAGAAAAATAAACTGTTATATATTTTTAAAACATGTTTATTAAAGTAACAAAACTTTACTCTTGTCTGCAACTCCTTCTGAATTTCAATTATTTCCTTTCTCTACATTTTCTTTTTTGATGATCTCATTTTTATGCAAAACATTTCTATAAAAGTTATGTTGTGAAAGAAAACATAAATGCCCCTGCCAAAACAAAACCCTTAAGAAAAATAAAATTAAATTAAAAAGGTATGCTTCAGTCTGTATTCAGACACAATCAGTTCTTTCTTGGTATGGATATCATTTTTCATCATAACTCCTTCAGAGTAGTTTTGGATCATCATATTGCTGAGAACAGCAATTCCTATAACTTTTTATTCAGTACATTTCACTTTGCATGAGCTCATGGAGGACTGTCCAGGTATTTCTGAGAGCATCCTGCTCATCATTTCTCATAGAGCATTAGTGTTTGATCACAATCTCATACCACAATTTATTCCGCCATTTCCCAATTGATGTGCATCCCATCAATTTCCAATTCTTTACTCTGAGAAAAGAGCTGCTATAAATATTTTTGTGCATATAGATCCTCTTCCTTAAAAAAAAAATCTCTTTTGAGAGACATGCTTCATAGAGATAATGTTAGATCTAATGATATGCATGACTTTATAACCTTTTGGACATAGATCATATCTTTTGATAATTTAAATGCTTTCATTTATTTCTGTGGAACCAGCTATTTTCTATGCAGATAATTCCCAAACCTAAATACCTAGTGCTATTCTCTCATCCTAGCTCTAGATTTGCAACTCCAACAGTTTTCCCATAGGGAAGTCCCACCAGAACTCGATATTCCACAAGGGTAACACAGAATCCATTCCTTCTAAAACTGCTCTACTTTTTTCCTGATCTTTTCAATTCTTTTCAGTGGCACAGCTATTCCACAAGTTAGATTCATGCTCATCACTTGAACAGCCTCTTTCCCATTTCTAATACATTCAACTTCAACTTATAAACTCTAGTGAGACAAGAACCTTTTTTAATCATCCCCAACCAGACACAAAACATGATAGGTATTAATACATGTTCAGAGATTGAATGGATTAAGGAAGAGAATGTTAATTCTAGTCAGTCACCAAGTTTTGTCAATTCTGACTTCAAAACATCTCAAGCATAATTAGAACAGGATGACCAAAGTTTTGTTTATAATGTAAAAATAAAAGAAAGTGGAAAATACTTGTAGACTTTGAGGAAAAATAGAGAGAGAGAAAGAGAGAGAAACCAAGTGACAGGAATTTTTTCTCTTTAGCTTTTAACTCCCAGCTCCCTACCTGTTCTACATAAGAAGGAGACAAGGTTGGAATAGACTGGAGAGGGTCTTCTTCTCCAGGCCCCTACCACATGCAAATTATAAGCATTTAATAAAACACTTCTATTCCTTAAAATGTATATAATTTTTAATTTTTTTTATTTATTGAGTCAATAGGGCCTTTCTCACTGCCTTTTGCAAGAAGTAAGACATATGTCATATATTCTGTGGGATATATACCAAGCAGTCAAATCTTTAGGTCACAGAGATTGGACATTTTAGACTCTTTATCAATGTGGTTCCAAATACAAACTTAAAAGCTGTTTTTTGCTTGATATAAAATTATCATGGGTCATAACTTCTTTAAGATTTGTTTGTAATTCCAAACTATGACAGGAAGCTAATGAATGGTTGGATTAGTAAGAAAAAAGGCAGGAGGTGGTGGTAGTAATAATTACTGCAGCATGGGGACTCTAAAGTGTGATAGAGAATTTTATTATTTTAATTTATTAGTAACTTTTAATAAACTTACCAAAAGTTTAGGATTTAAAACTGGATATTGGATATGTCTTCTATCTCTTATGCTTACACCAAGCTAAGAAGCTATAGGCAATCTATCTAGATAGGGGTGGGATAGTGGATAGAAAACTGGTGAGCCATAACATCTTTCACATTATTTTCTCCCTGAACATGTTCAGTGCAGTGTGGGTGGTAACTAGGGTTTAGTCTCACTAGGTAACAGTAAAAATGTATAGTCTGAGAAAAGTCACCTTCAATATTCCACAGGTGCTGGTATGAAAAAAGTATTTTTCTATGTTTGCCTTTTTTTTTTTTTACTAATCCAGCCATTCATTAGCTTCCTGAATTCATTTGTAATTACAAACAAACAAATTTAATGTAATCAAAATTATCTATTTTGCATTTTACAAAATGTTCTCTACTTCTTTTTTAGTCATAAATTCCTCCCTCCTCTAAGGATCTGACAGGTAAATATTCCTTGTTCTCCTAAATTGCTTATAGAATCACCCTTTATGTTTAAATCATGAATCCATTTTGACCTTATTTTGGTATGGACTCTTAAGATGTAGGTCTATGCTGAGTTTCTGACATATTATTTTCCAGTTTCCCTGGCAATTTTTGTTCAATAGTAAATTCTTATCCCAGAAGCTGGAGTCTTTGGGTTTATCAAACATTAGATTACTATAGTCATAAACCTCTGTGTCTCATTCCTACAACCTATTCCACTCATCCACCACTATGCTTCTTAGCCAGTACCAAATGGTTTTGATGACTGCTGGTTTATAATGCAGTTTTAAGTCTGGTACAGCTAGTCTACCTTTCTTTGCATTTTTATTCCCTTGATATTTTTGACCTTGTATTCTTCCAGATAAATTTTGAAAATTTTTTTTCTAGCTCTATAAAATACTTTTTGGCAGTATGATTGGTATGACACTGAATAAGCAGATTAATTTATGTAGAATTTTTATTTTTATTCTATAAGTTCAGCCTACCTATGAGCAATTGATATTTTCTCAACTGTTTTATATGTGTGAACATTGTTTTATAATTGTGTTCATACAGTTCCTAGATTTGTCTTGGCCCATAGAATTCCAAATATTTTATAATGATGTCTATGGTTATTTAAAATAGGATTTTTTTTTCTATCTCTTGCTGCTGGGCTTTGCTAGTGATATATAGAAATGCCAATGATTTATGTTGGTTTATTTTATATTCTGCAATTTTGCTAAAGTTTGCTAAAGTTATTATTCAAAAAGCCTTTTTAGTTGATTCTCTCAGATTCTCTATTATCTACAAAGAGTGATAGTTTTTTTCCTCATTCCCTATTCTAATTCCTTCAATTTCTTTATCTTCTCTTATTGTTATCACTAACATTTCTAGTACAATATAGAATAATAGTAGTAATTATGAGCACGCCGATCTTATCGGAGAAGGCTTCTAGCTTATCCCCATTTTAAAAGCTGATGGAAAGTGGGAAGACCTCAGGCAACTTCATGGCTTCTCTCTATGGTCCTGGCTTCACCCCTTTAGTCTCTTTCTTAACATAATTCACAAGCATTTTCTAGAATATGTAGCTTTAACAACACTGCATTAATTTTCTTGTTTTTCCAGAGCTTCCTGATCACTAATGCAATTTCTGGTTAAATGATTTCATCCAAAAAACACTTCCAGAATCTATAAAATGTACAAAGGCTTATGCTATATAGTCAGAATCCAATAGTTTTCAGAATGCACGATCTGTCTTTAGGATTATTTTCTACTAGTTTACTTACAGCACATGCTGAAAACTATAAGACAAAATACAACAGAAATGTATAAAAAGTATGGACAAGATATTCTTAATGAAATCCAATGAGGAAAAATTCACTCCAGCTGAGAGAGGCAAGAACCATTATAACTTTCTCCAGGTCTATACATTTACCTCTGGCCAAATGAACACACATAATAACTTGATGTCAGGATAAAGAAAACATTTTACAGATCAAATATCATGAGAGCTAGGTTGAGTTCCAGCCAAGACCTCTTCAAGCATGATTCTTTGCCTAAAGAACACTTTTAGTCAAAGTCCAGGAGACTGGACTACTGAAAAAAGATTTATAAGTGTTCTTCCTGTATCACTTTCTCCCTTATAATTCATCCTCTGCGTAACTATTGAAATGATTTTCCTAATGTATAAGTCTGATTACATTACCTCATTACTCAATAAACTTCATCATCTCCCTACTACCTTCAAAATCAAATACAAAATCCTTTTGTTTTAAAGCTATTTATAATCTGACCCCCTTTTTGCCTTTACAGTCTTCTTTAGTCTTCTTTTTTCTCATTGCCATATACTCGATAGTCAAACCATTCTAACCTATTTACTATTCCATGAAAATTACACAATATCACTTATGTCTTTGCCTTACAAATAGCTATTTCTATGCTAGGAATTCTCACCCTCTAAAATCTCTACTTCTTCTCTGGCTTCATCCAAAATTCAGCTTGAATCTCCTGTTGAAAGTCATTCAAAGTCTGCCAAGTTACTAAAGTCTTTCTTTGTAGTCGACATCTATTTCTTTACAAGTTCTTTTCCCTCATTAAAATGTAATTCTCTTGAAGTCAAGGACTATTTTTAAAATTGTTAATATTTCCAGTGCGTAGAACACTATCTGAAATGTAAGTGTTCAATAAATTCTTGTTGACTAATAATCCACCCACCCAACTGCCATGAAAAATAAGGTTCTTTACTTCTGACAGAAGTTCTGGTACATATATCATAAAATCTCTTCCCTGGTGATCAGAACATTCCTCAAGTGCATAGAAAAGCTCTAACTTTTTAGGGCTATGAAGATTTGCTATGTGGCACAGTAGATAAAGTGCCAAGTCTAGATTCAGGAAGACTTATTTGCTTGAATTCAAATCTGACCTTAGATACTTACTAGCAGTGTGATTCTAGCAAGTCATTTGCCTCAATTTCTTCAGCTGTAAAATGAGCTGGAGAAGGAAATAGTGATTGCTCCAGTATCTCTGCCAAAAACAAATACCAAAAACTATGAATGAAATAATGAAGAATCAGACACACCAGAAAATGACTGAAAAATTTCTAACTTCTTGCTATCTCTGTCTAATCAATAAAGCCTAGACAAACTTTGCATATACTCCTTGTGTCTGACCACGAGAATTCTTTAAACCAAGGATACTGGGCCCAGATAACTGAGCCAGCATTAGGATCTGGCTATCTACTAAGACAGGAGGAAAGGGAAGGTCTCATGGAAAAGTTAGCATCTGAACTACCAAGCAATTTCCACAACAATCAAACTGGCCATGGAGAGATACAATGACTAAGATTTTCCTTTACTAAAACTCTAAAACTGCCATAGAATCATCATGTACAGTGTAAACATGTTATAGATATAGTGTAGTGCAAAGAATTGTTGGGGTCTCTGAAACCCTTTCAGAGGGTTTACAAATTCAAAATTATTTTTTTACTTCTAAAATAGTAAATAGCTAAAAATATAACCCATGTGAACAAAAACTCTCTGAACAGATCCTTGATAGTTTTTTTTTTTAACAACATGAAGATACTGAGAACAAAGGTTTGAGAACCACTGTCATATAGTACTGTTGTTGAAGTATATAATGATCTCCGGGTCCTGTTCATTTCTCTCAGCATCAATTCATGTAAGTCTCTCCATGCCTTTCTGAAATCATCCTGCTGGTCATTTCTTACAGAACAATAATATTCCATAATATTCATAATGTATTCCTCTTTATTCATAACTACACATTGAGCTATCACCTCTCATTTTCAAGAATCTATTCAACTTTTTTGATGGTAGACAAACATCTCTTGAATCAGAAAATATTGATTTGTACACTACTTCAAAATCATTCTCCGTATACATGAGCCAGGCTATTTGAATGAAAGTAAGTTTGGGATATTACTATACTTTACCTTAGTCAAGCTCCCTCCCTGAAAACCACATTTTACAAAAGCTTCTCCAAATCAGTAACACAGGGATTCTCAAGCAAGAAGTAACTCTTTAAAATTGTATTTTGATCAGTGAAGTGAAAATGAAGCAGGAATATCAGAGTTGTACTTGGTATCTCTGTGGTTCAGAGAGTAATTGTGCAATTGAGTAGTGATGACAAAGTCATCATCTTTCTACCCCCATAATTCAAATGGATCCTTGATCTAGGGGACGAGAGTTTCTGCATGACTAACTAGCAGAAACAGAGATCCTCGAATGAGTAAAAGGCATAAAACATTAATATACATCATCAGACATTTGAAATAAAATGGGGGAAACAAAACCAATTCAGCATCAGATTTAATTGTACATAAGCAAAGGGTCCCAGAAAACTTGTTCTACTCTAATAGAAGTTATACTTGGGGGAAGGAAGCGAATCATATTTGGTGAGAAACATACAAGTTCTTTTATATGTATATGATAACACTTCAAGCAAGCCAACCTCCTCATCACCTCTTGTAAATAAATCTTTTCTTTCCTTTAACTGAAACATCCTCCTCCTTTTTAAATTGACATATATAACATCTTTTAAGACCCAACTTAGGGATGACTGGTAAAGATTGTGAAGTAAGAGAAAGAAGTAAAATCTAGCACTCCCTGAGACTACTCCAAGAGTGATCAGAGTCTTATTTCCATTATACGACTGAGGATTCAGAACATAGATGAATAACCAAAGTAGGACTACAATCATATTTGGACCACTAACTCTTTCACTCTGAGATAGGATCAGAGATTCAACCCATAAGCAGGTACCCAGAAGGGGGACTAACAACAAGGTACACACCTATAGATCTGTCAAAATAAACTGTAGAGCTTCACAGCTAGAAGACAGGATATGAGGTCAGCAGATATCAACTCTGAGTGCAACCAGAGCACCATTAAGGATCTATTCCAGCTCAGTTATTCTGCCTGCCCAAAACAACACTAAGTTAAAGAACCTGCTAAATCTGACCAAAAGAGCAACAGCTATATTAGGACTTTGATCAGGCCACTTAGAATTACTGAGAGTTTGGTTTGTAGCTCCCTCATATGAGTTGCTTCAGAGAGCACTGACAAAGCACTCAATAAGCAGAGAATGCAGGGCCAGAATGTGCAATCATACAGCATTCCTGGCCAGCCATAAAACAAAGTCTCAAGTAAAGAAGGCTAGAAGAAGGAATAAATGAAAAAGGATATGGATCATGACAAGTTATTGTGGAGGTCAAAAAAAAAAAAAAAAACAAAGAAAACACAGAAAAAATAACTCCAACACATCTATAAACAAAGCCTCAAAATGAGTTTAAAAATAATTTTACAGATGAAATGAGAGCTCACAAAGAATGAACAGGAAAAAATATGAGAGTTCTTGAGCAGAGACTGTGAACCAAGGGAATAGATGATTTAAAACTAACAAAAAGTTAATAACTCCATGAAAACAAAAGAAATATTACATAACAGTCAAAACTCTGGAAAAAAATAGAAGAAAATGGAAGACAATTCATATCTAAAACAAATTATCTGGAAAGCAGGTCAAGGAGAGATGATTTCTAAATAATTACAATACTTGAAATATATGCGAAATAAAAACAGCCTAGATATTATATTTAATAAACTATGAATGAAAACTTGCCAGATCTATAAGAAGCAGATGGCAAAATGAAAAGAAAAAGAATCACAAGTCTCTTCTTAAATGAATTCCCCAAATTAAAGTTCCCTGGAAAGTCATATCTAAAATTACGAACCTCCAAGATAAAGAAAAAATGCTAATAGTTAGAGGGGGATATGTTTCAAGAACTGATGAACCAGTTGGGATTATGCAAGATTTGGCAGCTACTAATAAAGAACCAAAGATCTTGGACTATGAAGTTTCAAAAAAGCAAAAGATAGAGACTTATAGCCACAAATAACTTGTTCAATGAAGATTTTTAATTATAGTATTTCCAAGTATTCCTGATGAAAAGACCAAAGTTACAAACATTTTTTGAAACAGAAGTCAAAAGAAAAGATAAATGTATGACCATGAGGGACTAAACAAAAATACAATACTTTGATCATCTTAAAAGATTAAGGGGAAAAGTAGTTTTTAAAAAAGGAAAGGAAGGAAAAAATGGACAAAGATAGGGGAACTTACTTTCTCACAGCACTATCATAATAAGAGTGTGCAAACAAGACTGTACAAAGAGTAAGAGATAAAGGAAGTGACATTACATGAACCTCACTTTTGCTTGAAATGTTCAAAGGAAAGTACAATATACATACACATGTACAAACACAAACTTTGACATAGAAATACATTCCTTTTTTAAAATGATTTTTTAATTTTATTATTTTGTTACAGTTTTTTATTTTCAAAACATATGCATGGATAATTTTTCAACCTTGCAAAAACCTTGTGTTCCAAATTTTTTTCTCCCTTCTCCCACCCCTTCTCCTAGATGGCAAGTAATGCAATATATGTTAAACATGTTAAAATATATGTTAAATCCAATATATGTCTACATATTTGTACAATTATCATGCTGCACAAGAAAAATCAGACTTTAAAGGAAAAAATGAGAAACAAAATGCAAGCAAATGACAAAAAATGTGAAAGTGCTATGTTGTGATCCACACTCAGTTCCCACAGTCCTCTCTCTGGGTGTAGATGACTCTCTTCATCACAAGATCATTGGAACTGGCCTCAATCAATCATTGTTGAAAAGATCCATGTCCATCAGATTTGATCTCCATAAAATTTTGTTGTTGCCATGTAAAAAGATCTCCTGGTTCTGCTAGTTTCACTTAGCATCAGGTCATATAAGTCTCTCTGGGCCTCTCTGCAATCATCCTGCTGATTGTTTCTTATAGAACAATACTATTCCATCACATTCATAAATCATAACTTATTCCACCATTCTCCAACTTATGGGCATCCACTCAGTTTCCTGTTTCTTGTCATCACAAAGAGGGCTGCCACAAACATTTTTGCACATGTGGGTCCTTTCTCTCATTTATGATCTCCTTGGAATATAAACCCAGTAGAAACACTGCTGGATCAAAGGGTATGCACAGTTTGATAACTTTTGAACACTGTTCCAAATTGCTCTCCAGAATAGTTGGATCAGTTCACAACTCCACCAACAAGGAGAAATACATTCATTTCAACAGAGAAACAAGAGGTAATGGAGAGAGGGGAGAAAGGATAGGAAGGAAAAAGAGGTAAAGGGAATGTGGGAAGGAACTAATAATAAGCAAAACAAATACTAAGTTAAGTTGATGGATTTAAAAGAGATGTTTAAAAGTAGGGGCAGAGAAAGAAAAGGAAAGAAACTGTGACTGGAGACTGAATAGAAGTTAATAGAGACAGGGAAGCAGAAGCAAATATCATCAAGTACAAAAGTGCCACTTAGCTGTCTATAGTCTATCTATCCTGTCTCCAAACATACCATAAGGTACTGCATAGAAATTTAAGTAAATTTATACAAGAGAAATTACGAATACTATAGTATTCCTCTCTTTTACCAGTTAAGTAACTGTACCAAAAAAGAAATAAAGTAATAAGTTAAACTAGAATAACCTGTTATTTATAAACTCACATAGTATCTTTATGATTCCCTGTCTTCTTTCTTGATGTTCATTCGTGATGACATTCCCTAGAGAGTGTCAGTAACAAAACTCAAACTCACAGGCTTATGGTTTGCATTCTCAACTCTTTTTGTGGGGAAAAAATAGGGATATTTGTGGTTAGTCTATTCTGCAGTTCTTCTAACATTCTTTATGTTCTCTAGAAAAGCATTTTGGTTTCTCTGGGCCTGGTTTCTTGACCCTACCATATAGGCATCAAAGTGCTTACTAAATCCTTATCTTTAGTGTCATTCCTCCATTAGCCATTTTGGCCTATCGATTTTAGTTCAAAGGTCATTCTCCTTGAAGGAAAAAGAATACTCAAACTACTTTCTGTTCTACTTTCTGTTATTGGTTATTATTGTTATAAATACTCCAAGAAATAGTTCTATCTGATTTTCATTCCTTGTTTTTCCTCCTTTTTGTTATCTTACCTTTCTTTGCTGGGCTCACAGTATAACTGGGATGTACATGTATAGCAATGTTGTTTTGGATTCTAGGACTACCGATTTTCACCCCAACGTTCTTCTCCCTGTTTCTCTAGTCTAGTTCCTAGATTTGATTCAGCCTCTTTTCTTAACATAGTAAGACTTCTATAAGCCTCCTTTGCCCTCCCAATGACCATGTTGCCAAAGTAGTTATCTATCTCCAGAGTTTCCTTCTAGTCATCCTTTTTGAGCTTCAGTTATAAAGTAAAATATTTAAAAACCTTATGGAAGAAACAAAACTCATGCCCAAAACAATGTCAATTGGAATTACACAGGACTTCTTATCATAGCTTTGAAGGGAGAGGTGAGATTGGAAGGTCTTATATTAGGGGGGAAACCAATTACAAGAGAAATAAATATACCTGAACCTACCAAAAGTCCAATTCAGTGAACACAGCATCCCTTAATCAACTTAAGTTTTTTTTTTCTCCCAAGTTTAAATGAGATAGCAGCGCCCCCCCCACACACACACCCAGAATGGGGGAAATGTAATAAATTGAAGTATATATTCCAGCCTCCCCAGAATCATCTAGGCTACCATAACAGTGAGTGTTCACTCATCTAAATTGTCATCTTGTTGGAAAGAGAATGTTTCTACTACAGCACTTGTAGAGCATGAGGATAAGTTGCTAATAAAAAACTAGGAAGGTGATGAAAACATCACATTCTTTGTAGTCCATCACTGTGGCAACTAAGTGAGAGGGAAGGACAGTTTTCAATCAATACCATCTTTTCATTTACATATCTTTTCTTTGAGGATAGTTCAGTAAAGTCCCACCTAAAGTCCACTGATATTTAATACCTATGTTGATCAAAGATCAGAAAACTTGAAAACAGTATTTTATGCAAGGAACATCTAATACAAACACTTCTTCTCGGTACTGGAAAGCTGCATAAGTAGTATTTACATATATATTACATTCATATGAATTGTTTCTTACATCAATCTACTGTACAGTTTTCATTCCTTGATTTGAATTTTTATGAACACTTAACTCAACCTTGTAAACAAATACAATCAGGTTTCCCAGCATCATTTCCTCTGTACTGGGCTTCCCTCCCCCACTACCTTCACGGATGGTAAATGAAATCAACACTCTTCTGCTAGCTTCACAATTATTCTTATTTGCATTAAGAAGCTAGATAAGTTATTCTTCTCCCAAGCTGCTTCCATGCTTTACATTTTAAAAACTTCCTCTGCCATTTAAAAATAGTTAGCACTAATAGATGAGTAGAAAAAGAAAGGGCACCTTTGCTCAGTATTGCAGAACCACAGTTATCTTGGCACAAGGCACTTGATAAATGTTCACTTATGTGGCTCTCTTCAACAATGAGATGATTCAAACCAATTCCAATTGTTCAGTGACGAAGAGAATCAGCTACACCCAGAGAGAGGACAATGGGAACTGAGTATGGACCACAACATAGCATCTTCACTCTGTTGTTGTTTGCTTGCATTTTGTTTTCTCAGTTTTTGTTTGTTCTTGATCTGATTTTTCTTGTGCAGAAAAATTACTGTACAATTATTGTGTATATTGTATTTAACATATATTTTAACATATTTAACATGTATTGGACTACCTTCCATCTATGGATGGAAGGGGTGGAGGGAAGGAGGGGAAAAGCTGGAACAGAAGGTTTTGCAAGGGTCAGTGTTGAAAAGTTACCCATGGATATGTTTTGTAAATAAAAAACTTTAATATAAAAGCTAAATGTCCACTTGGTTAAACCACAATATGTTTAATAATCTCAAAAGAAGCTTCAGGAAGTTTCCAAGAAGGTCAAAACCTGTGTTTAAAATTAAAAAACAACCACAACAATGTCTTCTCGTTGAATATTGCCTCTTTAACTTCTTTCTTAACAAGCCTCTGAGTAAGGCTTGAAAAAATCTTTAGTTCCAAAACTCCATGTGAACTGGTCAACATTCTTACCAAAATTATACAAGTGAAGGTTATTCTTCCCAGTTGGGGCAAGATGACCGTGACATCTTGAAAAGAAATGTGTAACAGTGTACCTGGATGGCACAGTGGATAGAACACAGGCCCCTATAGTCAGGATGATATGGGTTCAAAATTGTTTTCAGACACGTCCCTAAAGCCCAACTGCCTAGGCAAAAATAAATACATAAATACGTGGTAAAAGGCAGCAGCACTTACTACAAATGGCAGTTGGGGAAGAAGGACTCCCTTGCTGAAAATATCAGCTGCAATTCAGGCTTAAGATCCATTTCTTGTGACCAGGTCTTTTGTTCATGTGTTCATGTTGCTCAAGTGACCTCAGCTCCTCCACTCTTGACAGAAGCTATTCTGAGATCCTTCTGTAAGATCCGGGGTAATCCTATTTTGAGTCGTATCCTTAGGTTGGGAATGCAACCTAATGCAGCAAAGCAACTAAAATTCCTTTATTAGTTTTGTGCCATTCTCAGGTGAACATATAGAAAATGATAATAATGAAAACAGAAGGTTTGCAAAGCACTTCACTTATATTATCTCATTTGATTCTCACAACAACCCTGAGAGGGAAGTGCTATTTTATCCCCATTTTACAATGAGGAAACTGAGGGAAATAGAGTTTAAATGATTTGCCCAGGATCTAGTACATGTTTGAAGCCAGATTTGAGTTTAGCTCTTCTTATATATTTACAATAGTCTCCAATTTAAATATCCCAGGATTTCAACTACAAGTCAGTAGTTGAACCATGATTAGACAGCCATGATTAGATCTTTTCCACCTTTGACACTATATCACTTTTACTCCCTGTTCACCTAGTATATTAAAACACTAGCAGCTTGAGGAAAAAGATAAGATTTCCCTGTTTTATAGCACTATTCCCCAAAATAGATGTACATTCAAGGATGAAAAGCAATGCCATAAATTCCCATTTTAATCTACCTAGAGAATGGACTACATAGCACATATTTAATTAACTTTGGTTAGGTTAACTGTTTGTGAATGACTTCTAACGACACTGGATTGTAATACACTAAATTTGATCTATCAAGATCAAGTCAGAATTGGTAGCAAATGATTAGTTTTCTTTAACAAAGTATGCAGAAGTCCATGCTTATATGAAGAAAGACTCTATAGTGAATAATGATTATTTCTACTACAATTCATTAAAAATTGGATTCTCACCTAAGTAAAGATCCTCTTTTTGTTCTATATTTGCAATTAGGTGGCTCTTTCACTCAGAGAAAGAGTACCAAGGCCAGAGTTTCAGGAAAAAAAGCTATCACTGGAGAGACCAGTTCTATAGGCACATTATGAATGAGACTAGCACTCCTCAAATCTGAACTATCCTGAGATCTTTACTAGCAATGACAATTCAAATATCTGGTACATAGGAAAACAAGGTGAAACATATCCAAATTCCTGAGAAAACTAAAATCTCACAATCTCATGATATAGGAGTGTGTGGTGTCATAAACACAACAACAAACATCAGAGACAGCAAGATAAGTAGAAAGCACATAGGACCAGATGCCAAGAGACTTGGGTTCTAGCCTCAGTTCTTCCAATAAGTCAATGTGTGATTTTATGCACTTCACTGTCTCCCTTAGACTCAATTTCCTTCTCAGTAAAATGAAAGGATTTATGAATTAAACTATAACCTCATGGGACTTTTTGTAGTTGGACATTATCTTAAAAGTGATAGGCAGCAGCATGGTATAAGGAAAAGACTTCTGAATTTAAAGAAAGAAACCTTGAATTCAAAAACCTTGTTTTTCTGCTTCCCATCAATGTGACTTTATGTGGGTCACTTCCTATATCTTTAAGGTTTCAGCTTCTTCATCTGTAAAATGAAGGTGGTGAACAAGATGGCCTCTAAAGTCTCTTTTGACTCGACTTAACGTGTTTCCCCGATAATAAGACACTGTCTTATTAGTTTTTTGGACAGAAAAACACCAGAGGGATTATTTTCAGGGGAGGGCTTATTTTAATGAACATTGACAGCAATTTTAATAAACAGGCAAATGTGAACAAAAAAAAGTACCTTTATTCAATAATGATCATGTCATCTTCTTCAACAACATTGTCATAAGTGTCCATACCCTGAATTCCGTCCTGGATGTCTTGCGCCTCTATTTCCTTCAGAAGAAGTGGACCCAATCTGTCATGTCCAGCAATATAGCTCTCTTTAAATGAACATGTCTTGTCCAGGTAACCTGCTCGTAGGGTCTGGGCGACGCAGCTGTCAGTAATTTTATCCCATGACTTCTTCACCCAAGTCACGACTTCTTGCAGACAGGGCTTCACAAAGTTTCCATGCTGATTTCTTTCCATTCTATTTTCAATGTAGTCATTGACTTCCATGCGCAAATGGTCCTTGAATGGCTTGTTTATTGCAATATCAAGGGTCTGGAGATAGGCAGTCATTCCTGCAGGAATCATTACTTGATCTATTCTTCTCTCTGCAAGGAAGTTCTTCATTTCTTTAGCGTGGTGAGTGCTGGCTGAGTTCTTCTTTTATCCTCCATCATGCCCCTTTTATCCTCCATCATTCCCCCTCACTCCCGCTTACATACTGGGTTTTTATGTTGTCCTGCCTCAGCTCTCCTCCTCGGCACTGCTCTCAATGGTGCCAGCAAGCAAATCACTGGGGAAAAACAGGATGGCGCGCTCACTGCTGCAGCTCTGATTGGATGCAGCTCGGAGTGTGGCATGTGTTTCACCCGGGGGGGAGGGAGGGGAACGGTGCATACAGAGGGTACTGTAATGCAGCGTGTAGCGCAGGGGATCACCTTCACTACAGTAGCAATCTCAATAGGGCTTATTTTCGGGGGAGGGCTTATTTTAGAGGAATCTTACACAGTAAGGGGAGGGCTTATTTTCAGGATAGGTCTTATTATCGGGGAAACACGGTAGGTGTCCCTGTGTTCTCAAAGGGCTCTTCCAACTTTAAGAATATTTAGTTCCTTTAAAAGAACAATGATGCCTCATAAAGCATTATTTCACGAATAATTCAGGAGCCTCTTTGAAAACAAAGCAAATTCAAGAGAAACAAATTTGATGGTTAAGGTTTCTATAAAAAAGCATATTTCCACACTCAAATGATTATGAAGGGGACATCTAGATGAGAATATTAACAAAAAATCCTGCTCAGGTTAAAGCAAGAAACAGAATTTGCCATTACATTTAACTTCTACTATTCTCTGGGATCTTTTGACATCCATTCAAAATACCAGATTGAATACTCCAATTCCTTTGCTGCTCTCATAGAGGAACCCCTATATTTTCTTTTGGTAATTAAAAAAAGGCAACAACAAAAATCCTCTTTCTGGAAATCTTTTAAATCTTCTTGCAATTCTATTTTCTAAAAGCTTTTTGGTACAAGGGTCTTCAATGTTGACTCAACCTATAGCTTTCCTTCTAGGCCAGAGTGTACTACTTTCTCTAATTTGAATGACAAAAGAATCTTATCAAGTTGTCAGCATAAAAGCAAGAAAACCATTTTACAGGTAAAGAAATTGAGGCTCAGATAAAATATTTCATCCAATGCCACATAGTAAATGATAGAGATAGAACTCAAATTTAGGAATCTTTACTCCAGTCCTGGTGTTTTACCCGTACTGCCATGCCATCTGATTTGCACTGGCCATTTCTGTTCATGTGTTCTTTCCCCTACTAGATTTTAGACATCTTTAGGACAGACACCACACCTTATAGCCCTATATATTTCCTATACTACCTAACACTAGGCCTTTCATATAGTAAGTATTAAAGATTTGTTGAATAAGGAATTATATTCTATTTGAAATAGTCACTTCAAATGACACCAGTTCACAGAGCTAATAAAGAAGCAAAGTCAGGTCATATGAACCAAAATGTACTTTCCACTACACCATCCTCCCTCTCCAAAGGCTAGAACCAACTGTGAAAGCTGCATCCACAGCATTCTGCATTGCTTCTATTCTTCTATTCACTGCTCTGTATACTTGTGATGGGTTATGCAGAAAAAGATAGGTATTTTTATATGGAAGTAATATAAGTCCTCTTTATTTATTTTACTGGAAGCAATTAGCCATTCTATCTACCTAGTTCTTTCTTGCCTCACTCATTTCTACTTTGCCTGCTTTGTTCTTCTATTCTTTCTCAACAAAAATCTGAGCTTACAGTACTTTCGAGTGCTTTCTACTTTTAATAAAAGAATTTTTCAATTCCACAACAGGTTTTCTCTAAAAAAAAGAGATATATTGATAGAGATATAGATATCTCTATGTCTATACATAAAACATATATATATATATATATATATATATATATATATAGAGAGAGAGAGAGAGAGAGAGAGAGAGAGAGAGAATGAGAAAGAGAAATGGGAAGGGAGGGAGGGGGGAGAGAGGGAGAGAGAGAGAGAGAGAATGAGAATTAACCAAAGTACACAGATTGGTAGAGGCTGAAATGAAATTGAATGAAAACGAGATATAGGAGACAGGCTCATTTAAGGAGGAGTGATCTGGTTGCTTTTTCATAACTTGACCCACAACTGATTTAACTGGAATTCCAGAGGAGAGAAGCAGAGGCAAAAGGCATCACTGTATTAAAACGTCAAGGAGGTAGTTACTGAGGTAAGAAAAGAGAGACTGCAGTTCCATAAACCAAGAGCCAAATGGGAGGGCATCAGCTAGAGGGGGGTGTAAACAAAGTCCCAAGACTAAAGAGTATGTTTGAAAGATGCACTTGTGACATGCATACCTTTTGATTATTCTCATTGTGGCACCTTATAAACTCTGAAGAACTGCTATAATTAGCTCTAATTCTTACACAAATGTGAAGCCTATTGGTGTGTGTTGGGAAATTTTTGTGAATGTTTGCTTGGCCAAAGTACATCTTTTCATGAGGAAAACCATTAACCAGTAGCATGAATGCAGAAGTATTTGTGATCGTGTCCTTAGTTGGAAGATACCAGTCTGCTCTTGCAGATTCAAGCATGGGTTCACCAAATTCCTCTAGAACTAATTTGAGTCTAGAAAACTCCAGTAAAATTATAAAAAAGATTGGAAGTGGGAAGATACTATCAAAAAGGAATAATAGGGGAGAACATGCATTTATTAAGTACTTGCTATGTGCCAGGCACTGTATTAAGTGTTTTATAAATGTCATCTCACATAATCCTCACAACAACCTCGGGCAGTAGATGCTTTTATTATCTCCATTTACCTGTGGAGGAAATTAAAGCAGACAGACATCAAGTTACTTGCCTAGGGTCACATTGCTGATTAGTGTTTGGAGTCAGATTTGAATTCAAATCTTCTTGAGTCCAGATCTAGCATGAGCTAGCTGACTGGATGGAAGACTCTCCTCAAAGATCAGGGAGATCTAAGGCTGAGTGCTGCCTCAGACACACACTAAGTGGATGATCATGGGCAAGTCTTAAATCTTTCAGGAGCTGGACTGATTTTCCATAAAGGTAGATTAGAGTTGAGGAAGTAGTATGAAAAGGCTGAAGGAGTTTACATAGTAGGAAATTCCAAGGCAATGAAATCAAAAGGGCTGAATGCAGCTTCTCTTTTCTACTTCCAGGGGAGAATGGGGGAATGTTGATGACTGGGGGCCCTTCTAGGTGTGGCTTTCCTCAAACTGGCCAAGGCCTTCAGATGGCCCAAAGTAGCTACAATCTTGATCAAAAAGGAACCACGTACACGTCAGGAAATAATTCTTTTACAAAATGTTGGAAGAAGCCCTCCTATAGGAAGTGGCTGGCTGGTACAGTGGAGAAAGTACTGGGCTTGGAGTTAGGAAGACCTGAGTTCAAACCCAGCCAAAGGCACCAGCTAAGTCACCTGAAGCAAGTCACTGAATCTGTCTATCTCAAGTTTCTTCATATAGAAAGTGGGGATAATAATAGTGCCTATCTCCTAAATGAGATAACACTTGAAAAACACTTTGTAAACCTCAAACCACTACCTAAATTTTAGCTTTCAATAGCTATTATTATAAGGAAGCAGTATTTTTAGTAACATAGAAATGTTTGAAAAGTAATGCTATTGCTACTGAGGAAGGTAAAGACAGAAAGAAAAGTGATATATGTGTCCATGTATCCAGAAGAGTCCTTTTCATGGCAGCAAAAAAGAAAATGTCTTTCCATCCCCTATCTTCAACCCTGACACCCACTCACTCACATTCACTGGTACTGTGTCATAAGCTAGGCCTCAACTACTTGACCTAGAATCAATATATAAAGATTCAAGGGCAGCAGAATTGATTTATCAGATTTTTCTGTCCCAATCATCTTGCCTAAATGGATGTGGCAGTTCATGCAACAACTCTAAAGGAGTTATAGTTAGATGGATATTTTCGGTCCCATCCTACAAATGAGACAGTTCAAGCTGTAAAAAGTTAAGGGAGGGACCTAGACTCACAAAGAGATCATCTGATATATGATTCAAAACGAAAGCCTTCCTACCTTAAGTTTTTACCTCTATCCATGACTGCACATGGTCCCTACTTATTCACGGCTGCCATGGCTGGGAGAAATGAAGGGCCATTATCTCTATGGCCCTTGGCAGTTTTTAAAATATGAGAATGTCATTGTCTCCAGCAGCGCCTTCCTTTTTGACTTTTATGTTTCCCTGTTCACAAGAAGGAAGAAAAAAATCCAGATCAAAACCAAAATATCTTGAAATGTAAACAAAGAAGAGGCAAGGGAATTGTGTTAAAAACCCTCCAAATATAAATAAGACCTCACGGTTGGCTGTTAAGTGTGAAGAAGAGGAGGAAAGGTAATTAATTGGTATTTCAAATGACATCATTAATAGCACAGAGCACATGATCTCTTGATCACTCCACATAGACTTTTTAGTTAAGCTTAGTTATAGAAAGTGTTCTGGGCTATGGAACTTAAATGAGCATACGATTTTCTGAAAATCATTATATGAGACCTTACTGAGGGGTTGGGGGTGAAAATAACTTCTCTAATAATTTTTAGTAAATGTTGAGGAAGCAACACTAAAGGAAATTTTCTATGACATACCAGTCTGGGCTCACAAATATCCCTGAAGCAAATATGATTTGATTTTGCTTATTTGAAATCCATTTAAAATTGTTACAGAGCCAGTAGCCAGTCAAAAAGAAGGAAAAAAAGATGAGTAGACTGATGAAGGCTAAAGTGTATAATGAATGATCAATTATAGAGGAGGTCAGTCTGTTCCCTAAGTTTCTACATGGTAAGGTCTCCTTTTGGGCACTTGCACTGTCGTTTCTATTTATCTCCCTGGGCATGACAGATCTTAGGCCAACAGCACCCTACCCCAGCTATCCATGAGCATATCTGTAAAAAACAGAAACTTCCTTCTTCTTTTTCCAAATGTACATATCTTTTTTGAGCCACGAAGGGAGGTTCTATAAAGAGTTATGAGTGTTGTAACCCTGACCATAATCATTGTATGTTATGGAAGATGGTCATGGATCCTGCAAGGTTTATTCTACACATACACAGCTCCTCCTAAGTCAACTTTGAACATGCCACAGGGGAGGCCCATCACTGAACACGCAGGAGGTACTTGAACAACTGACTAAAACCACTCAAAGAAAACTACTTTGGGATGAAGCCCGAGATGTCTGATCATGAGATCTGCAAATTATTCAAAGCCAAGAGGATACTCACAAGACACTTCAAAAAAGATCTTAGTAGAGTAAGGAAACAAATCTGAATAGGGATTCCAGTACAAGAATTATGCCTAACTAGGATAGGATTTTAGTGGGCTGTCCACAGAGCTACAAGTGATAGTGTCATTGTCCTATGCAGTGATCAAATCCCATCCCCAGTACTGTGTTCAGTCCTATGTATCACATTGTAGGAAGGGCAGTGGTGAACTAGACAGTGTTGAGAAAAAGATGCCTAGGATGGTGAGGGTCTTTCAGTTCATGTCACATGCAGATTATTTGCAAGAAAAGAGGAGATCCAGGAAATCGGGGAGAAGAATTAGGGAAAAGTGAAAGTAGCTGGCTTCAAATGGAAAAAGGAAGCAAAGAAGCATTTATTAAGAATCTACCATAGGCCAGACACTGTGCTAAGTGATTTAAAAAATTACAATATTTAGGGCAATGAGGTGGTGCAGTGGATAGAGCACTGGCCCTGAAGTCTGGAGGACCTGAGTTCAAATCTGGTCTCAGACACTTAACAACACTTCCTAGCTACGTGACCCTGGGCAAGTCTTTTAACCCCAATTGCCTCAGAAAAAAAAAAGGAAAAAAAAGAAAAAAAAGAAAAGAAAAGAAAAAGGGAAATAAAAAGAAAACAAAATGCAAGCAAACCATAACAGAAAGAGTGAGAATGTTATGGTGTGGTCCACACTTGGTTGCCACAGTCCTCTCTCTGCATATAGATGGCTCTCTTCATCACAAGATTATTGGAAGTGATCTGAATCATCTCATTGTTGGAAAGAGCCACGTCCATCAGAATTGATCGTCATATAGTCTTGTTGTTGCCATGTACAGTGATCTGATTCTGCTTATTTCACTTAGCATCAGCTCATGTAAGTCTCTCCAGGCCTCTGAGAGAAACAATCCCTGTCCTCAAGGAGTTTATATTTTACTTGATAGATTCAATAGCCACAAGAAAGTACAACTAGGTCCTGATTAGTGTAAAGAATGAATCTTGTGAACATTTCCGAGTTGGGAGGTGAGGGGAATTGTTATATCTGTTTGGGGAATATCAACTTGGCAGTTGTGTGGAAAATAGATAAAGAGGGAAGATGAATTAGAAAAATTACCATATTAGATCTTCACAACAACTATGCCATTTGTTGGGCATGTCAAAAAGGATTTTTTTGGTTGAGTTATAGACTAGACTCTATAGTCCCTAAAGTCCTTTTTTATAACTTTGTGATCCTATAATGCAAAATTTCTTAAACTTTGTTAGTTATGTAACTGCGTATGGGGGTCATGAAAAATTTGGAAACAATAAAAAGTTTCTGGATACAATGACCAAAATTTAATTCAAAATCAAAGGCATCATGAATCTGAGGTGTTTCTGGCAATGCTTGCCCTTGTTGCATAATATATCTTCACTGCAGTCTTGGTTCTGAACACATAAAATGCAACTCTATATTGTTCGTGTACAAATATTTCCAGAAACACTTCAGCTCAGAATCAAGAGAGGGTCACATAAAAATCTCTTGGACAAAAAGGGGTTACGAGTGGAAAAAAATTTAAGAAGCCCTGCTATAGTATAAGTTTATCAACTGTGAAATCACAGGAACCAGAGATTTGTATGGAGTGCAAGTCTACCTTATAGTTCAGATCACAATGAGACAAGGACTTGAGGGCCCTTAAATATTCTAGTTGTCCTCTCTTGACACTCTCCAGATTATCTGTGTGTGTGTGTGTGTGTGTGTGTGTATGTATGTATGTATGTATGTTCAGTCATTTTTAGTTGTGTTTGACTCTGTGACCCCCATTTGAGGATTTCTTGGCAAGGATACTGCATTGTTTCATTTCCTTCTCCAGCTCATTTTACAGATGAGGTAACTGAGGCAAAATGGGTGATTTGACTTGCCCAGGGTTACAGAGCTAATAAATAACTGAGGCATATTCAAATGCAAGCATATGAGTCTTACTGATTCTAGATGCCACACTCTATTCAATGTGCCACCTAGCTGTTTCTCTGTTTATCAATGCTCTTTTTAAAATGTAGCCCCCCAAATGAAACACAGTTGTCTAAATGTGATCTGATTATGTCATTGTGCAGTGTTTAATATCTCCTTATTTCTGGAAATCATACTTTTTAAAATTCAGCCAAAGATGACTTTAGCTTGTTTTGTTGGTTACTATATTTAAAAGTTGGTTAATATTGAGTTTGTAAAAGAAAATAAAACCATATGGAAAAAGGAGGAAGGCCACATGAACCCCATCCTCTTGTCTGTCTTCCCCTGGAGTTGTCCCAAAGATGCTTTTAAGGAGCCTACAGAAGATGAGATCACATCCCAGCATTCTGATTCAATTACAAAAAGTAATTACATAATACACATGTGCCACAGTCTGCCAAACTTTCAACCTAAAGAAACAACATTAGGGTAGCGACTTATCCTTGAACCATTTTTATCTGAACTTCACTGAATATGAGAGAAAGAAGAAGAAGAAGGAGAAAAAGCACAGCAGCAACAACAGCAGCAAAAAATAATAGCAGCATCAGTTTCCCTATAGATAATGCATAGTGGGTAATAGCACTCAGCATACATCAAATCCTTTGATCATTATTGATAGGTAAACTGAGAGGTAAAGATTGATAATACAAAGTGAGTATTCTGTAATAACTTTAAATGGCCTGAACTTTAAAATGGTTACCTGAATGCTATGAAATAAACTATAAGAATATTTTAGTAAAACAAAAAAATCAGCTACTTCTAACAGATATAGTTATAGGCAAATTTTGTAACCAAAGAAGACAAAGGAGATTACGTAAAAAAAAAAGCTAAGTACGTAAAAGTAAATAATTTTTGTACCAAAAAAAAATCAATGAAGCCAGGATAAAGAAGGGAAATTCAAACCTGGAGATTAAAAAGAAAACTGCTCTAAATATTTTGGTAATGTTCTAACATCTAAGACACAAAAGGAACTAACAAACATATGAAGCCAGAACTAATTTGTGAAAGATAAGTGGTACAAAATATGAAGAAAAACCTTTCAAATTATTACAAACTGGAGGTAGACCCAAGATGGTGGAGTACAGACAGCAAGCCTAGTGAACTCTCATAATATTCACCTCCAAATAACTAAAATAATGTCTCAAATCAATTTTTGGAGTGCAGATCCAATAAAAGGTTGGAATTAGACATTTTTCTAGTCTTAGATATCTTAGAAGGTCTACAAGAGGGGTCTGTATACTGAGGTGAGTGCTAGCCAAAGCACACACAGAATAGCAGCAGCAATGTCAGGAGCTTTCTGCTCCAAGACAAGAGATTACAGATGATCATTCATTGGTGTTTGTTGCCACAGTCACTGATGGGCAACTCTATTCTTCTTCCAACCGTTCCAGGGTGGAGAGAAGGATTTGTGATCAGACACAAGTAAGTAGGGGCATTGGTCTCATTTCCCAGGGAGGGAGGAGCACTAGTAATGCTTCTGGCTGTAGGAGAGTAGCAAATCTAGTCATAGTTTCAGGGTCAAGTAGAACAGGGTTAGTGCTTTCAGCTACAATGGAACAGGGACCTTACTTGGAGAAAGGCTAGAACACAGACCAAGAGAGCAATGGCCATACTTCTCCCCACATCACACCATCTTGGAAGTACTGAAAACTCAGACCCCTTCAAAGTAGCTTAGAAAACAGGAGCATCAAAAAGTCTGAAAGTTAAGTCAATGCTTCCTTATGCACAGGTGACCAGAGTCCAAGTTTAACATAAAGTTCCAAGTCAAGAAATCGGTTGGAAAAATGAGAAAACAGAAAAAAATAATAACATGACTATAAAATACTACAGTGGCAGGGAAGACTGAGACACAAATCCTGAACAAGAAAACACTCTGAAAGCACTACAACTAAAGTGTCAAAAAAAATTCAAATTGGACCCTAAACTAAAAAGAATTACCATAAGAGTTAAAGAAAGGATAAGTGGTAGAGGAAAATTAAGAAAAGAAATGAAAGCAATGTTGAAAAGTATGAAAAGAGAATTAACATTTTGGTTAAAGAGGCAAAAAAAATCACCAAAGAAAAGAACTCCTTAAAAAACAGAATTTGCTGAGGAGAGGTGCAACATCTCACTGAAGAAAAGAATTCTGTAAAAAGTAGAATTGGGCAACTGGAAGCTCAAGAAATAATAAAAAACAATGTCAAAAGAATGAAAAAATACAAGAAAATGTGAAATATCTAATCATAAAAACATCTAACATGGAAAATAGATAAAGAAGAGGTAACTTAAGATCACTGAACTACCTAAAAGCTATAATCAAAAAAAAATGAGTCCAGATATCATATTTCAAGAAATGACCAAGGAAAATTGCTCAGATATCTTAAATTCCAGAAGGCAGAATGGAAATTGAAATAATCCACCAATTATCTCTTGAAAGAGATCCCAAAATGAAAAATCTGAGGAATATGATAGCCAAATTCTGGGTTTCCAGGTCAAGAAGAAACTATTGCAAATATCCAGAAAGAAACAATTCAAATATTGTGGAACCATAATCAGAATCACACAATATTTAGTACCTTCTACATTAAAGAAATAGAGGATTTGAAATATGATATTCCAGGAGGCAAAGGAGCTAAGATTACAACCAAAAATAAAAAAGGGATGTTTAATAAAATAGAGGACTTTCAAGTTTTAATGATTAAAAAATCAAAGCTGAACAAAAAATTTGACATTCAAACACAAGACTCAATAGAAGCATAAAAAGATAAACATTAAAAAATCATAAGGGATTTAATATATTAAACAGTCCACATTTCCAATTGGGAAGATGATAACTGTACCTTTTAAGAACATTTTCATTATTAGGGCAGTTAGAACAAATCTACAATAGACAGAGGGCATAAGTAAGTCAATTATGTTGAGATGATTCCCCCCCCCAAAAAAAAAGTGAAAGAAAAAGAAAGAGGGATGCACTGGGGGAAGGGGAAAGAGAGAGGTAGAATGGGGTAGTTTTCTCACAAAAAAGCATGTAAGGAAGAACCTTTATAGTGGAGAGGAAAGTGGAGATAGTGGTGGACAACACTTGAACCTACTCCCATCAGAACTGGTTCAACAAAGGAAAAATACATGCTCAAATGGGTATAAAAATCTATCTGCCTCATTACGGAAATAAGAGAGGATGAAAATAAGAGATATGGGGTAAGATAATAAAAAGGAGAGTGAATTAAGGAAGGCTATAGTCATAAGCAAAACAAACTTGTGAGGAGGGACAGGATACAAAAAAGAGAGAATGATAAACAGGATGGAGAGAAATACATAGTGATTAATCATATCTGTGAGTGTGAAGAGGATGAACTCATCTATAACACAGTAGCAGTTAGCAGAATGGATTAGAAGCCAGAATCCAATAATACACTCTACAAGAGACACATTTGAAACAGAAAAACACATCCAGAGTAAAGCTAAGGGGCTAGAGCAGAATGCTTCAGCTGAAGTTTTAAAAAAAAAAGGCAGGAGCAAGATCATGATCTGAGCAAAGGAAAAGCAAAAATGTACCAAATTAAAGGAGATAATCAGGGAAATTATATTTTGCTAAACTGTACCAGAGACAACAAAATAGCACCCCAAAATTTTACAACTAATTTTTCTGATAAAGTCCTCATTCCTCAAATATATAGGGAACTAAGTCAAGTTTATAAAAACAAGAACCACTTCCCAAATGATAAATAGTCAAAGGATATAAACAGGTAGCTTTCAAAAGAAGAAATCAAAGCTACTAAAACCATATGAAAAAATGTTCTAAATCACTATTGATTTGTTGTTGTTTTTCAATCTTTCAGTCTTTTCTAACTCTTCACGATTGCACGTGTTGTTGTTGTTGTTGTTGTTGTTGTTGTTTTGCAAAGATATTCCAGTGGTTTGCCATTTCCTTCTCTAGCTCATTTTATAGATGAGGAAAATAAGACAAACAGGATTAGGTGATTTGCCCAGGGTCACATTAGCTAATAAATGTCTAAGGTACAATTTGAATTCAAGACATGAGACTTCCTGACTTCAAATTCAACACTCTATCCACTGTGGCACCTAGCTGCTTCACTTTGCTTTATTGAGTAGAGAAATGCAAGTGAAAACAACTCTGGGGCACAACCTCACACCTATCAGAAATGACAAGTGCTAGAGGGACTGAGGAAAATTACCACTTGGTAGATTCTGGAGAACAATTTGTAACTATTCCCAAAAGGCTATAAAACTGTGCATACCTTTTAACTCAGGAATATCACTTCTAGGTAGGTAACAAAAAGAGTTCAAAGAAAAGAGAAAAGGACCTATTTGTATCAGGTGTTGCTGTACTATTGTTGTGGTAACAAAGAATTGGAAAATGAGGGGATTTTCATCAATTGAGAAATGGCTGAACAAATTGTAGTATGATTGTACTACGTGTATTATAATACATGACATATGATGGAGTACTATTATGCTATAAGAAATGATGAGGGAAATGGTTTAATAAAAAAATTGTGGGAAGACCTAATATGAACTAAAGCAAAGTAGAGTGAGATGAACTGGGAGCAGATTGTGCACAGTAAGAGCTAAGTTGTAATGATGAACAAATGTGAAAGACTTGGCTACTAGAATCAATACAATGTTCTAAGACAATTCTAAAGGATTCATAATGGAAAACAAACTACCTACACAGAGAGAACTGAATAATTCTCTCTGTAAACTGAAGCATAACGTTTTTAAAAATATGGCTAATATGGAAATATGTTTGTTCGTATGATTTCACATACATAATTGATATTATTTTGCTTGCCTTCTCAGTGGGTAGAGGAGAGCCAGGAGAGAAGGAGAAAATTTAAAACTCAATATTTAAAAAAAAGAAACGTTAAAATAAAAAATTTATATTTCATAAATTATTGCAAACTACGAAGTCATATCAAAGATTTCTTCATATCACATGAGGAGAGAAATAAATAGCTTTGAGGTTTCCCCTCATACTTAGCATATTTGCAAAGGTGACAAAATATAGAAATAGTCAATGATGGAGAGAATGTGGGAAAAACAGTCATCTTAATACACTGCTGATAAAGATGTAAATTTAACCACTCTAGAAAACATTATGGCATTATGCTAAAATTACTTAAAAGTCCAAAATCTTTGATGCACAAACGCCCTTGCTTGGCAGATAAGAATGTCAAACCAAAAAAGTCCTCTACACACCAAAATACTCAGCTACCACTTTTATCAAAGAACTAGAAACAATGTAGATGCCTTTCAACTGACTAATGGTTAAAGGGATTGTGGTGCATGAGTATCATGGAGCATGGCTGCAACAAAAGAATTGCTGACTATGAAGAATGCAGAGATACAATTTACACAAACTGATGCAGAGTGAAATAAAAAAGAACTAGGAAAACACTAACAATTACTACTACAAAGTAAATGAAGAGAGCAACAATAACCATAAACAAAACCTTAAAAGGTATGTAATCGTGCTGACCGAGTCTAACCCTGGAAAAGAGTAAGAAAATATACTTCTGTCCTTTCTTTGCAAAGGCACAGGATTATGAGTGTGCAATATTCCACGCACAGTCTTGGCTGATATATTGATTAGTTTTGCAGAACCACTTTTCCTTTTTTTATTCTTCATTATAAGGGATGGCTGTCTGGATATGGAAGGTGGAGGGATATATTCATAAATGAAGGTGATGTTAAAAACAAGAGATATCAATAAAATATTTTAGAAAACAAAAGTCAAGGTGAAAATGATGTCAGGAAAAAAATCCAAATGCCTAGGGCAATTTTCCAGGAAATAGCAAAGCAGTACAGGGCAAACTTGTTCATTCTCTATAAATTTACCCTTCCATGACACATATGTTATCTTCAACTTGACATCTAATATTAACAGGAGTTATGTATGAGCTGAGATTTGATGTAAGAGATTGGGGAATTGATTTGAGTTAAGACAACTCATGAGGATTGTAGGTCAGATAAATGTATGTGTCATCAGTGCTAGAGTAGTAAATCAGTCTGAAGGGAGAAAAAGATCAAAGGCAAAAAGCATGGAAAGAAGGCTAACAGATGTGAGATAATAAGAATCTTTGTTTGGCAGCAAATAGTTCAATAAACAAAGTTTATTTAACTCAAGACTGCAAAAGACCTCGAGTGTGTGGACCTGAACTTCCCCTAGTTTACTACCAAGCCCTTTCAGGTAGGAAGCATACACCTATTTGCTTCTCTGAAGACATTCTCTTCTAAGTTTCATTTGAAATCGAATATGAATGAACTGGATATGTTTTCTCACCAACATTTGCATTTTAAACTATCTCCAATTGTAAAATGAAACACCTTGTTCTCCTTAACAGAATCGAAGACTTCAGGGTGGAAGTAATTAACCCTTACAATAGAAACATCAACAGAATTCTGTTTAATTAATTGTTGCAGACATTAAGCCACAAGGTGTGCTTTACTCAAGTAAGGTGATACAGATATTCTCTCAAGATGCTTGGATTGAGCAAATCATTGTTACTGAGATGTAATGAGTAAATTACACAAGTAGGACAAGGTGTAGCACTGTGGGGTGGGTAGTTGTCATTTGGTGATGCAAGGCAGAAAAAACACTGTGTAAGATATCACAATGTTTCTCATCTGATGCAGAGGAAAGTAGCACACTCTATGAAGAGGCTACCACAGGATGGGGCAAGTAGGGAAAGAAACATACTGAAAAGATGCAGCCTGTGTATTTCCTACATAAGAACAAAGCCTTTATTACCCTATTGTGATTTGAGTTAATATTAAAAGTTAAAGTTAAAATCACTTGAGTGTTATTATCTGGTTGAATGTTTTGTGATGCTAACCTACAGAGTATTCTATGGTCTAATGACTTGGGGCTAAAAGTCAATGTCACTTGAAGTACACTTAACAGGGATATGCTACTTGGTAGCTATTATGTAAAAGAAAGAAAAGCCAATACTCTCAACTTTACTTTTGAAACCCTATGTATTTTTTTTCAGTAAGTGTTAAATTGTAGAATAAATATTTCAAGTTCTAGGAGAAAATCATATGAGTGTAATCCAGGTCACAACTCAGATCCCCCAGGATTACTGTGGAGTCTTGGTGGGGGAAGCAGTTGTGTACAGTCATCCTGCCAATATTTCCACAGTAATTCTCGTGATCCCAGTGAGTCACTCAAAAAAGAAATGAGCCAATAGCTGCATGGAGGTCATCGTGTTGTGCAGGTAACCACAGAGTACAAAGCCCAACTTAATCCTGCCTTCCTCCTTTACAGCCCTACATCAGTAAATCACCTAATGAGCAATTGGAATTAGTAGACATATTTAGCCTGGAGAAGAGAAGGCTGAGCTGCCATTGTAGGAAAAAAAATTCTCTTCCAGTACTCAAATGGCTGTCACATGGAAGAGGAAAGAAGCTTATTCTGTTTAACCTTAGGAGGAATGTGTGGAAATTAAAGAGAGGAGAGGGCCATCTGCAAGTAAGAAAAAAAAAACTGTTTCCCCCAATAATTAGAACTAAGAGATTGCTTTAAGAAGTCAAGTTGTTTCTCATTGAATAACTTCAGTACAATGCAAGGGGATCACATATCAGGGATGCTTTAGCAAAGACATGGATTAGACTAGATCTACTCTAAGATTCCTCTCAACTTTGACATTTTATGATTCCACAAGTATATCCCTCTCTTCCTATGTATATGCCAAGAGGTTGAAGAAACTCTTTAAGGAGCAGTTTTTCAAACAAGCCAGACTGATCCCACACTAGCAGGAATCTAGGAACACATTTGAATCAAGACTTCTTTTTGATCACCTGCAACCTTGTGGATGTGACTACCCACTCTTGGCAACTGTTCATCAAGTAAACAAGCATTTATTGCTTTGTAAGCATTTTCAAGGGCCAAGGCACATGTCAAATTGAAATACCACAACAAAGTCCAAAATGGCACATGTCTCCAGGTACTAAGAAGTTGATAAAGGAATGAAAAAATAATTGTGAATAAATATGACTGGTTAATTTCCCAAGGAGTTCTAATACTCTGTTATTTCCATTGGCAACATGGAAAGAATATCAGATTTAGTGTCAGAGGAGCACAGTTCGAATACCAGCTGGGCCATTTACTACTCGGGAAAATCATTTAGCTTTGTTGGGCCTCAGTTTCTCCATTGTAAAACAGGTGGATTGGATTAAATGGCCTCCCTTCTTTTTCAGCTCTAAATATGGGGTTTTATTATTCCAAACCACATAGGATCATCTTTTAAATTTTTCCCCCTCTTTCTTTTTAAGTAAATGATTTGTTTTGATTTAAAATGCCTCACAGAAGGGATTTCTGGTCCCTTATAAGCAGGGGCTGCCACCCTCCCAACCCTCTTAAGAGAGCTTAGACAAGTCATTTGAGATCTTGTCAGTTTGGGAAGCTCCCAGTATTGGTGCCTTTGTTCACCAATGAAGATTATGACTCCTTTAAGATTTACTAGATAAGCGTCAAGGAATTTTTCTGAGACAGGTAGAAGTTAAGTGATTTGGTTGTGGTCATCTAAATATTTTCATAGGCAGAACTTAAACCCAGGGCTTTCTAAATAAAAGCACCATGCACTAGCAAAGGCTGCATTTTAAGTATTCATGTAACTGCCTTATTTTCCTAAAGATAAATAGCTCTTTAAATTCAGGGTTTAATTGGAAATTAAAACCCTCTATAAAACAACTATGCTTTCATTTGGATAAAGTGCATCTGAAATTATATTCCCCAATCTTATTTTTACAGTGTGGAGTATGAGTTCCAGACAGAGCCTCAATCAGGAGTTGTTAGGTTAAACAAGGATGTGGTAAGAGCTCTCATCATCTGTGATAATTATTAATTTATCATATGGGCTAGCTGAAAAGCTCTGAGTGTATTTACAGACTCAGGAATACTGAAATCTTGTTCAGTTGCTTCTTGTAATTAAATCTCTTTGGACAGGGCAAAGGCAGAATGGTGACATGGCCATTTGGGAATAGTGGGAACTAGTGTGGAACCAACAGGATAACAAGATTATGGATCTGACCAGGATCTAAATCAAGATTCCTAATTGGAAGATAACTAATAGACCTTGCTACTTCCATTCCAGACTGTTTTGGAGACAGAATTCCAAATTGGAATTATCTGGAATATCTGGATTAGTTACCATCTGAGCTACCAAACTTTCAGCTTGATAGAAAAATGGAGTCAGTTCTATTGACACAAGAGATGAGAGGATCACAGAGAGCATCTGATCCAATTCTCTCATTTTATAGACGGAAATTTAATCCTAGTTAAGTAAGGGACTTGTCCAAAATCACTGAAATAGCTCATGCAGCAGAAATGGAATGAAAACCTAAATCTTTTAACTTTTGATCCAGGAGCCCTTGGCCACAGGGTCCCAGCGCCTCTTCTCTTTTACTGCTTAATATCCTCATGCTCACCAGAACCTAAATCTACAATACCACCATATGCTTTCATTTACATTTTCACTTGAGGTTGGTAGATAGTACAGAGGGAAAGTGTTGGACTTGTAATTAAGAGAACCTGAATTCAGATCCCCCCTCAGATACTTATTTAGCTGTGTGACCATGGGCAAGTCATTAACCACTCTCAGTCTCATTTTCCTCATCTGTAAAATGGGAATAATAATACTTATTAGTATTCTCACAGAGTTGTTATGAGGGTCAAATATAAATATATGCAAATCACTTTAAAGCAGCTACATAAAGATTAATGTTCTTCCTGTTGTTATTGAACTACCTGATTAACCTAAATCATACCATGCACACATAAAAAAAAAAAAAGAAAAAGAAAAAGAAAAAGAAAAAAAAAAGAAAGAATAAGGAAAAAAAAGAAAAGCAAACATGAACCACGATCTTTAAGGAAGTACTTTTCTACATCCTATCACTCCTAGGAACATATTCACAAGGTATGTATGTGTATTCTAGTACTGGGCTTCTTCCCTCCCAGAATTAACCACTTATGTAATGGAATTCTCCTTCAGCTCCTGTTCTGGGTTCCCTCCAGAGAGTATTCACATCTCTTTTCTCTGCCCATATCCTGCAGTCTTACACTGTGTCTTCTAAGGGAATTTTTGGCTCAATTTTGATGTTCTTTGAGGTTCACCTTTGGACAGTAGTTTGGGAAAGCATATTTTTTCTCCAGGCTGAGAAGGGTCCAAGTGTTCATAATATGTATGTCCACAAACATTTTCAATGACACACATTCTCTACAATCTATTGTGAGAAGAGAAGATCCTAATGAGGGAATATCTCAGTTCCTGGAGCTCTACTACCTTCATGGAAAATTCAATCACTCAGATACCTAAATCCCCAACAGAGACAGAAAGGCAATGAATAAGCAACCGGGACCAATCTCTCCCAGTAAATTGTCCAGTGACAACTTTGGAAGTAGCATGGTAGCACTGAGAAGAGAAGAGAAGAGAAGAGAAGAGAAGAGAAGAGAAGAGAAGAGAAGAGAAGAGAAGAGATTCCTCCTTATGGAGGAAGAGGCCACTTGAATAAGATAGAGCCATGACAAATGTGATTATGTTGTATTCTCCCCTTCCCATAAAGCTTTTCCCCTTAGTACAAAGAGTGATACTATAATTTTTTTAGTAACTTATATTATGATATTCCCCCTATTCATATATAAATGGACTAATTATACAAATATTAATTTGTGCCAGTGTTCAAAGAATTCATTAAGCACTTTTGTGCATTTTTAAAATGTGCTTCAGAAATCACTGAAAAATAAAATAAGAAAAGACTAACTCGAAAATAGTCGTCTTATTTGATGAATCTGGCCATATTTCAGTTTTTCTCCATGGGTTTTTTGGGGGGCCTTCTTTAGGCAAAATATATCACAAATTATGCATGCTGTGTTTCAGAAATTAATGATCAGAACTAAGAATATTGCAATGTTGAGAATTTCAACTCTCCAAGCAATATTTCATCTTTACCCACAAATATATGCAGAAAACAAGCTGATATTAAATTTCTCTTTTTTCATTTTGTGACATCAGTATATTGCTTTATTAGGATGATTCTTCCATGGAAGAAGGAGTTCTGACTGCCATTTTCCTTATTCCCTCCCCAAAAAAAACCTTCTATAAAAATAAATTGAGAGGAAAACATTGCATTCCTAAACAATCCTATCCTACTTCAGCTAGTCTTCACATCGCCCAGAAGAAGAGATGGAAAGTAATAATGGGAGAAATGGAACTGTCTCTCCATATATGATTTTGATTTTTGAGACAGAAATAATAGAGGAAATGTGTCATATTCTTCAAAAAAATCATCAGGCTCAATGTTCTATTCAAAGTTTTTATCCCAAGCTTCAAGCCCCATAAGGCTAATTTGTTACATCCCCAAGGAAAGAGCTATAAACTGGTTATTAACTCCCAGGGAAGGAGAGGAACAAATAGAGTAATGAGATTCAAGGTGACAAAAACCCCATTCTGATATCAAAAACTCATTTACTAGATGAAGGGGAATACACTCATTCATTGGTGAAATATACATATCTGTTTATCTGACAATTTCTCAATTTGAAAACTACTCTGCAGGAAGAAGAGATTTCATATATGTAAGAAATCTCTCTCTCTCTCTCTCTCTCTCTCTCTCTCTCTTTCTCTCTCTCTCTCTCTCTCTCTCTCTCTCTCTCTCTCTCTCTCTCTCTCTGTGTGTGTATGTGTGTGTGTGTGTGTGTGTGTATCCATATATATACCTGCGTGTGGACAAATAAGAAATTACCACTTTTAGATATATACTGAAAAGGAGCAGAAAAATAATATTTGTAAAAAAAATGATAAAACTCACTTACATAGAAATACATTTTTTCAGATAAAATGAGGGGAGAGACACAGACTGGGATGGAAGACAGGACAGGAAAATGACCCTTAAATTAATATATTAAGAAAAACTAACAACAACCAATGACTGAGGTAAAAATGATTGCAGGGAATTGTGTGCTATTACCTCATTCACATGTGAATATTTTTTAATGTTTTGAAGTTTGCAATCGACAAAATTATAAATAATACAACTGTCTGGGGTTTATGGAATGATGGCATAGTGACTATTGATTTCATACATCAAAGAATTATAAATTTCTTGAGTTGGATGTCATAAGGTAAATGAGTCAGTGACCATCAGAAGGCTCTGACTTAAGGCAAGTAGAGAAAGAGCCAGTGACAGGATTCAGCTCTCAGCCAATGTGCTTCCAGCAGCTTCTTTGGCCATTCTCTAGCCAACAAGGAAAGCAATGTTTCTCCTCAGATCAGCCAGCTCCATGTGAAAAATGAGAAATATTGGCCACCTCCACCGAAAGCCTCTTCTGTCTTCTGACCCCTCCCGTGCTCAGCTCATCCTCCTGCTTCTTTTTTTTTCTCATCCCACAGCGTCTTCTTAAGGTCAGGGAGCAAAAGAAGGAACAATAGATGTATGTTGCAAAGTGGTAAATCTAAGTTCGATTGAGGAAAAACTTCCTACTCAAAAGTTATTCAAGGAAGTGCTGCAAGAGCCCATCCATATCCTTTCATTGCATATCTTCAAGCAAAAATTGGATAAGGACTTTGGGGATATTTATGGAGTAGATTCTTGTTCAGGTAGGATTTAGACTGGTTCCTTGAGGTCTTTTCCTATCTGGGGATTCTGTGATTTATATAAGGTTTTCATTAGTTTAATGGACCAGGGATAGAGATAGATCCTCCTACATTCAGAGTAGATAGCAAACCATCCCCTTCTCCTTCTATTCAACTTTCATACATGCCCTCTCTAAATGTTCCAAAGAATGTCTCCACCCATATGCTTGAAGACCTTGCTGTTCTTTGGTCTTTTAGAATTCTGGAAGTAAACGTTCAGCGCGTGGTCTGTAAATCTGTTATCCTTGTTCTGAATCTGTATCTTTTTCTTTTCATACATTTCAGGTCATACATGATCCTAAGGACATAGATTTAGCTCTGGAAGCAATCTGAAAGGTCATCTAAGTCAACTTCTTTTATCTTGCAGATAAAGAAACCGAGGACCAATGGCATTAATTAACCTGGTCAAAGTCACCCCAGTAGCCAGTATCAGAGACAGGATTAGAATCTAGACATTCTTCTCCAGAGTCAGGGATCTTTCTATTGGACTATGAAGCTTGCACAACACTTGTACTTAAATAATCACAAAGATATGTATGAGTACAATTACTAACATAATAGACTGAGGGACAAACACTGACACCTGTAGAATCTCTTATGGTACTACTGTCAATACTCACTCTGATGACATTGATCTAAACCCTGTAGTGATTTTGTATTATAAGTTGCTGTGTACAAAAAATATATTCCTGACTTGACCCGACCTTCTCTCTTATCAAAAGTCAACCTAAAAATGAGTTTCTCTCTGTATTTAGCCAAATTGAACCTCCGAACATAGATATGCTGCCAATTGCCAGGCCTATTGATTTCTCGGACCCAGACTCCTGGACAAAGGAGTGGCAATTTGTTGTATAATACAATGATTCTGGGGCATTCTGAGACTCTATATTTTAGAGAAAGAACAGGTAATACTTAGAATGAGGATTTTGAGCAAAAAGGGACTGTGCATACTGCCCCAGAAGTAGAGAAGCAATAAGGGACTGAGAGAAGTAAAAATCCTCCATTATGACAGAGAATTATTTAGATTATTTGCAGTTCAAAAGGGAAAAGAGCACTTTATTTCCTTCTTTGGGGTAGTTCAAACCAAAGGGTAGAAATATGAACGGGGATGACTCTATAAGTTCCCAGAAGTATTCCCAGGATGTAGTGAATTTTGTATAGTAGTTTTTCATCTTATGTAGGATATTATCTTCTATCTGATATGTATTGTTAACAATGGTGCCTGCATAGAAATGAAGAACCTTTTTATTCATGTTTGTGAAGTGCAAACTATGCGACGATACAAAACAAGCCAAAGAGGCCCCCAATATTAAAAATAATCACAGTCAAGGTAGAGCAGTGATTCCAGGTCAGTGGTTGTGCACAATTGAAACTCTGTGAAGTGACTTACTCAAGATCACTCTACATGTTACTGACATAATCAAGCCTAGAAACAGCATATCCTAACTTCTTAGGCTCAATTTTTTTCTCTCTAAATTGAAGCAAAAACATTCTCCACATCTCTGTCTCTATCTGGTCCCAAATATAATCTATTTCAAATCTATTCTGGGAGTCTTTTTTTCCTGCCCTACCCACTGACAAAGAGCTGACAAAGAGAATGATAGTGTCCTTGGGGTAGACAGTCTTCCCTGGGGCTAAGCAGATAACTAGCAGAGGCTGGCCAGAGCCCTGGCACAGGGAATGGCCTCCAAAAAGGGGAAATCCTAGGTCTGGACTGGATCCTGACAGCTGTGATCCTCTGCAGGGTGAGCTCTTGAGTAAAGAAGTCTGCTGATATTTTTTGTCCCTTTGTCTTGTCAACAGAGATTACAAGAGAACACAAAGTCCTCTTAAGGCTTTTGCCTTTGGGGACTATACCAAAAAGACATCCATGTTGCAGAACCAGACAATAAGAGCAAAGGAATAAGAGGAAACCTCAGGGAGCGAGCCGACCCCAATGGTGGGCAGCAGAGAGGAGCCCTCAGGTTTAAGGCTGTTGTGACCTGAGAGATGGTTATCCTGGGATCTTTTAGACTAGTGGAAGAATCATTCAAAGTTAACTCTTTTATATTTCTCTCCTTTCATTAAAAACCACGATTCTGTAATTTGGGGAAAACCAAAAACAGGCTTTCAAATGAGGAATTGATATTAGGTATCTTGCAGAGATTTTTCAATGTTTCAGATATAGGAGAAATTAACAAAAATGAAGAGAGGAAGTATGGAGTTAAGCCCTTCATGTTATGAATCTGACTAAAAGGTTTGAAGACATTGGGATAGAGTACCGACTCATCTCTCTAGCACCCAAAAACCTTTTGGGTTTGACTCCATCTATCTTTCCAGACTGTTCTGACCATAATCCCCCTTCATGTACTTGAGAGAAAAGGATTTGCTTTCTATATGTGACACTCCATATTCCACCAGTGTGTCTTTACAAAGGTTGTCCCTCGTGCCCAAAATGTGCTTACTCTACATGACTGACTTTGGGGTCAATGTCGAGCAGCTTCTAAAATCTGACTGCTTTGGGCAGCAGGGAGAGAAGGCAGGATTAACCCTTTTCTTTGGATCAGCAATAAAAAGATTGGGTTTGTCAGGTACGTTGTGGAGGGGGACTCTTTCAAGTAGGGTTTGACAGATTTTCTCCGATTCTCCATTATGTGATCAAAATCACATTTGTCCCTAAAGCATCAACTATTCATTCAACAAGCACTTATAAAATACCAACTTTATTCCAAGCATCTTACCACATGCTAAAGATCTAATCAAACAGTAAATGGGTCTCTCTATGACCTGCATTAACATTACAGCCAATCTCTCCTCTCTATACTTATTTACTATATTCAGGGAAGCAACTTATTCAACTTCCATGAAGTCAATAACATGAATACTTATTTGAATTGAACCTTGTGTATAATATTTTTCTAGGCACTAGGAAGAGAAATTTAAGACTTGATTGCTGTCAAAAAATAATAAATTCTGACTGCTCTTCTTAGTATCCCGAGATGGGTCTAAGTCAAGCCTACTTACGATATAGATGTTCTCCAACATCCTATCCTAGGATATCTTCTCTTTTCTCTCTATACTATTTCATCAGACAATCTCATCAACTCCCATGGATTTAATAAGCATCTCTGTGCTTATGATTCTTACATTTCTTTATCCAGGCCTAACCTATCTCCTGACCTACATTCTCACACCTCCAATTGCATATTAGAAATCTCAAACTGGAAGTTCCATAGACATCTTATACTTAAATACCCAAAAGGTACATACATATATATGTGTGTGTGCATGTGTGTGTGTGTGTGTGTGTGTGTGTGTGTGGTGTGTATGTGTACACAGAAAGATATATCTATATAGACATAGATACAGATATAAATATATCTATATTTACATAGATGTCTAGATATGGATATATCTATAACTACACACCCATACATACACACATATACTGACACAACCTCAACCCTTCCCTAATCTAAACTTCCTTCTTACTTTCAAGAGTACCACCATCCTTGCAGACATCCAGGTTTACAACCTGGGTGTCATTCTTGATTCCTCAACCTCTCCCAGAACTCATAGGCAAATAGTTTGCATTGCCTGTACTTTTCACCTTTGTGCCAGTCAGCGAATAAATACTTATTAATCACCTACTATATTCCAGGTGCTGTGCAAAGCACTTGGGATACAAAGAAAGGCAAAGGACAGTTCCGATCATAAGGAGCTCACAGTCTAACAGAGAAGAAAACATGCAAACAATGTGTACCAACAAGTTCTCTGCAAGATAAACTGGAGCTAATCAACAGGGGAAGGGGAAAGCACTAGGGCTCTTAGCAAAGTTTTCCTGTAGAAGGTGGGATTTTATTTGAAACTTGAGGGAAGTCAGAAAGCAGCAGTGAAGAGGGAGCATGTTCGAGGCAAAGGAGACAGCCAATAAAAAAGACTGGTGCTGGATGGGACCTTGAATAAGGTTCCTGTTCAAAAAACAGTAGAAACCAAAGTCACTGGAGGAAAACTATGATGGGGAATGAGGTCTAAGAAGAGCTTTGAATCCTGAGTAGAAGATTTTTACATTTTTTCCTGGAGGTGAAAGAAAGATAATGCAGTTTACTGAATAAGGGAGTGATACAGTCAGGTTTATACTTAAAGAAGATAAATTTGACAGATGCATGGTGAATGGAATTGAGTAAGGAGGGACTTGGAGCTAGAATACTAAGCAGCAGGCTATTGCAGTAATCTAGGTATGAGGTGATATGGGGTTCTGCATCAAGGTGGTAGCAACATTGGAGGAGAGAAGAGGGACATGGACTAATGTCATAAAACTAAAATTAACAGCTCTTTGAATGACTCTTGAAGAAGAAGAGGTCACTTAGTGATGGTAGTTGAGGGAAAAAGAGCAGAAGTATCAGTGGGGAGCAAGAAATATTCTAATTCTCTCACCTCAACCAATGAGTTGGAGGGAATGAGTGAAAAAGCAAGTAATGCCAGGAAGGGGAACGGGGAAAACCGTATTATCAGGATGAAGACAGGTCCTGGTGAAAATTAATTTTAAAAGGGTGGAAAAAGAAAATTGTTAAGAGGGAAGTGCAGTTTTTGCCTGGGGAACAAGCATTACAAAGAGCATGGGGGAAGGGTGGGAAGCTTTAGAGTATCTCACTGAGGGAACTGGATTGAGAAGGATGAATGAAGAAGCAGGTAATGGGAAATGAAACATGGGCTCTGTTTACTGATAGCTAGGAGTTCAGAATCACTGGTTTGGGGAAAGGATAAGCAGATGGCAATTTATTAATCAATGACAAATGAGTTTAGGAGGGTTATTAACATCACAAGAGATACAACTATAGCTTCCAGATCTCTGAGTTTACCTCCAGGTAAGGACACCAGTCAAGAAAACTGATGGAATGGCTTTTCTCTACTACCCCTGCAGGGCAGCCGGGCCAGAAAATAGGCAAAGGGAGTAGTTTGAAGTGCTACCTCTCTGTCCTTTGCAGGCAGCCAGAAGACAGCCTCGAAGACCTGCAAATGATAGAATGGCATTTCTCCCAATTTCCTATGAGGAGGCTGAGGCCAGCTTAGGAGACCAAGTATACTCTCTGCTTTCCAGCAAGCAAGAAGTAACCATGCTCTCCACCTCTTAAATGGCCTACCTTCCTCTTATTCTTAGCTAATATCCCACTCTCCATGGAAAATCCTTTTCATGCCTCCCTTCCCATTAATGTCTTCTCTCTGGGATTACCTCCAAATAATCGTGTGTGTGTGTGTGTGTGTGTGTGTGTGTGTGTGTGTGTGTGAGATTTTTACACAGTTTGTGAACTGCTTGAAAACAAGAACTACTTTGGTCTTTCTTGGTATCCCTACCACTAAGCATATTAACTGAAAATTATTGCTATTGTTCAGTAATTTTTCAGTAGTGACTGACCTGTGCAACCTCGTTTGTGATTTTCTTGGCAAAGACACTAAAGTGATTTGCCTTTTCTTTTTCCAGTTCATTTGATAGATGAGGAAACTGAGGCAAGCAGGGTAAAGTGACTTGCCTAGGATCATGTGGCTAGTAACTGTTTGAGGCCAGATCTGAATCTTCCTAACTCAAGGCCCTGCACATTATCCATTTCAGTGCCACACAGCTACCCAGAACTGACAAAAAGTAGGTCCTCAATAAATGCTGACTGACTTCGAGCTCAGGTTCTCCAAGCTCAGTTTAAGTAGCAACTCCTACAAGAGGCCTTTACCTGATCCTCCCCATTCTATCCCCTAGCCTATTGATGCTCTGTCCTACTGTGTACTTATCTTGTAAATACTTTTATTTGATTACTTCTGTACATGTATGTAGTGTTGTCCTAGTAGAATGTAAGCTCCTTGGGGGCAAGGACTGCTTTATTCTTGTCTTGGTGTTTCAGGCACCTAACATAGGACTCTGTGCTAGGCAGGCACTTAGAATAAGTTTGTCAAATCAAATTGAGGAGGGGGTCTTTTTCTGGTTTTGTTTTGCTTTTTTTTCTTTTTGATGCTGAAATAATTGATGACACACCACTGATCGAGGCCTTGATCTATAACTGAGACAATGAAGCTATTTTCCAAAATAACCAAAAAGAAACCCCTGCTTCAAGTTATAGCATAACCTAAATGGACTTTTCCTTAAAATAGTCAGGAGCATATATTTAAAACCATCAGTAAGCATCATATGCAATGGGGAAAAACTGGAACCTTTCCCAGTAAGATCTGGAGTGAAGCAAGGTTGCCCACTATCACCATTATTATTCAATACCGTATTAGAAACACTAATCTCTGCAATAAGAGTCGAGAAAGAGATTAAAGGAATTAGAGTAGGCAATGAGGAAACTAAACTATCACTCTTTGCAGATGATATGATGGTATACCTAGAGAATCCCAGAGATTCTACTAAAAAGCTATTAGAAATAATTCATAATTTTAGCAAAATAGCAGGATACAAAATAAATCCCCATAAATCCTCAGCATTTTTACACATCACCAACAAAATCCAACAGCAAGAGATACAAAGAGAAATTCCATTCAAAATAACTGTTGATGGCATAAAATATTTGGGAATCTATCTACCAAAGGAAAGTCAGGAATTATATGAACAAAATTACAAAAAAGTTTCCACACCAATAAAGTCAGACTTAAATAATTGGAAAAATATTAAGTGCTCTTGGATAGGCCGAGTGAATATAATAAAGATGACAATACTCCCTAAACTAATCTATTTATTTAGTGCTATACCAATCAGACTTCCAAGAAAATATTTTAATGATCTGGAAAAAATAACAACAAAATTCATATGGAACAATAAAATGTCGAGAACCTCAAGGGAATTAATGAAAAAAAAAAATCAAATGAAGGTGGCCTAGCTGTACCTGATCTAAAATTATATTATAAAGCAGCAGTCACCAAAACCATTTGATATTGGCTAAGAAATAGATTAGTTGATCTGTGGGAAAAGGTTAGGTTCACAAGACAGAATAGTCAACTATAGCAATCTAGTGTTTGACAAACCCAAAGATCCTAATTTTGGGGATAAGAATTCATTATTTGATAAAAACTGCTGGGATAACTGGAAATTAGTATGGCAGAAATTAGGCAAGGACCCACACTTAACACCATATACCAAGATAAGATCAAAATGGGTCCATGACCTAGGCATAAAGAACGAGATTATAAATAAATTAGAGGAACATAGGATAGTTTATCTCTCAGACTTGTGGAGGAGAAAGAAATTTGTGACCAAAGATGAACTAGAGACCATTACTGATCACAAAATAGAAAATTTTGATTATATCAAATTAAAAAGCCTTTGTACAAACAAAACTAATGCAAACAAGATTAGAAGGGAAGCAACAAACTGGGAAAACATCTTTACAGTTAAAGGTTCTGATAAAGGCCTCATTTCCAAAATATATAGAGAACTGACTCTAATTTATAAGAAATCAAGCCATTCTTTAATTGATAAATGGTCAAAGGATATGAACAGACTATTTTCAGAGGATGAAATTGAAACTATTACTACTCATATGAAAGAGTGTTCCAAATCACTATTGAGCAGAGAAATTCAAATTAAGACAACTCTGAGATACCACTACACACCTGTCAGATTGGCTAAGATGACAGGAAAAAATAATGATGAATGTTGGAGGGGATGTGGGAAAACTGGAACACTGATGCATTGTTGGTGGAGTTGTGAATGAATCCAACCATTCTGGAGAGCAATCTGGAATTATGCTCAAAAAGTTATCAGACTGTGCATACCCTTGGATCCGGCAGTGCTACTACTGGGCTTATACTCCAAAGAGATACTGAAGAAGGGAAAGGGACCTGTATGTACCAAAATGTTTGTGGCAGCCCTGTTTATAGTGGCTAGAAACTGGAAAATGAATGGATGCCCATCAATTGGAGCATGGTTGGGTAAATTGTGGTATATGAACGTTATGGAATATTATTGTTCTGTAAGAAATGACCAGCAGGATGAATACAGAGAGGCTTGGAGAGACTTACATGAACTGATGCTAAGTGAAATGAGCAGAACCAAGAGATCATACACTTCGACAACGATATTGTATGAGGATGTATTCTGATGGAAGTGGATTTCTTTGACAAAGAGACCTAACTCAGTTTCAGTTATAAATGACGGTCAGAAGCAGCTATACCCAAAGAAAGAACACTGGGAAACAAATGTGAACTATCTTCATTTTTGTTTTTCTTCCCGGGTTATTTATACCTTCTGAATCCAATTCTCCCTGTGCAACAAGGTTCTGCAAACATATATTGTATCTAGGATATACTGCAACATATCTAACATATATAGGACTGCTTGCCATCTAGGGGAGGGGGTGGAGGGAGGGGAAAAATAGGAACAGAAGCGAGTGCAAGGGATAATCTTGTAAAAAAAATTACCCTGGCATGGATTCTGTCAATATAAAGTTATTATAAAATAAAATAAAATAAAATATTAAAAAATACCAAGTTATAGCATAACCAGTTCAGATAACTGTAATATTAAAAATCTATTTTCAGAAGACTGACAATAAAGTCTTATGCTTAAATGATATCTACCAATCACTTGCACAATAGGAAAATAAAGCAAGATAAACACCCCGCTATACATAAATGACTGTCTTTGACAGTGGGCACCTAAGTGGCACATTTGTTCAGCTCCAGTGCGGTATTTGGATAGCAATGTACAATAAACAAGTAGTAGGCCTGATTAACTTTTCAAGCTAGGGCCTACAGACCAGAGAGAATTGGCCCCAATAGTACTGGCTTGTAAATCATGCCCATCCATTTCCTTTTATGGCAAATCTGTGATAAATGGATGTCCTGATGAGCACAGGTGAGGTGAGGGTGTGTATCAGCAGCTGAGGCTTCTTTTAGAGAGAGGGGAAAACAGATCAATACAGAACCACAGTTTGTCACTAGCAACTAAATGGGAGACTATCGGCAAGACACTCAGTCTCAGTTTCCTCATCTACAAAATGAGGAGGGCTCTTATAGAAAAAGCATTTTAAACATGATAATGAGTTACAGAAATTGGATTTTTTAATGGTATCATGATATAGTCGAAGGAAAAAAAGGGGCTTGGCATGAGAAAACCTGGACTTTAACTTCCTCCCCTCCCACTCCCCATTATGCAGATGAAAAAAAAAATTGAGGACACTCAATGATTTGTTCAAGGTAGCCCATACAATATTAGGGTTGGCAATGGGACCCAAAGCCTATTTCTGCTGAAGCAGTTTTCTTTCCCTTGTTTCTTCCCTGAGGGCCGGTTATGTGGTATAGGGGCTAGAGCATCAAAATTGGAGACAGGCAGTACTGAGTTCAAATTCTAACTCAAGTAGCCATTAGAGAAAAGCAGAATAGTCAAGCTGTATTTGTTTTTGAAAAGAAAGACAAGAGGAGAAGTCACAACATTGTTCAATGAGAAAGAAAGGTAGGGGAGTGAAGAGAAGGCAGAGGCCCCACCAAGTATTTTCAGGAAAGGCAGATGACAGGATCCTAGACTTGATTCTCCTCAATCAGCTTTTCAGCTGGTCCCCTCAGACCCTAAAGCTTTGGGTCGTCTTATATCTTCTGTATTCTAGGCTCAGCCAAATTAGAAGGGCAGTATAGATTTCTCTTCTTTTTTTCCAAGGAAGACAATAGGAATTAAAAGTATGTCTTTTCATGACAGAGCTACAACGCCTCCCCAGTTTTGTCCCTGTGGACCATTTCTGAAACAAGGAGGCCCTGCCCTGTTCGTAAATGAAAGCTTCCTCTTCAATCAGGTCAACTTGAAACATTGCTAACTCTTTTTTTGGCCTAAGCCCTGCTGTTCTGGTTGAGACTGTGGGAGAAGGGGAAAGTATGAAGCATGGCTTTCTCCTCCCACCATTGGCCCATACTGAGGAGCTAGAAGATAACTAGGTGTCAACCATTATTCTAAGGCCAAGAATGCATAGCTAAACAGGTCCCTAAACAAACTGCAACCTCTTTGAAGTCAGGCTTTCCTTTTTATCACCTGAACTTATGCAGTAGGTACCTACTGTTTGCTGAATACAACTGAAAATGGCATTGACCCCGGGTAGAGGGAAAGGAACAGTCCTTAGGAAAGCATCCCTCCCTTTCAGCTCTACCAGTCCAGGACTTCAACACCATCTCACAAAAGAAAGTTCCTTTGTATTTTAAAATTGACACTATAGTATCCAAGGCACAGAAAGTTTGAGCAAAGTGACTGTCATTTACTTATGGACCATTCACAACTTATTGACCTGAAATAATTTCATATTTCTCTGGCAAGATAAAGTTAATAAAGCCTGAAGTTTTGTCTTTGTTGAAAGTTGGTTAAGTTGAGTAGGGAAGAAAAGTCAAGCAGCATCTAGACACTGAGCCGTGCAATCAGATTATCTGTGATATTAATAAAGGAACAACAAAGTACTTACCTTCTTGGGCCCAGTGCTCCATGAATGTTGGGCAATGTCACCTTCTAGGATTTAGCAAAGGACTGTTTGGATGAGTGCTGGGAAAGTAGGCTAACACCACAGGCTTCTTAAATGTTTTACACTTGTGATCCCTTTTTGCCCACGAAATTTTTACATGATCCCAAATATATAGGTGTATAAAATAGCTATACAAATCAAACATTGACTCAGAATAAAGCCTAATGTCGTGGCCTTCACATTCAATTCCAAGACCCTATACTAGGTCGCAATCCACAATTTACAAAGCCAGGGTCTAAAGAGCCAAATGTGGCCTATGCTCCCTTTTGGCTTCCACAAATCTAAGACCCAGAATACTTGGGGATTTTGGAACCCCATGTAAAACCAATATTACATAATTAAAATATCAATTAAAATAAATTCATCCATGATGCCACAGTTAGAAGGTATCTAATCTAAAGTTGGAACACAGTGAGGCATTTTTCATATTTGAATGCCCTGAGGTTGCATTCTACTGTCCATGTAGGAAGCCCAGTAAATGTTTCAGGATATTCCCTCTGCACTAATAAGAAGAAAATCACTCCAAAGTTCAGGCACTATTGGTGGTAGGTCAGTGACATCATATTTATACCTTAAGATATGAGAGAATAATAGAAAAAAAAAGGTTCACATATCAATCCCTCTAGATCAGGGGTCGGCAACCTTTTTTTTCCCCCAAAGGCCATTTGGATATATATAAAATCATTCACAGGCCAAAGAAAAGTATCAATTTGAAAATTCAAGCAATGGAATGTTGTTGTACCTAGCTTTCAGCTCAGTGTTGCCTGAGTTTTCCCTAGCAAATGATTCTGTGGGCCTCACAGGGCCTACTAATTGGACATTCCCCATCCCATCTCTATATAAAAAGATAGTCTACTGTATAAGCTGGCTGCTAAGTAGACCTCAGTTCAAATCCTGACTCTGGTACAAGGTGACCCTGAAAAAAATCATTCTCCCTGTCTGGACTTCAGCATGCTCTTCTCTAAAATGAGGACACTGGCTCAGCTGGTACTGAAATTCTTCTCCAGATCAGACATGCTATGGGACACCTAAATTTTGCATCGATGGTGGTAAACTCAATGATTATGTAGGAGAGTTAGTCATTAAAAGTACAAACTTGCAGGAACTTAATTATGTGCAGCCATCATTGGCTAAGCTGGTAAACGTTTGAAGAGTAAACTAATTACCAGAATAAAGGTAGACCTGTCCAAGAAAAAAATTAAGTGGTCTGTGAAATGATTGAGAAAATTAAAAGGAAAAAAATTCCAGATTAAAAGTCCAGGGAAGGCTGGGGTTGGTCTCAATCAGTAAGACAGAATAGGTCAGCAAATTTCCATTGCGGGTTTCTTTTCTTATAGGCAAGAGGGAAAAAAGCAAGTATACCTAGCCCCTATTTCTTTCTGTAAGATAACTGAACTGTCACACAAAATTCAGGGTATTTCTTTTTCCACCATCAATCTCTAATTGGTGTCATTAATTAGCTACATGATCTTAGGCACTTCTTTTAATCTTTCTGGGTTTCAGTTTCCCTCTTTGCAGTCTAAAAGGGACTGATCTTCTTATTATGAAATTCTAAGAGCTAAGGACCCCATTGCATTTTTGTTTATGCCTCAAATAGCATCCTAGCAAACCACACAAACTGTTGTAAATCTGAATGGCTTTCCTAGTTCCCTAGCAACTCAATCATTTCCCTTAAGTCCAGGGGAAAGGAAGCAAAAGTATTCCCAAAGTAACCATGAAGAAAAGCCAAACAGTGGCTAAAGTAGCATAGGATCAAAAGACAGTGATATCCTTTAAAAGCACCATCACAAAGTGGAGGCACATGATCTGGATGCTGAATCCTAGAATAGATATTTAAACTCACTTAGTTTCATTTTTCCTCTCTGTAAAGTGGGAATAATAATATTTACATTGCCAATTGGTATGGGAATCAAATGAGAGAGATCAGTTGTGCAGGTGTTTCTAAAAAGAAACTGTGATACAAATGTGAGCTGACACTTGAATACTTCAAGGATTCATGCTTTTCTTGGTAGGGTCGTCATTGTACTGACACAGATTGCAACTTTTTGGGAAATGGTCTTTTAACAGTTGCTGCAGCCACTCATCTCATAAAGTTATGGCTATCCAGGAGATGATGCTCTCCAAACATTATTAGACTGGAAGGCAGGAAACAGATATGCGTCCCATTGCAAGACCCACACTCGAAGCTTCTCCATCTCAGAGGACCTGACAAAGCCTAGCCTCCCTTGGAATGGCCACAGCACACAATAAGGCACCAAGGGAGAATTTTAGTGAAAGATGTGGCAGTAGCATCATGATAAGAGCAATAATAATTAGAATTACAAAGATCATCCTCTAAACTAATGAGGAATTGTCATGTCACTTAAAGGAGCACTGACAACAATGAAATCACTCATCCTCAAGTATCAAATTACTAATTTCAAATGATCATTTTGCTTCTTTGATCTGTCCCTAGCCCACTCACTTGCTTTGATACTATGGGAAATATATACAATCATACTGATTATGAAACAGGAACAATAATAGCTTACCCCACCTAGTTCCAAAGATGTTTGATGAAGAATAATGAGATTTTTTCTGAGTCTTTTGAGCTCTTGGACAACCAAGCACAGAGTAAGGCTACACCAGTGTTTCAGCAGGGTGACAGTTTATTTCAATGATCCCTCAATAAATAGACATGCTGTAAGAAACTGTGCAGAAAGGCATCCTGGAGTAACTAAATATATAAATGGTTTTCAGCTTCATTAGGTTTATTTCCAACTTCTACTAATTCGCATTTTACCGCCACACAAGAGGCAGTTCTCGTAAAATAGTATCTATAAAAAGGACTTGCTGAATGTTCCCTGGCGCTGTCTCACTACGTTTTTCTTTATACTGCAGTGGCAGCAAAATTTGGAGATCAACGTCCTGTGCTACCCGCAGAGACTGCTTTCCTGAAGTGAATGCTGATGGGAGTGACCTTTGACCTTTGCTCTATTGCAGGCAAGAGTTTATCAACAATGAAGAGTTACAAATTGACTTCCTTTGTGAGGAAAAGGAGGAGGATGTGAGGGTTAAAACTGTTTGAAGAGCATAAGGGGGGCGGGGAATGTTACTTCTAGCAAATTCCTATAGTGAAGCCATTCTATTACCTGAATAACCCCTTCCATTTGTAGGTATAAAATTCCTTCCCATACTGTGCCTCATTTAGAGCACAGAAACTTCCTTTGAGATAAATAGGAAAGAATTAAATGTGACCTGGAAATCATCCAGTAGACAAGAGGTAGATAATCTGGAAAATATCCAGGAAGAGTACACTGAAGTTGGTGAAGGACCCAAGTCCATTCTACATGATGACCACTTGGCAAACTGGTGAAAGGTGAGCCTAAAGAAGATGAAGGAGACATGTTGTGATTATTTTCAAGTATATGAAGAGCTGTCATCTGGAAATAGGGGACTGACATGCTCTGCTTGACCCTAGAAGGCAAAACTAGGAGGAAGTTGTAGAGAGGCAAATTTCAGTTTGATATAAGGGAGACTTTCCTACTCTCCCTTGGTGGCCAAGGGAGGCAGTGAGTTTCCCTTCCTGAGATTTTCTAGCAAACGTTGGTTGACCAGTTATTGGACATATGAGAAAAGAGGTTCTTTTTCAGATTTGGGGGGAGGGTCTAGATAGCCATTGGCTTGATTTCCTTTCACCTCTAAAATTCTGGATTTCCCAGTTTCACAGGTGATGGAATTGAAGCTAAGAGTGATGTAAGAGGGCCTGACAACCCCCCACCAGCCTTGGATATCACCACTCAGGAGTTGGGGCCGTGACCCCTAACTGAGTGAGCTGTTCAAGAGCACAAAGCTGATATGTGTAGATATGGAAATTCTGCCCAAGTTGATGTTCCTTCTTCCGACCTTTTCTTAACAAGTATTTTTGGGAAGTGTGCAAGTACTCTATACTCTCAATTCATCACTTAGTTATTTATAGCTTCAACCATGGATAAGTCATCACCTTGGGGATAAACAGAAAGGTTAGATTCCTAGTGGTTAAGACCTCTTCTCGATGTGGAGGGGGTCCCAGAGAAGAACAAACCTTACCATCCCAAAGGGGCTAAATGATACATGAAGCTCTAACTTGCCTATTTCTTTTAAGACATTTCAAACAGTTACTTCAGTTGATTATATGGATGCACCCCACTTTAAGAAATATGAAAATATCAATATTTAGACTTCCAAAATTCACAGTTGTGGACTGACTATTTGCATAGCTACCAAATTCATTTCAAAAAATCTTTAAGCAATGAACTCTCCTATGGCGTTTCCAACATGCCTTGATCTGTAACATTGTGGATTATATGCAACTTTCCAGACACACATCTCTTATGTAAAATGGGCAACTTTCTCTTTGCTCTTTTATCCACCAGAGAGCACACTAATAACCTAATTCATTTAAAAAATAAATAAATAAAGTCTCTGTCCTTGTATGGGAAGGTAAAACACAACACTGGGAGCCATTTATAACATTTATATATGAGAATAATGCCAGTGTCAGAGGACACTGGGCTAAAAACATTAAATTCCAGGGATCAAAATTTTGAAAAGACAAATCCAATTAAAATATCATGACCAAAACAATGCATGCTCTAATTAATCTTATGTTTATTTTGTCAGGCTCTTGTAACATGGTTAGATCCCATTTCTCCTATTCAATAAAGAAGAAACAGACAGAGCATTTGATCGTTTTCAGTGAATACATCTTATTTGTCCAAAGTAATTCCCCTTGAAGAGTACCTTCTTATTTATTCTTTAAGGGTAAAGAATCTAAACAAATCTTTTCAGTATTTGGAGGTCACTTAGGATTTGAGGAGCCATTCTATCGTTATAGAGTCATAAAGTTTAATGGTGCATGGCTACTGGCGAGTTCAATACCAAAGGCTAAATAGGATCAAATAATGCATTAATTACGGAACACACAGATGTGGAGTTGGTTAGGCAGAGTAGGGGTTAGCTGGAATTCTGAAAGCCAGGAAGAAAAAGATCATTTCCAATTCAGCAACTACTATATGTCATGGTAAATATTCTTTTGCATGTGGGATGAGAAGAATGAACGAGACAAAGAAGTAGTTTAGAGGGCCATTAAACCATACATTAGGCTTTGTTAATGATTTAGAAAACCACATGTTGACATCATCTACATTATTATATTTTATGACTGTTAAATATTGACGAAATGTTTTGTCCCACATTAAACATTTTAATCTGGTTCAGGCCATACTCTTTAGTGGACCAAGTACAGGCCACGTACAGCCAACCTCTGGGTATTTGACATCTCTGGTCTGAAACACAGTACCAATTTATCTCACTTTTCCCCATTTGTTGCCATCCTTTAAGTGGTCCCACACTAATTTTCATTCATTTCCATTACTTGAGTTGCTTTATGGAGTCCTCTTGAAAAAGGAGATGGCCAGGCTGCTGAGAGCAGATCTATTCAATAGAGCCTAGAGTAGAGCAGCAGCTTTCATAAACTGGAGATGATCTTTCATGACAGGAATATTATCAGGGCCAGGCTGGGCCCTGAAAAGCTGACATGGGTCAGGCAGGGAATGTTGCTTCTTTTCCTGGAAGGTCCTCCATGGAGCTATGAATCAGCAATATGTTTACAGCCTTTCCCTTTCTCGTATGGTCCAGGACCACCATACTCAGGGGCCTGCTGCCCTGATAGCATTCTCCCTGGCCTCACCTTCTTCTGTGACCAGAGCCCTGTACCTGCCCCATCTCTTCCCTCTTCTCACCCCAATCACCAACCCTTCCAGGAGATTGACATTCAAGTACAGTATGCAAGGTGAACTCCCAAGGAAAAAGGCTGCTTCCTCTTCCAGCAGGACTGTCCTCCAACTAGGCAGACTGTCCACTGTGCTGCACAGTCTTTTGGCCCACCTGAATTTGCCCTCAGCATAAGAAATCTGGTTTCAGCTCTGTTCAAAGACACTATGTGGATAGCATTCCTAATCATATGACAGTCACAGCTGAAGTGGAAAGGTGTTCACGCAAGCTATAAGAGCTGAATCTGTGGACCTGCTTAAAGGCAAGTCCTCTTAGTGAATACCAATGCCCCAGATCCCTGCACCAACCCCATCTACAGCCTCAGCCAGACAAGATTAGCCACTAATTGCTACTCTCCACAGGGTATACAAATGCAGACAATCCTTGCCATAAAATAAATCTATTATGAAAATATGGATACATAATATGTTGAAAATGATCACTGTATATTGCATGTTTAATAGTTAATGTGCTCTTTTAATGAAAAATTACCCTTGGAAACCAAGACAATGAATTTTTACACAATTACTTTGTGCAATTTTTTCAAATGGGCAAGGGTACAATATCAAATAATTCCCACATTTTAATCTGTACAAATCTTGTAGAAAGAGAAAATAAAAGAAACTGTCATTGTCCATCAGGTTGAGAGAACGAAGGAAATTTCTAATATACTTCTCACTGTGCTTGTCATTTTACCATTCATTCCAATATGCAGGAGGAAAAGACATTGTCTAAAAATCAGCAGTGAAACTAACTGGATGAACCATGTGTTAAAGGGTTTAGGAGGTATGGGGGAAAAAAACCACAATCCAGAGATTTTCAAGTTTGCATTTCGTGTCATTTTACAATTGTATGGCAATGACCTTAGGAATTGGCAATTACCATTTCATAACACGGACCAAGGGAAGATGACCACGATGAACCAAGCGTGAATTATGTTTGTCCTAATGTGGGAGAGGTCAAATCACACGTTGCTGAAAGCCCTGGTGAAGGTCATTTACTCAAATACAACAGATCATCCTTTGTTAGAATAACTGCTGGTGGCTACAATGAACTGATCCACCACATAAATAATTAGGCAGTGAAATTTGCTGAACACAAGGAAATACAGGCATATCCCACATAACATCGCCCCTGTCAGCAGTCTCGCAGCTGGGGATGCTGAGAGCAGGTCGGTGCAGCTCCGGGGTTTGGGGGGGAGGTGCCAGCATCGGGAGCAGATTAGCCCTGGACACACCTGTAGGCAATATCATCCCAGGGAGGAGGTGAGAGAAGTTTGCAGAGTGTTTAGCCAGGCACTAGGCTTCAGAGCACTTCTCCTAGTGCTTATGTAAGCTAGAGCTGTTTTGTTTTAACAGATGCCAGTTTGGGATGGGGGGGGTGCAGTGAGAGTGATAGAAAAATAAATGGACTAGGAGAGAGACAGAGGCAAGGTTGTGGAGATGGGGGAGAGATAGATACAGAGAGTTCTTTCATAATATATCAACATATTTGGATTTATGCCCTCCTCACCCACATGTGTAGCCTATCTCTAAGAAAAACAAAAACGTTTGTTTTTGCTTGGGAGCATGTGCATTTATGTGTGCTGTAAAGAGTGGCAATAAGAGGCTGACATTTTCTGGGGTTGCAAAAGTGATGAGCCCAACAGAAGCTCCCAGCATTCACACAGTCTACTCTTCTGTGATGTAAGGGAGTCTAAACATTCAGATAGCACTGTTTTACAGTGAGCAACGCTCTCTTCCACCCCTAATCTGAGATTTTTCCAAAACTGGAACAACAGTTCTATTGGAAATTATAAACCCCTAATGATGTCACCGTAACATGATTAAGACATTATAACTAATCACCATCCCTACTTCCCTTCCAAAATGTCCTCAACCACTGTCAATTACCTGGTGGTAACATTTCAATCTGAAATCAACGCCAACAAAATGTGAATTCTGACAGATCATTAAAAAGAGGCTATTACTATCCCTTTAATCTTAGCCACATCACTCAGGTGCCTCCCTTTGGGGTCTTCTTTTCTCCTCTATAAAAAGGAGGATACAGTATGGTCTCTGAGCTATATCCCAGCCTTCATCTGTGATTCTGTTCGAATGAAAATACAGGTTGTTCAGAAACCTCCTTAGGATCAACCAAAACTGGAAGAAGCTTTCATTTCCTCAACCCACCAGGCACCTGGAGACACATGGCAAAGTTTTCCTCAGTGAGCAGAATAGACTCTTGACATTTTTCTCAAGGGAGCCACGTTGTTTTTAAGGAAAGCAACTGATTGCACAGTGGGTCTTGAGACTGAGTCAACTGCATACCAATCTCGACTGTATGCCAAAGTACAAATGGGGGGGGGCTACCTTTTTTTGCACGAAAGAGGCAGAAAACCCATTTTCATCAGGAATACTGAGTTCTGTCCAGGGGTAGAACAACAATTTCGTTCATTCAACAAGAACCACACATGGATTCAATTCAAGAAGCAGATCTCACCATGGCTTTCTTCCTGAAGTATGTGAAACTGGGAGCATGATTTTACTCTGAAAATGGGTAATTGACCTGATTCTCAGAGCTCCACCTTAGGAGTTATGCAGGGGAGAAATGTGCAGGCCCATAAAGTGGGTGAAAATTAGTTCAACTGTAATTTCTGGATAAGGAATGAAGGGCTGCTTCCCCTTCTTTAAATGTCCACCAGAGGATGGCAAAAAGTCAGCATGTAACTTAATTAACACTAGGGAATAGACCTCAAGTTGTCTTTGGCTATCCCGAGTTGAAAATGTAAGTGAAAACTTGCTCCTTTTCCACCTGAGGTAGTTAATGCTGGAAAATGCCATTTGCAAGGAAGAAATTGATAATTGAAAAGCAAATTTTAATTGTCACGGGATTCATTGTAAGTCTAGTTCTCAGTCCAAATGTGGTAGAAAGGGAAGAACAAAGGATGCCAAATGACCTGATGTCTAAATCTAGTTCTACTACAAAGCTGATCGGCTTACCTCCCGTGAATCAACAAATCTCTTGCTTTCCCAGGCAATAGGGATAATAATATATGTCCTGCCTATCTGCCAAGGACTGTAGAATGAGGATAGGAAAGCACTTTACAAACTCAAGTAATTTACATGTGAGGAAACAGCATCATCACATCAATGAAGTGATTCTACCTAGGGGTGGCCCTTTATTCAGTCTGAGGGAGAATATGATTTGAGGAGTGCTCAAAGTATCCTCTGACCAGGAAATGTCTCAAGCTCATCTGCTCGACTCACAATATCTGATAATCGCCATTTATGAGCTAGTGGAAAAACATACCGAAGTTTGCTGACCTATCCTACTCCAAATATTTGTTATTTGACTTCACATGCATTGGGGTTTTTGTCTATTTGGGAGCAATTAATTTACAGATGATTTCTGGATTTTCTAGCATATTTTCCATATCTGTTCCAAATATTCTCCATTCTCCTAATAACACAGTGGAGGGGGGAGAGCAGTAGCTACAGAATCAGAAGCTCTGGGTTCCTATTCCACCTGAGTTGCTTACCTATGTGATTTTAGAAAAGTCACAACTTTCCTGGTTTAAGTTTCCTCATCTGTTAAATGAGGACATTGGATTAAGCTTCATTGAGTGAAGTCCTTCCCAGCGTTACAACTGAGATCTTATGAGTATCAAATCTCCAATGACATTATTCTGATCTCTCAGTAGTCAACTGCTTCTCTGATATTTTGAAGAGGACCTGCCTTAAACCAATCTGACATGAGTTCTGTCACTTACCAGTTTTCTCACCTCAATATATTTCTGTCTTTATTTACATCCTTGACAACTGCTCCTCAGTTTCAAAATAGTAAGCATGACTATTTCCTCTCCTCTGCTTAGTTCCCTGGATATCACACCTTCCAAATTCCTGAGACATCTTGCTTACATCCTTTCTCCTTTCCCTCTTTCCAATATATTCAATCACTGCTTCTCCACTATCTCATTTCCCTAGGCCTTTTTTAAAAAATAGTATATTATTTTTCCAATTACAATATAAAGTAGTTTTCAACATTCATTTTTATAAGATTTTGAGTTTTGATTTTTTTCTCACTCTGTTCCTTAACTCCTCCCTTCCCAACCAGGCAATCTAATATAGGTTATATATGTACAATCATGTTAAACATATTTCCATATTAGTCATGTTGTCAAACAAAAACCAAAAAGAAAAAAAAAAAAAGAAAGAAAAAGCAAAAAAAAAAGAGTGAAAATAGTATGCTTGTGTTTAACATGTATGGGACTGCCTGCCATCTAGGGAAGGGGGTGGAAGGAAAGAAGGGAAAAGTTGGAACAGAAGTTTTTGCAAGGGACATATTTAACATATATAGGACTGCTTGCCATCTTGGGGGGGGGGTAGAGGGAGGGAGGGGAAAAAACGAAACATAAGCGAGTGCAAGGGATAATGTTGTAAAAAATTACCCTGGCATGGATTCTGTCAATACAAAGTTATTATTAAATAAAATTAAATTTAAAAAAAAAGAAGTTTTTGCAAGGGTCAATGTTGAAAAATTACCCATGCATGTTTTGTCAATTAAAAAGCTATAATAATAATAAAAAAAAGGAAATAGTATGCTTGGATTCACATTTAGTCTCCACATTCTCCCTCTGGATGTGGAAGGCATTTTCCATCCCCAAACTATCAGAATTATCTTGGATCACTGCATTGCTGAGAAGAGCTAAATCTAAAATAGTTGATCATCAAATGCTCTTGCTGTGACTGTGTACAATGTTCGCCTGATTCTGTTCAATTCACTCAGTATCAGTTCCTGTAAGTCTTTCCCAGCTTTTTTGAAATCAGTTTCCTCATCATTTCTTATAGAAAAATAAGATTCCATTACATTCATGTACCATAACTTCTTCAGCCATTCCTCAATTGGTGGGCATCCACTCAATTTCTTATTCCTTCTGACCACTAAAAAGAGCTTCTACAAATAATTTTGTACATTTAGATCACTTCCCCTCTTTTATTATCTATTTGGGATATAGACTTAGAAGTAATATTGCTGGATGAAAGGGCATGCATAATTTTATGGCCTTTAGGGCATAGTTCCAAATTGCTATTCAGAATCCCTGAATCAGTTCACAACTCCACCAAAAATGAATTAGTATCCCAGTTTTCTTGCATCCCCTTCAACATTTATCATTAAGTTTACTATCATCTTAGTCGATCTGAAAGGGAGAGGTGGTACCTCAGAGTTGTTTTAATTTGTGTTCCTCGCATCAATAGTGACTTAAAGCATTTTTTCTTATGACTATAGATGGTTTTAATTTCTTCATCTGAAAATTGTCTGTTTATATTCTTTCACCATTTATCAACTGGATAATTTGTCTTCTTATAAATTTGACTCAGTTCTCTATATATTTTAGAAATGAGACCTTTGTCAGAAACACTGGCTATAAAAATTTTTCACCACTTTTCTGCTTCCCTTTTAATCTTGGCTTCATTGGTTTTGTTTGGATAATAACTTTTAATTTAATGTAATAAAAATCATCTATTTTGCAAATCATAATGTTCTCTATTTTTACTTTGGTCATAAATTCCGTCTTCCTCCAAAGATCTGACAGGTAAACTATCCCTTGCTCTCCTAATTTGCTTATAGTATCAACCTTTATATCTACATCATGAACCCATTTTGACATTATCTTGTTATAGATTGTGAGATATTGTTCTATGCCTAATTTCTCCCATACTATTTTCCAGTTTTCCCAGCAATTTTCATCAAATGGTGAGTTCTCACCCAGAAGCTGAAATCTTTGGGTTTATCAAACAGATTACGTAATCACCGCCTAAAGAGCCTTAGGTACCTAAGCCATTCCACTGATCCTCTACTCTTGTTTCTTAAACTGTACAAAATGGTTTTAATGACTGCCACATTATAATTTAGTTTTAAGTCTGGTATGGTAAGGCCACCTTCATTTGCATTTTTCCTTAATTCCCTTGATATTTTTTAGCTTTTCTTCTTGCACATGAAGTTTGTATTATTTTTTCTAGCTCTACAAAATATTTTTTTTGGCAATTTCATTAGTATGGCACTGAATAAGTAGATTAATTTAGGTAGAATTGTTATCTTTATTCTATTAGTTTAGCCTACTCATAAGCAATTAATATTTTCCCAATTGTTTAGAACTGACTTTATTCATGTGAAAAGTATTTTGTAATTGTGCTCATATAATTCCTGGGTATGACTTAGCAGGTAGACTCCCAAATATTTTATATTATCTACGGTTAAACTGAAATGAGATTTCTCTTTCTATCTTTTGCTGCTGGGCTTTGCTGGTGATATATAGATATTTTATGTGAGTTTATTTTATATTCTGCAACTTTGCTAAAGTTGTTAATTATTTCAAGTAGTTTTTTAGTTGATTCTTTAGCATTCTTTTAATATATCACCATAACATCTACAAAGAATAAAAATTTTATTTCCTCATTGTTTATTCTAATTCCTTTGATCTTTTCCCCTTATTTCTAAAACTATCATTTCTAGGACAATACTGAATAATGAAAACTTACAGGGTAAACTTCTAGCTTATCCCCATTACATAAAGTTCTTGCTGATGGTTTTTGGATAAATACTACTTACCATGTAAAAGCAAACTCCTTTTATTCTTTTGCTCTCTAGTGTTTTTATTAGGAATGGGCATGGTATTTTGTTAAATGCTTTTTCTTCATCTATTGAGATAATCATATAATTTGTGTTAGTTTTGTTGTTGTTATGGTCAACTTTGCTGATAGTTTTCCTGATATGGAACTAACCCTGCATTTCTGGTATAAATCCAATTTGGTTAGAATGGTATTATCTTGGTAATAACTTGCTGTAATCTCTTTTCTAATATTTTATTTAAGATTTTTGCATCAATATCCATTAGGGAAAATGGTCTATAATCTAATTTCTCTATTTTGGCTCTTCCTGGTTTAGATATCAACACTATGAAAGGTATTTGGTAGGACACTCCTTTCTTCACCTATTTTTCAAATAGTTTATATAGTATTAGAATTAATTATTCTTTTTATACTTTTTATTAAAGCTTTTTATTTACAAAACATATGCATGGATAATTTTTCAACGCTGACCCTGGAAAAACCTTGGATTCCAAAATTTCCCCTCCTTCCTTCTATCCCCCTCCCCTAGAAGGTAGGTAACCCAATATATGTTAAATATGTTAAAATACATGTTAAATCCAATATATGTATACATATTTATACAACTATCTTGCTGCACAAGAAAAATTTGATTTAGAAAGAAAAAAAAACCTGAGAAGGAAAACAAAAATGCAAGCAAACAATAATAGAAAGAGTGAAAATGCTATGTCGTGTTCCACACTCAGTTCCTACAGTCCTCTCTCTGGGTGTAGATGGCTCTCTTCATTAATGGACAATTGGAACTGGTTTGAACCAACTCACTGTTGAAGAGGGCCACATCCATCAGAATTGATCATCATATAGTATTGTTGTTGCCATGTATAATGATCTCCTGATTCTTTTCATTTCACTCAGCATCAGTTCAGTCTCTCCAGGCCTCTTTTAAATCATCCTTCTGATAATTTCTTATAGAACAATAATATTCCATAACACTCATAAGCCATAATTTATTCAGCCATTCTCCAACTGATGGGCATCCACTCAGTTTCCAGTTTCTTGTCATCACAAAGAGGGCTGCCACAAACAGTTTTGCACATGTGGGTCTCTTTCCCTCCTTTAAGATCTCGTTGGGATATAAGCCCAGTAGAGACACTGCTGGATCAAAGGGTATGCACAATTTGAATTTTTTTTTTGAGCATAGTTCCAAATTGCTCTCCTGAATGGCTGGATCTGTTCACAATTCCACCACAATGTATGAGTGTCCCAATTTTCCCACATCCCCTCCAATATTCGTCATCTTAGCCAATCTGAGAGGTGTGTAGTGATAACTCAGAGTTGTCTTAATTTGCAATTCTCTGATCAATGGTGTTCAGAGTACCTTTTCATACGACTAGAAATGGTTTTAATTTCTTCATCTAAAAATTGTTCATATCCTTTGACCATTTATCAATTGGAGAATGACTTGATAAAATTAAGTATTCTTGAACTATTTGGTAGAATTCACTTGTAAATCCATCTGGCCATGCAGATTTTTTTTTCTTAGGGAATTCATTGGTGGCTTATTTAATTTCTTTTCTCTAAAATGTGATAATTTAAGTATTTCCTCTTCTGTTAATCTGGACAATTTATATTTTTGTAAATATTCATCCATTTCAATTAGGTTGTCAGAACAATTGGAATACACAGTTGGGAAAAATAGCTCCTAGTTATTGTTTTAATTTCCTCTTAAATTCATCCTTTTCATTTTTCATACTGGTAATTTTGTTTTCTTCTTTCTTTTTTTCAAATTAACTGAAGGTTTATCTATTTTGTTGTGTTATTTTTTATAAAAACCAACTCTTTAGATATATTTATTATTTCAATAGCTTTTCTACTTTTCATTTTATTAATATCCCCTTTGATTTTAAGAATTTCCAATTTGGTATTTAATTAAGGATTTTAATTTGTTATTTTTCTAGCATTTTGTTGCATGCCTAATTCATTAATCTCCATTTTCTGTATTTTATTCATGTAAGCATCTAGAGATATAATTTTTCCCTAAGAATTACTTTGGCCGCATCCCATATATTTTGGTATGTTATCTCATTTGTCATTCTTTCAGATGAAATCATTGTTTCTATGTGTTGTTCAACCCACCCATCCTTTAGAATTAGATTATTTTGTTTCCAATTAATGTGGGGGTCTATTTTTCCATGGCTCTTAATTACATGTAACTTGTGTTATATCGTGATCTGAAAAAAATGCATTCACTATTTCTGCCTTTCTGCATTTGATTGTGAGGTTTTTTTATGTCCTAATAGGTGGTCAATTTTTGTGCGGGTGTAATGTAGCATTGAAAAAATTATACATTACTTTCTATCCCCATTTAATATCCTCCAGACATCTAATACCTAACTTTTCTAAAAATCTGTTCACCTCCCTAACTTCTTTTTTGTTTATTTTGGGATTAGATTTATCTAATTCTGAGAGAGGGAGATTGAGATCCACCACTAGTATAGTTTTGCTATTTCTTTCTACAACTCACTTAACTTCTCTAAGAATCTAGATGCTAAACCCTAGTGTATATATATTTAGTATTGATATTATTTCTTTATCCATGGTACCCTTTAGCAAAATGTAGTTTCCTTCCTTATCACTTTTAATCAAGCCTCTTTTTGCCTTTGCTTGATATGAGATCAGGATCACTACCCATGCTTATTTTTTTTTTAATTTAAGCTGAAGCATAATATATTTTGTTCTAGCCTTTATTCTGTGGGTCTCTCTGCTTCAAATGTGTTTCTTGTGGAAAAAACATATTGTAGGGTTCTAGATTTTAATCAACTCTGCTATCCACTTTAGTTTTCTGGGAGATTACATAGCATTCATTTTCACAGTTATGAATACTAATTCTTTTAGTATCCTATTTTCTCCAAGTTATATTTTTCTCTCTCCTTCCACCCTTTCCCTCCTCACCAGTGTTTTGCTTCTGATCTCTGCCTCCCTCAACCTGTTCTCCCTTCTCTAAGCCCTTCCCTTTCTTTGTCCTTCTCCCTTCTACTTTTATTCTCCTTTCAATCAGCCTTCCCTCTTGCATTTTCTTTCCCTTTTCCTCTCCTACTTCTCTATAAGATAAATTTCTGTACCCAATAAGGTAAGTATATTATTCCCTCTTTGAGTTAAATATGACTAAATTATGTTCAAACAATGCTCATCCCCCTCTCTTCTTTCCCTCTAATATAATAGGCCATTTGTGCCTCTTCATATGATATAAATTAGACCACATTTTTATTTTGCCTTTCCTCTTCTCTCAGTATAATCCTTTTCCCACCTCTTAATTTCTTTTTTATATCATCACATCAAAGCCAAATTATACTCACATCCTCTGTCCATGAATACCCTTTCTATCTGCATTAACAAAGATGCAACAATTTTCAAGAGTTACAAGTATCATATTCCCATGTAGGAATGTAAACAGTTTAACCTTTAAATAATATTTTTCCTTTCCTGTATGCCTTTTTCATGCTTCTTTTGAGTTTGTATTTGAAGATTTTGATTTTTCATCAAAAGTGATTGAAAATCCCCTATTCTGTTGAATATCCATCTTTTCCTCTGAAAGATAATGCTCAATTTTGCTGCGCTGTTGTTTCTTAGTTTTAGTCCAAGCTCCCTTGCCGTCTGGAATATCATAATCCAAGTCCTTTAATGTGGAGATTCTGAGTTCTGAGTAATCTTGACTGTGGCTCCTCAATATATAATTTTTTTCTGGCTACTTGTGGTATTTTCTTCTCTACCTGATAATTCTGGAAATTTCACTATTATATTTCTTGGAGTTTTCATTTAAGGGTCTCTTTCAGGACTTGATCGGTAGATTCCTTCAATGAGTATTTTTACCCTCTGGTTCTTGGATATCAGGGAAGTTTTCCTTGATGATTTCTTGAAAGATGTTGTCCAGGCTCTTTTTTTTATCATAGCATTCAGGTAATCTAATTATTCTTAATTTATCTCTCCTGAATTTACTTTTCTAGTTGGGTTGTTTTTCCAATGAAGTATTTTATATTTTCTTCTATTTTTTTTCATTTTTTAAAATTTTGTTTGACTTATTCTTGAAATCTCATCCAAGTCATTAACTTTCATTTTTCCAATTTTTATTTTTAATTAATTATTTTCTGGGTTAGTTTTTTTTTTTTTTTAAATATCCTTTTTCCATTTGGCCAATTTATTTTAAAAGAGTTGTTTTCTTAAGTGAATTTTTTCCCCATTTCATCAAATCTATTTTTAAGGAGTTGTTTTCTTCAATCAGTTTTTGCACTTTTCCAAGCTGTTGATTTTTTTCATAAACTTTATTGAGTTTTTCCAAGAGAACTTTTTGAGTTTGAAACCAACTGATACTCTCCTATAAGGCTGCACATATAGGCATTTTGCCACTGCTGTTCTCTTGTAGGTTTGTGTTCTGATCTTCCCTTTACCATAGTAGCTTTCTATGGTCAGGACTCTTTTTGCTTTTTTTGGCTTCATTTTAAAAAGTTGTTCTCTGCTCCTAGGACACAGAGGAAACTGTCTCAAGCCTCTTTTTCAGTGATATAGGGGCTTCTTACTGGCTTTCTGTACTGGGGCCAAAGGTGCTGCTGGTTTTTTCTCTGAGCTGGGTTAGTCTAGCCTAGTCCCACCTGTTGTCTTGGGGTTCAGGGGCTTCCAGCTTGCCTTCTGTATTTGGATTGTAGCTCTCACAGCTGGCCTGCCGAGTCAGTGGTCTGATGAACCACTGGTTCTCTGAGACAGCTTCAAGGGGCCTATTCAGTGCTTTGGCTGATAGCCTCCTGTTAGATTTCTTGCACTGTGTCTGTGCTGTGCTTCTGAGGGAAACAGGAGAACACAAGCGACTTCATAGGTACTTTCAATTATCTTGTTCCCCTGTCCTTCTGCCTTAAATAAGAATAGGCATTTTTTCCTTAAAGAAAAAAAGTTTTGTCCTGCACACATTTCTAGTTACCATCTTATTTTCTGCTTTTTTTCATTCTCAAAGTTCTTATACTCATAAGCTATTTTGGCTATGTGAATGAACTTGCCTTACTCCAAATCATTTGAAGGCAAGTGTTCTTAGAATCTTCCTGGAGTCAATAGCTGAAAGACAATAATAAACACAGACATTTGAAGAGGTGAGAAGAGAGAGGGAAGGGAAAAGGAGAGTGAGAAAAAAGAATGGAGGAAAGGAGGGAAAGACAGAGGAGGAAAGTGAGGGAGGCGGACAGAGAGAAGGGAAGACAAAGAGGAAAGGAGGAAATGAAGAAAGGAGAGGGAGAGAGAGAAAAAAGGGGGGAGAGAAAACAAGGGGAAGGGAGAGAGGGAGAGAGAGACAGAGAGAGACAGAGACAGAAAGAGACATTCAGAGACAGATGGGGTGTGGAAGAAGGAGAGGGAGAGATTTAATGGCAATCATTCAGCACTTGGACTAGCAGAGGAAATTCCTAGCTCCATACAAATGCACAAATCTCTCAAAAATGATGCCTATGTAATGAAAATAAAATTCTTACCAGTAACTTCCAAGATATGAAGCATACACATATTCCTAAAAATAGCATGGAAACAGATTACCAGTCAATACCTGCTCTGTGCCCAGTGGGACCTGCCTTTCTAGCATCAGTGTAACTACTGACACTGGCATGCAGGACCAGCAGCACAAAAGCATACTTCAAAGCCATTTTGTTATGCATGACATGAAAATAAGAAGTAATTAAGATAAATTCGAATAAGGAGGAGGAGGAGGATTTTATTACTAAAGCAACTTATCAATGGGTGATATTAACAATGCATGTACTCTACCTAGTAGCTACCTAATTAACTAATAATTTTTACTAACTGCTAAATTCAATTTTAAATTTTTGCACCTTTTAAATTGTGGTGTCCTAGGGCAAAATCTCCATCACCCTTCCTTTGTCACAGCTCTATGTACAGAGATCAGAGAGCCCAAAAAGACCCAAACTGAAGCTTGCAGCTCAATCTCCTAAAATGAGAGAAAATGAAACTTCCGCTCCCCAACTCAACCAAACTCTCAGTCAAATCGAGAAATATTATCTTAGTCATTTTCTAATTTGCCTGATCCTCAGATTTGCTCAGAGAATGAGAGGTAATAAATACCTTATCTACTACATTGCCAGCTTAATCAGATCTAGGCAGTGGAAGGGTCCTCCTCCCTTACCTCCTTTTCAAAGAAGCAATCAGTTTTTAATCAAGGGGTAGGTCCTGCCTCATTCATAAAGAGAAAGGTGTCTCCTGAAAATGACAACTTGACTCATTGTGGACCACTGATTTGAACCAAGTGGATTTTCCTCTCTTCATAACGAGAAACATACCCTAAGTCTGCTCAGGCTGAAATATTGTAAACAACTCTTTCCTGAGACCTATTGTTCTATCTGAAGCTACGGGTACATGTGTGCACACATAAGCACATGCATACAAACATATCCACACGCACACACACATAACAAAGCAAGTAAATAAAGATATGTCAGCTCTCAATTGCTGATTGCTGATCGGGTAGTTTCTTAATAAACTACCCCTATTGGTGGGTAGGGAGGGGTTGATGCTATCCATCATACCCATTACAACATCAGTTGATCAACTAGCATTTCTGAAGCACGTACTATGTTCTGGGTACTATGCTGGCACATCTCCATCATGACTCCATGGCATACAACTTGTACTTTCCTTCATATTGTCAAGCCATCACCAAAAAATGTTGATGCCTCTTTTGAACTGTCACTCACATTGGGCCCATTGTGTTCATTCCCAGTACAATTATTCTAGTTTAACACTAATTACCTCAAGCCTACATGTGTATAATCTAAATCAAATTTCTTGCCTTCTCAATGAGAAGGGGAGGGCAGGGAGGGAGGGAGAGAATTTGGATTCAAATTTTGAAAAAAAAAGTTAAAATTGTTTTTACATGTAACCATGAAAAAAACATTAAGTTTTTTTTAAGTAGTCATGGATAGACCAATGTCAACAAAAGATCTATCAAGGATTCTACTATGATATAGATGGCATGTTTATATTGTCTAAAGGAAAAAATGTTAATTTTGTACTATCTTCTGAGTTTCAAGCACAAGTCTGTAAGATCTAACTAATCTTTATTTCTTTTAACCTTCTACTAAACACAAGCATTTATAACCTATAGAAAGAAATGTCCGAACTGGCATATTCATGTCTACACACGCATGTGCACGCAAACATAGACATACACTCTCTGACCTTGAATATCCTTTTTTCCCCAAGATGATCTGAGGTGACATATATTAGAATCTTGAACAAGTAAAATATTATAGTATGTGAAAATACAGTTTGGGATTAACATTCTAAAACAACAGTTACTACTTAGTTTCTTTTTTGAACATTTCCCCTAAGGATATCAAGAGCCTTCTCTCTGTAATCAATATTAGCAATCTTTTTTGAACTGAGAAAGATGGGTAATGACACCATTGCTTCGGGAAATGATGAAAAAAGAGAATGACCTCAGAGGGGGTCAATACCCCAGTCACTTCAGGGTTAAAAAGGGAATGATCTTCACTAGGCAAGAAATATTCTTTGTTCTAAGTTGGGTTACTAAACTTATCCACGTCCTTAAGAAAAGCCTTTTATTCTTGATTTTAAAAGTCTGGTGGGGTTTCGAGACCAGAAAAGTGAAAAAGAGGGAGTTTGTTACTGTTCTTATTGCTTTTTTGTAACACGTTCCCACACTATCAAATTTGAAGATTTGAAAGTGAACAAGGATCCCCAACAACTTGGAAAAAAGGGTCAGAATTCACATGCCTATCTAAAGGCTAAAAAGATTTAGTAGAAGTAAATCTAAAGTCCTAAGCTTGAGATTTTTTTTTTAAAAATTCAACTGACCAAGTATATGATGGGGAGGCAGGGCATGCAGATGATAGTTTCTGTGGAAAAGGACTTGAAATTTTAGTGGACTATGAATTCCATCTGAGTCAATAGTGAAACAAGTAATATAGTGGGAAAAGGAAAAACAAACCTAGAAATCTTATGGCACCTCAATATAGACAAAGGGAGCATGGGAAGTGATGAGCCCACTGTACTCTGCCCTGTTTTCAGTATCTGGTCATTACATTGGCACCACATTCTGGGAGCAACATTGAAGGAAGAAAAGTAGAGAATAAGTATTTATATAGCATTTACTGTATGGTAAATGTATTTTATAAATATCATTTGATCCTCAGACCAATTTTGTGAGGTAGAGGCTGTTATTATCCCTGTTTTGTTGCGAATAGAGCTTTATAGTTTATAGTGAAAATTGAGGTGAAGTAATTTGTCCAGTATTACATAGCTAGGCAGTGTCTGAGGTCAAATTTGGATTCAGACCTTCCTGACCCCATAAGAGTCATCACAGAGAGTCACCTATCTGCTTCCACATTCCAAAAAAGGCAACTAGGAAGATGGTAGGATTGGAGACCATGCGATTAGAGAACTGTTGGATAAATGTTAGATGTTTTAGCCTAGAGAACAAAGGATTCAGGGTAAGGACCTAATCATTGTTGTCAAATACTCGAAAGGCTGTTGTAAAGAGGACAAATGTGATTTTTTTTTCCTATTTGGAAAGACAAATTTAGAGGGTCTGGAAGAAGTTGCAAGAGACAGAATACAGATTCATGGGAGGAAAACATTTTTTCTAACAGTCAGAGCTGTCCAAAAGTAGCCTAGGGTGAATAAGGGGAGGGAGGGTTCCCACCACAAGAGGTCTTTAAGCAGAGGCTGAATGCCCACTTGTTGGAGATCTTATGGAGGATTCACGTTCCTCTTGAAGGCCTTTCAAGAACTTTCCAGCCCTAAAACTGGGTGAAAACTCTGTGCTCATCTTACTAAAACATTATCATCATGTAAATTTCCTCCTTAAAAATTTTCAGTGACTCCTCAACATCCTGTTTGGACTGCCCTACATTTTGTCATAGTTGGAAGAAATCCAAACTTCTGACCCTGGCAGTCAAAGCTGTGTCACTGACCTTGCCACCAACTTTATCTAATAATTTCAGTAATGTTAAATATGACCTAAGTTTTTGTAAAGCAATGTTTGACTCAATCAATTATTTGATATCAAAGAACAATATATGTTGTCCGTGAAAACGTACACAAACAGCTTACCTGCTAGGTTCTCTGATGTTGTGATCATATAAGAATGGCCATAGATTTGAGACGTTTCCCTTCTCTTCAAATTAAGTCCTCTTCATACAATTCCAGACCTGATAGCAAACAGAATGGTAACTATAGTAGTATCTTAAAACTTCAAGGAAAGACATTCCCTTTCTAGCCTATTCTCATGCTTCAAGAGCCAGTCCATGTGTTTAAGAAATGAACAAAACATGTCTCGCAGATAAATTCCAGTTATTCTCAGACATATGTCTTAATGATCTCAATCATTTCTTTTAATCAAGCTTGCTGTCTTTTGGTAATCAGGCCAGTAGACCTGGGATTAAGTCATGATTGTGGAATTTATCAGCTGTGTGACCTCAAGCAAGTCACTGAAGCTTTGCTCAGCATTCTTTTCCTCATCAATAAAATGATGATAATATATAGACGCTGTAATCTCTGAGGGTTGTTGCTGGAGAACTGTCCATTATACTGTTGCCATATTTGGCCCTTTACAAAAGTTCATTTCCCAGAAAAGATGCTTGGTTAGCACCCATTAAATGGATGTAAACTACCACCTTGTTCATCCACTTGTCTTCAAATAACTTTTAGCCAGGAGTTCCTTTGAAAAGAGTTCTCAGATTATCAGAGCTGCAAGTGACCTTTAAGGACCATTTAAGCTAGTGATGTCAACTCAAATATAAATGCATCCCTGCAACCAACACACTGATTTAGAAAACCATAAATTAACAAACGTTACCTATGTTATATTGTATTCTTTATTTATTTGATAGACATTCCCAGTGATATTTTATTCTGGCTCCAGCAGCATTTGGGAGTTTTGCTGGCACTTTCAGTCCAAAAACGTTGAGTTTGACACCTCCAATTCTAAGTCAACTTCCTTTCCCCATTTCCATTTATTTCACATATAGTCTATATTACACTCACCCTGGACCATTTATTATCCTTCAAATACTCCTGATACTTTGCCTATCTCCATGATATAACTGCACAATCTGTTCCCTTGCCCTGGGATGTATCTCTTTCCAGTTCAGCCTGTGTAAACCTTACCACCTTCCCTTTTTAAGACCCAGTTCACATACCACCCCCTTCAGGAAGCCCTCCCTCCTCCAAACTGCTCCACCTCTGTCTGCAGAGTCACTCTGTCTAGTGCTACTCATTATATTCTTTCCTCTGTTAGAGTCAAGGCTTAAATCTTTTACTGGACTGGAAGCTCCTTGAGAGCAGAAACTGTACCTTGCTCACTTTTTGTTATCTTCCTCAGTACCTAGTACCACATCTTGCATGTAGCAGTTGAGGAGTAAAGATTTACTGACGACTTTTTTTCATATTGACCAACCCACTAACAATTCTGGGCAGCTGACAAGTCAGATCAGGAGCTAGAACTAGGGGGGGTTGATAGAGTCAAATGTGATGTGCTATCTCCCATTGTAAATTCTTTCACTGACAACATTAAAAAATAAGTTAGAAGGAAAGAGAGGTAGCTGCCTCAAACCAAATACATTCTCACCACTGATAACAAAATGAAGCCAGCAACGCTGTCAAATTCACAGCCAGAAATAATGGAAAGTGTGACAGAGAAGTTAAGGACCTCTACATGTATAGGTGTTGCCCAATAGCTGGGAGGAGGAGGGGGAGAAAAACCCTCCTCTTAAGAGCTTCTGCCTCCCTGATGAAAAAGATTTCTTTATGTTTAAATAGTGACAGGTTAAAAAAAAAAACTACAGGAGAAGAAACTACAGATGAGAAAGGGAAGGGGGGAATTTTATGTAGAAATGTCTTTAAAAAGGAGAACAAGATGCTTAGTATCAAACAGCCAGGTCCTTAGAAGTGTATTTTATTTTCATCCATTTGGAAACTTTTAAAGCTACCCCAAGGATGAGGCTAATTAATGGATCCCTCTGCCCAAGGGCAGGGTGACAGGAGGAGGGATGTTTCCTGGCATAACAGGAGATTGGGAGAAGATTAAATAGTGGTTTGGAATCACAAACATTAGTAGAGGAATCTGCCAGCTAGAGGAGATTTTCAAATCCTGCACCCCATTGGGGTAAATATAGAATCGTCCCTGCTACCTCACAGGACCAGTGAAGAAAGGGAACTGGAGCTGGAAGCTTGGTGCTAAAAGAAGCCCCAACCTACCTATGTCCTGGATGGCAAGAGAGAGCTACAGTGTTGTAGTAACTTGGGCAAAACAGAAATGAATGATACTAGATCATAATGGCTGAGTTGTATGTGGTCCCTTGAGGTTTATAGAACACCTTAAATGCATTACTTTATTTGCCCCTTACAAAATCCCATAAGGGAAGCAAAATAGGGAATTAATATTAGGAGTAAAGTGACTTGCACAGGGCTACCCACTTAGTAAATATCAAAGGTAGGAATGGAATCCAAATCTTCCTGACTCTAAATGTAGTATTCTTTCCACTACCCTTGGTACCATGTCTTGCATATAGTAGGTACTATACATTCATGGAATAAATGATTGACTGACTAAATGAATGAATGAAATCAAACATGACTCTGAGTCAATATTAGCTCTGCCCCCAGTGAGGAGCTTTTGTATCCCTGGGCTTTTATCTGAGAAATGGTGAACAATGCTTAGATTTCTTGAAATTCAGTTTTCTCCAAAGCAATGTTCATTTCTAGAAGCTAACACATTTTGTGACTCATTTTTATCTCAGCCAGATTAGGTAATGCTACATCTGAAAGGGCCACATTTGTTTTCCTTTCTAATGGTTTTCAATACATTCTGACTAGGGTATTTTACAAAGTGTATCATCTTAAACTTGCATATTTTTGCAGTCCCACATACTGTTCCCTTGTGGGAAATTTGTCTACAGTGTTTTATTCTGAACATTAGGATACAGGGAGTATTTTACTGTACATTTCTTAAAACTAGGTCTGTATAAAAAAAAAAGGCAGAGACCCCGGTGGTCCAGATATCACTAACAAACTGATGCAGGTCGTACCGTGTGTCAAAGTCAGCTATACAGTAATTTGGTTTTTAAAACACTGTCGGAAATCTAATCCTCATGGGCTACCTTGCAAGACAATGAGCTCCATGTTTCAGGAAGTAGGCAAGCACCACAAGTCAAAGAAGCCAGAAAAGAGATTTCAATGTTAGATAGGGACTTCAACTGAGGGAGGTCCCTTTTAGGCCTGCCAGTCTAAGACTCAATTCTCTTCTAAAAATACTGTCACCAATAACAGGGAAAAGTCTTGCCTTGGGTCATACCAAGAGTAAAGCAAAAATCAGAACTCCAAATTCTAGCAGGCCAGACAGCCCCTACCCAAATATCTAAGGTCACCTAAACTATATCACACTGGGATGGTCCTCTTTGGGCCTGAGCAGGCCCCAAGTGCTCTTGGGCTGGATATGGATAAAGGAGAACAGAAGATTTTTCACAGTCCTATGGTCCTATCCCACAATTTTCCTACCCACTATAAGCCCGTAATGCCTTTCTAAGTTTAGCTTGAATCCATTCTTATATATATATATATATCTATTTGTGCACAGTGTATCAGTGTATATTGTTTCCCCTATTAGAATATAAATTCCATGAAGACAAAAAGTGTCAGCTGGCGAACAGTAGGTGTTTAATATATATTTATTGAATGATTTAAATGTCCATCTCTCCTCTGAACAACCAATCAATCAAGAAACATTAAGTGCTTGTTAAGTACAAGGCACTGTACTAAGGGGAGAGAACAAGCAAACAAATATTTACAGTCATCTACAAGTCAGGATAAATAGGAACAAAAATTAACAGAAATACTGGAATTAAGAGGGGTTAGAGAAGGCATTCTGTAGAAAATGAGATTTTACTTGGGACTCAAAGGAAGTCATGGAGGTAAATAGTTTGAGCAGAGGAGGGAGAGCAGCCCCAGAGTGGGGGACAGCCAGAGAAAATAGTCAGAGCTGAGAGATGGGGTATCTTGTTTGGATAACAGCCAAGAGGCCAGTCTCACTAGATCAAAGAGAACATGTTGGGGAGTGAAGTGTAAGAAGACTGGAAAGATACAAGGAGGCTAGATTATAAAGTACTCTGAATGCTAACCAGAAAATTCTATATTTGTTCTTGGAGGCAATAGGGAGCCACTGAAGTTTATTTAATGGAGAGAGAGTAGATGACATGATCACATTTTAGGAAATGGAGGATGGAGAAACTTGAGGCAGGCAGACCCACCATCAGGCTCAAACTCAAAAGAACATTGAATTTAGAGTTATGATGCATGTCACATATGATCCTTTCTTTTTGATTAAAGCTTTTTATTTTCAAAACATATTCATGGATAATTTTTCAACATTAATTCTTGAAAAATCTTGTCTTCCAAATTCCTCCCCTTCTCCCTACCCTCTCCCCTAGATAGCAAGTAGTCCAATAATATATGATCCTTTCCAATTCCTTTATTTTATGCAGGAGGAAGACATGGAAACTAAGCATCTAAGTTACTTCCCTAAGAATACAATTGTTATAGGGAAGGGATTTGAACCCAGATAATTGGGTCCCAAATTAAATGTCATTCCTTGGAATCACTGTATTACCAAGTGGTGAAGATCAAGGCCAGACAATGGGAAGTCCCCTCAATCCTAAACTGGAAGGCAAAAAGTCAAGTCTCAAAATTTGCTAGCTGTGTGATCCTGGGTAAGGCACTTCATTTTCTTGGATGCTCACTTTCCTCCTCCATCATATACCCATGTCACTGGACTATGAGGATACCATTTTGGGAACTTTGAATAACTATAAAATAACCACAAAAATGTGTTGTTGCAATTATTATAAACACTGTTAGAGACAAGTTCTCTAGATCTGAACTGCCTTGAGCTGGTATGGGGAAGGTTTGAGAGAGAGTTTTTGAGGATTTAGACTGGGGGTAGAAGCAGGAGATAGACTGCAATCAAGTAAGAACAATTTAAGGTCTTCGAGCTGAAAAGGCCAGAACTATTGTAGGCCCGAATGACTCAAAGGTAGGAGGGATAGCTAAAGAGCAGACTAGCTCTAAACAATGGTGTGAACAAATAACTTGATCTCCCCGAGCCTCAGTGTTCTCATCTGCAAAATGGGACTAAAAATATTATCTATTTCTTCCCAGAATTATTTTGAGGATCAAATAAGAACATATGTAATTTGAAATTCTTTTTTTTATATTTATTTTTTGTTAAAGCTTTTTATTTTCAAAACATATACATGGATAATTTTTCAACATTAACCCTTGCAAAACAATGTGTTCCAATCCCCCCCCCCCGCCTTCTCCTCCCCTCCTCCCCTAGGTGGTAAGTAATCCAATATATGTTAAACATGGTAAAATACATGTTATAATTTGAAATTCTTAAAGTACGATATAAGTTTCAATAATAAAGATTAAGTTAGACAAATAAAGACAAATCCACAGTTCAGAAATTCAAAGTTCAGTACCAGGTAAACAACAAGAAATTTATATTTAATATATATATACATATTTGTATTTAACTTAATCTTTATTATTATTACTATTAGCTAGCATTTATATCATGCTTTAAGAATTTTAAATCACCGGGTCCCACCTCATGATTTCTCCTGATTTTCCCTTTAACGAGAGAGTCTCATCTCCACAGCAGCAGACGATGCCATTCTGACGTAGAGACAAATGTTAGGCTTACTTATTGGAAACGACTGACAAATAACACACTCCTTGCAGCTGTATTAAATAGTCATCAGCAAATGTATTGTCAACCCTAGAGCAAGGTGTTAGCTTCAAAGGTTTGATGTTTAAAAAAAAAATCATGCCATGTAACAAAGGGAGATGTGAAGGGAATATATTCTCAACTTGCTTCTAGATAATAAAAATCCTGACCCTGGGGCTGGGGGAGACATTGCATAACCATAGGCAAGATTTGAAATTGTACTCTTTGTGTATTACTGGCCATTTGTGCCTTAAAACCCAGCATTCAATTTATCACAAAATAAATATCAGCTCTAGAAAGTGGAATTTTTCTGGCAGAAAGATATACATTTATCTAAAGTATTTACATAAACAAATATATGGACATGTTATAGATGTGTGTATTATAAAGTCCCTCATAACCTACCCACACATCTGTGTCAGGGTGTCTATATTTAATCTTCCACAATGTGTCCCTCACCTACTTATACCCTAGTCATCTGCCTGCATACAGAATATCTATCCCGAGTCCCACCCCTGGCTGACCTCCAGCTGTAAGGCTAGAATTTCACCAATGAAGCAGAATTCTACTGTTAACAGCTACAAGGGATGGGATTTATGCCTCTATTACAGAAGACATAACTGCACTAATTGGATCTCATGAGCCATCGGCCCAACAAACAAACATGGGTGAGGTGGTAACATCTGACCCACACAGGGTTTGAGGTAATAAGCAGAGGCCAAGGTCATCAATGGCTTTCATCCCATATCCCTTCCACATACCCAGGAACCTCCATGTCATAGTGGTTCTAAAATATTACCATTTAGCCCCTTCTCTATTTGAAGCCTCAGAAAAATAAAGAGAAAAGGGCACACAGAGATGACTATATTTTTAAAAAAATCAAAAACAACAAAACAAAACAAAAAAGAGCCACTCTGGAGAAGGAAACCCCAGTTGGGGGATTCAAGCTCTGAAAGGCTGCTTTCTGCAGGAAGGGGGGCAGAAACAGTCTGTCAAGCCTTTGTAATAACCAAGTGGTGGGGAGTATGCCTGAGTATACCTTGCTGAAAACTTATCTTAAATTAAGTGCTTTGGGCCCACTTTGGGGAGGAGGGAGAGGCAGGAATCCCTTCTGCTTTCCTTTGTTTCCTTCTAAAGCCTTCACTTTTAATGAATACAGATCTTACTTTCCTTAACACAAGAATACTTCGGTAAAGCTCTTTAACTGGTAGAATTGAAATGTAACATTCAGACCATTCAGAAAGGGGGAAAATGAAAGAGAGGGAGAGAGGGAAAGGAAAAGGGAGAGAGAGGGAGAGGGACAGGGACAGGGAGAGGGAGAGAGAGAGAGAGAGAAAGAGGGAGAGAGAGAGAGAGAGAAAGAGAGAGAGAGAGAGAGAGAGAGAGAGAGAGAGAGAGAGAGAGAGAGATTTGGTTTTAAATTGCAGGAGATGATAGGGTCAAACAGCTGCAAATATCTCTGGAATTTCACCAGTTGTTTTGAACAGGCCCATTCTGCCTGGATTAAAGCAATAGCAATCAAATCAAATCACAGGGATCTTTCCCAGCTAGGAGGGCTATCGATTTTTGTTCCTCCTCCCACTCTCCAGCAAGCATTGGAACTCAGAGGCCACTGCAGAGTGGAGCATCTAAGTTTTGATCTCCCCTGTTTCCAGCATACCAGATAACGTCACCTTTAGTCAGGCTTGGCACTCTCACTTGAGGAACTAAAATAGGTTGAGGATAGTTACATTTGGAGGTGCCATAGATACACTTCACATACTAGCCTCCATAATACCTTTTCAGTGTCAGAAAGCTACTCATTCAGGGTTCGGGAAAAGTGGGTTCTCAGGTGCTATTTCTTTTACTCTGGAAATAAAAGTCTTTAAGGCTGCCACATGGATCCAATATCTAAGCAGGACTGGGCCCATATTATTAAAATCGCCTAGAAAGCTGACACAAGGGGGAGGAGAGACAGAGACAGAGGAGAAGAGAGGAGAAAGAACTCATTTCCCCAGGAAGCATTCACCTGTCTGGCCAAAACTGATGACTAAACAACACTTGTCTTCATTCTTTAAGTACTGTGTTTCTACGGCAAAAAAAAAAATGTGTATACACTCATTTATATACTCATGTATAAGTCGATTAAGGTCATCAGTTAATTTGGAGACAAAGAAATATCAGGTTATTACCACAAGTGTTAAAAAGCCCAAAATTGTAGAAATTCCTATGTTTTCCCCCCATTTTCATTGTGACTTTCTTTTTCAAAGGAAGATGATGGAACACTGGTAATCATAAAGAAGCAAGCCATATAAGGTATGCAAAGTAGTTCATATAGAAGCAGCTGGAACTAATGAGAAAGGTGAGTAAGAGCTGCCCTCTCCAAAACTTTGAGGGCCCATTTGTCAGAGATTTTTCACCTACAAATCTCAATCAAAAAGAATTCCCCATGCTCAAAAAATAAAAGACCAATATATCAAAGGAAAGCACTAGAAGCAAGAGCCCAATGATGATCCAAGAGAAATCTCAGTTCAAGTTGGTGGCATTCACATGTGTTAAGTTGGTTGTGAGGTAGCAGTGCCAAGTGCATAGAAAGCTGAGTTCAGAATCAGGAAATCCAGGTTAAAATCCCTCTGACATTTATTGTCTGTGTGATTAGACAAGACGCTGGACCTTTCTATTTCTCTAATGCCTCCTAAAGATGTATCTCTTAGGTTACTGATTAGTTAACTATGATGTGGAGGGAGTTTCCATGCTGTGAGTTCCCTAGGTTAAATGAATCACATATCTTTGAATAGAAGAAGCTGGGAGAGAGGCCAGAAAGAACACTGGACCAAAAATCAGTCAACCCAGATTCTCGACATGATTAGGTAGAGTTTCATTTGCTTAATCTGTCCTAGGCACTGGGAATCTAAATGTAAAAGACATCCTCTGAGAGAGGAGGGGGGAGGGAAGGCAGCACAAAAAGGAACTGAAAGGGTAGGATGAAGTACTAACAGAGTCAAGTTAACAAGTAAGCAGGGCTAGCATGAAACCTAGCTATGGAAGTTTTTCAAATGGAGGTGCCAAGGAAAAACTCAGCAATCAGAAGAAGTAGCTGTAGAGATGGAGGCAACTTCATGACAATGGTCATGGGGAGCAGGTGAAAAAGGATATTAGAGAGGCAGGAGCTGGCCCTTTAGAAGAGAATTTGGCCCTGGTTCAATTACTTTTGGATTGGGAGAATACATGTCTACTTTTCTGAATGTAAGATAAGTTAAAGCCTGGGAACATGGATACTAATCCCATACAAAAGTAAATCCAGGATTCAAGTCTTGTTTGCATGAGACTCTTTTACTTACCAGTTGGAAAAGGAATGATTAGACACTGCTTGCTTGCATGAGGGGAGAAAGAGTGAAGAGAAACAAAGAGAGGGAGAGGAAGTGGGGGGAGGCAAGGGGGAGGGAGAGACATGTAGAGAGACAGGGACAGAGAGAGAAGGGGGGAAGAGACTGACACTGACTCTGGGAAGTGACAAACAGGTATATTTCCATCTTGTTTCTCAAGAGACATTGAGGAGTTCCCCTTGAGATGAGAGACATCTATGGGTAAGATACCCTTCTTGCAGTGATAGAGCTATGCTATAGCCAACAAGGATGCAGACACATGTAAGAATGAAATAATTTACCCTAACTGCCCAGGCAGTTAGGCAGAATATTGGATAGAGAGACAAATTTAGAGTTAGGAAGTCCTAAGTCCAAACCCTGCCCTGGTATATTTATGAGTTATATGACCTTGGGGAAAGTCACTTGCCCTATGCCTATTTCAATTTCCTCATCTGCACAATTGGGTTGACAGTAGCACCTATGTCTCAGGGTTGTTGTGAGAATCAAATAAGATGTTGGGAGAGGGCTTTGAAGACCGTAAGGCTATGTTATTAATATTATTATAATATTAATATTATTCTCATTATTATTTAGCTAGGCAAAGAGACATAATTGAAATCAAGGACCATACCTCTGAGAAGAACAGAGGAGTTAGCTTACTGATTCCTTTTCCAGCTCCCTTCCAAGCAGGTATTGGTTTCCCTTAGAGAGGAGTAGACAAAATTCCATAGATACCTATTTAGGTCTGCCTATGAACCATATTTAGATAACCCATTTGTACACACGTGACCCGGTGGGTAACAAGAAAATTGCACCTAAATAATAAAGCCTGGAGTGAAGGGTGACACCTCCATTTGGCCCTACCTAGAAATTTTTGTTCTTTGCTTCTATTCTTCCTCTTTCAAAATATTATGTCCTGTTTTTTATATCTGTTTTCCCCATTCTCCTCCCAACAGAACCATTCCTTGTAACAAAAAAATAAAGAGAAAAAACAAGCTGACAAGATAAATAATATTGCACATCTATAGTCCTCTCATCTCTAAAAAGAAGGAAGGGAGCACATTTCCTCAACTTTACTGGAGGGAAAGAATTGCCATTATAATTGTACCAGTTTCCTATTCTTTCTTTTTTTGTCCTTTCCATTTAAATTAGTGGTGTGTATAATATTTCCATGGTTCTGCCTACTTTACTCTGAATCAATTCATAAGTCATCCTTTGCTTTTCTTGAATGTTCATATTCATTAGTTCCTAAGTTATAATAGTATCCTATTACATTCAGAGACCTCAATTTGTTTAGTGTCTTCTCAATCAATGACAACTGCATATTTTGTTTCCAATTTTTCTACTACAAAAAAGTGTTATTGTAAATAATTTCATGTATATGGAACATTAATTTCTATTTTTAACCTCTTATGTTAGAAGCCTGTACTATCATCACTAGGTCAAAGGGAATAGGTATGGTAATCAATCTTTTTCAGTATAATTCCAGTGGCTTTACAGGATGGAAAAGAGTTCCATCAACAGGGCATTAATGTGCCTTTATTCAACAGTCCTTCTTAACATCAATTAATTAATTAATTAATTGATCTCAAAACTGGTTGCCTTTGTCAATTTGCTAGCTATGAGACAAAAAACTACATTGATTTGCATTTTTCTTTTTATTACTGATTTGGAACAGTCTTTCACATGATTGTTAATAGCTTAAAACTCTTTATATGAAGATTCTTTGTTTATAGTCTTGGGCCACTTTGATCATTAAAAATTTGTGAGTGTTCTTAAATATTTCTGTTTATTGTTTATATTGAGCTTACCTTCTAATCTCAGCAGCACTGACCATTATTCCATGTAATTATCTTTTTTTTTTCTTTTGTGATTGTCTCTCTCCCTTGTTTGGTTAAAAACTCTTTCTCAAGGTAAAGTTGTGAAAGGTATATGAACTCATTTTTAATAGTGTTTTATATTTATGCCATGTATTCGTTTCTGTTCATATTTGTAGTAAGTAGTATATGTCATCAACATGTCAGTCTGAAACTAATTTCTGCCAAAGTGCTTTACGGTTTTTTTTTCCTAACAGGTCTTTTCAAACAGGCAGTTCCTCCTTGAGGTTATATGTTCAGGTTTATCCAATAGTGGATTACTTGAGATTGCTGTCTCTGATTCTTTCTTACTGATTCTGTTCTGCTGTTGTACTTCAGTATTTACTAACTACTATGAGGAAATCCCTGTGTTATTATAATTCGGAATCAGAAAAGCCTGTTCTTTTTTCATTCTTCCCCCCAATAATGTCTCCTGAGAGTGTGCTTTCTGCCAAATAATTTTTGTTATTATTTTGTCTAATTCTATAAAGCACATCCTTGATAATTTGCGTTAAATCTATAAATTAATTTATGCATTACATTAATTTCGATTGTACTGATATGACTCAACAAATAACCTTTCAATTATTTGTCACCCTTTATTTCTTTCAAGATTGCTTTTAATTCTATTTACATGAGTTCTGAGTGTGTAACTAGGAAAAACTGATCCAGATTTTTGTTGTTGTTGCAGTTTGTAGTTATATTTTGAATTTGTTTTTGCTATTTAGTTATTCTATTCTAGATTTTGTTATTCTTTATAAAAATGCTTGGTTTTTACGGATTTTTTTTTAAATCTTGCAACACTGCCAACAATATCAGTTGCCTCAATTCATTGCTTTGCTGATTCTCTGCAGTTTTCTAAGCAAATTATCATGTTGTCAGCACACAGGAATAATTTTGCCTACTCTTTGCTGACATTTATGCAATTTTCTTTCTTTTGTTTTATTTTTAATTAGTAGAATTTTTAGAATGATGGAAGACCAAAAAGAATGTCTAGTTTGACAAAACCATGGGACCTCAGATCCAGAAACTGTTGGAACCTTGTTGAAAGTACAACCTCTGGAATAATTCTGAATTCTGGCATAATATGTCAATCAGAAATAAAATCATAGCTATAAGGAATTTTCTTCCCTAACTCAGCAAATTGCCTAGTACATCAGACTGCAATTTAGGTCCAGGCATAAAAAGTAAAAGGATAGACTTAATTTTATTTGTATTACTTAATGGGATCTTTCTTCTGTGTTCCAAATGTTGATTCCTGGAGGCAAAGACTCCTTTTTTTATAAAGAAAAAGAGAACATCCAGACTCTTAGTCTTAGCTCAGACTTAGTCAAGAGACTAAGAAAATCATCTGAGAAGATTCTGACTCCTTAAAACTTAAATCTTTGTGTTATAAGTTACAAGATTGATGAGATCACACACTCTTCTTCTTTTGGAAGGCCTCTAGCGAGAGAGAGAGAGAGAGAGAGAGAGAGAGAGAGAGAGAGAGAGAGAAGGAGAGAGCATGAGCGCACACCACCGTTTTACAATGGAGCCATGCCTGGAGATAACCATATGGCCCACTTAGGACTGTTCAAAAATGACAAGATCAATGGAATACCACCACACAGAAAATATATGCCCCGTAAGGCTATCAAAACATAGGCCCAGCAGGAACAGTGTGATGAAATCCAGAAATTAACAGCCCTGTAGTAGGGGAGGTATGAGTTGTCACTTTATATGTGTCCCCTTCTATACATGTGCCCTCACCATATGTATTCTACATATACATGCTTTTCTGTAAGTGTGCCTTAGCATCCCCCTGAAGGATCAGGGAAGATGAACCCTGAATTCTGGAAATGAAGTTGTACAAGATTTTCAACCCTTAAGGATAGTAATAGTGATGTAATTAATGATTATATTTTGTGTCTGAAATTTTAGAACCTTTGAAACTGTAGAAGAAACTCAAAGAAGATGTCATCTAATCCAAACCCCTCATTTTCAGATAGGGTAAACCACACAAAGATCCAGAGTAGAAAAGGGATTAGCCAAAAGATTCCAAAGTGAGTAAGGAGTAGAGCCAAAACTGGAATCCAAGCCTACTTCCTCCAAAATCAAGGAAATAATCAGGAAATCATTTATTTTAGCCAGGGGTTTCAGTGTGGTTGTGTCAACCAACACTATCATCTCTTCTTATCTTTGAGACCTCACACCCAAGCGATGCTAAAGGTACAGCAGCCTCCATAATTTGCTTTCTGTCGAGGAATATAAGAGATGAAACTCTCCCCCCGAATCATGTACAAAAATAATAACGTCTCAGTTTGAAAGAGAAGGGAGGTTTTTTCAGATGCTTCCATAAAACTCTTGCAAATAGGGATTGGTACCACCCGCACAGTGAAATGGTATCAAGGGCAATACATCTAAAAAAAGTATTTGATTTTCTTTTTCTATTTGCTTGTTTTTTGAGCTACTTCTACTTTATCAAGATCCTGTTCAAAATCATCCAGTACCAATCTAATGATGAAGGAGGCTTGGAGATCTATGAATAAGCATCAGATTTCTTCTACTCCTAGAAACCACAAAGCTTTACTTATTCTAAAAGAACCAGCTCAGACAAATTAGTAGACCACTGTTTATGGTATATTTTTAGGCCTGCTTTTACACAGTCTTCTTCCCAACATTTCATCTACCTTGACCAAAAACAAACTTCTATCCAGAAATGAAAACTCAGAACCTAGAGTGGTCATTTTTGTAGGAAGCATCTATCTCATCACCATTACTAAAAAAAGTTTGGAGGCTGATGTCATGAGTAAAATTAAACAAAAAATAAAGTGAAACAATTCTCTGAGCAAAATAAGTTTATTAATGGGGTACTTAATCTATTAATAAAGTATGGATCAATGGTATTGCCTCTCACCAAAGACAAATACTACAATTAAAAAAAATAAACTTGGCCTTCTCAGCATTCTCCCCTCTTCCCCATCCTTTCACTAAATGTCATCCCTGCCAAACTTCTGTCTCTTTCATCTGGTGATCTATAACATTCACAAATGCTTTCTCTATTATCATTTATCTTCTTGCTTACATTCTTCCTTATTCAGCTAACCTTAAATCTTCCTGAATTCAATGAATCCCTTCTCATTTCTCCACAATATCCTTTCACAGAGCTCTGTGGAACACTCATCCTACTATGTATCCTGCTTTCTCTCCTTAAATGAAACTGGGCTTCTCTGTGATGATACTTCTTCCTTCTCACCATTCCTCAGTAGAGTCTACTCCTCCTCCCATTCCCATTCCCATGCAGAGTGGGATTGTGTTGATTTATTTCCTGGTTCTCATTAGTAGACTCATGCGATGATTCAGCCACACTCATAGGACACCGGCCACACTTTTGAAATTGACCCCATTCACCAATGTCACTTTCAATCTACTGCTCTTGTCTCCTGACCTGTCTTCTATGACGACTTCAATACACGGACCACAGTCTTTCCCACCTTATTTCCTACTATCAATCTTGGAACTCTAAACCATGGTGATTATCTTCCCCATGGTTTAGTACCACTTGATAGCACAGAAACACAACTTTCCAAATCTAAGAGGGTGACACAGCCTGACATTCTAACTTCAATAGAAAAACATACTGAAAGTAATATCCCACTGTGTTTACTGATTTCCAGAAGTTGACTCAAGAGAAAAAAATCCAAACTTTTGACAGCTTTTGTTAGACAAAAAATCTTTCACATAGTTCAGAAATAATACACTGGCACTCAACTCTTGGAATAGGAATTAAGAACCTGAGAAACTTTGTCTCCCTTCCTAACAAGTCATACACAACTCCAAAGATAGCTTTTGTGAGCACAACACAAAAGATGTCAAGTAATACACAGACCCAAGACAGATGCACCTGGAAAGATAATTTTGTTCACTGATCTACAGAGCATTGGCATCAATCAAGGTGTTAAACAGGGAAACATATTGGCAAAGATGGAAACTGTCTTGTGTAAGGAGTGAACAGGAGAAAGAATTCCTATACCTGACAAGTTACTCCAAATCTTCCTTTTCCTACATGACAACCGTTATAGAAATAGATTTAGCTTGGGAGCCATTATCTTCCTTGGTTCAGGGAATATTCTTGGTACCTGAGCCCAGCAAGGAGAAAATTCTCCATAGCATTAAGTACCATTCCGACTGGCCTGACTCTGAGTCAAGATTTTTATTCATGGACTACTTTTCCTCAAGGCTTTATTTAGGGGACAACCTCTTCATTAGGGGTTGCTGACTTCTGAAAGCAGTTCTGAGTTGGGAAAAGCAAACTGCCACTAGTGACTGGTGTGTGTCTTGGGGAAGGGGCAGTCAAGATATCCCAAGTATCATTATAACTGTGCAAAATAGCTCTGCCTCTTTAAAGCCACGTAAAGACTACTATTTCTCTTACTGCAAAATTCTTCAACCATCCTCATATCAGCCAACCAAAAACAAGCAGGTTCCACAAGGACAAACCATTGGCACCCTTTAAACCTAGTATGTACCAAGACAACACTGAACCAGTTGCACCAAATATAAGAACATTAAACAATTTTCACAGTAGAAACTAGAATAATGTAAAAGAGATTAGTTAAAATATCTACACAATAAAAAGGAACTAAGAATCATGTATTCCCAGATAGTGATATAAAGCTTTAAGAGCAGTCCAGGAAGTTAGTTCATTGATGCAACAAATCCAAGAAATATTTAAATGCCTACTGTAGAAAAGACACTGTGCTGGGCTTGATGGGTACATCTTGCTACAAATGCACAATGAAATAGGATTGGACTGATAAAGTCCAATAATTGGGCTGATAAAGAGTTTCTGAAGTTGTACACTGTCCTCACTGCCTCCCCCCCCCCCAAAAATACATCTCTCATTAAGGAAAATTAAATGGAGAAACTCAGTAAGAGAGGATAACTCTTCAGTCTTCAAGGACCCATATATGTGAATGTTGCCTCAATCAATGCAGATCTAAGCTCCTCAGGAACCAAATTAGAAGAAGCTCTCTGTGAATAGCTAGGGCCATTCTAGCCTGCCTGGTGATAGGCCTCTCCAAAGAGGGGATAAAAAGGGAAACAAAGATTGCCAACAGATAATGAGAATGGGGAAACATACGTGGCAACAGCAGTCTCCAGACTTTTTTTCCTGGCTACAATCAGATGCATTGCCAAAAAGTCACAGGTGCACTCCACGTGAAATAATGATAGAATGCAAAGTAAAGAGATTTGTAGCCAAAGTGGTTTCCCCCAACTGTGCAGCGATGCACCTCGTACATGAAATTCAGAAAATGCTGGCGGATTTACAAGAGTGAATATCAATATACCTCCAAGCTTAGATGGGAGAAGGAGAGGAAGGATTAACAACACTGAAGACCTCCAGGCATTGGGGAAGCCCTTGCTTAACTTTAAAAAATATTATTACAGTCCCTGTATGTGGTATAACTCTAAGTTCCTATGACTGATCTATTTAACATATACTTCAGAAATTCTCCATTCAAATAAGTTATGTCCCCATCAAACCTGGACACTTAATAAGCTATATGCACACTAAAATGAGGACAGTGTGCAAAGAAGATGGAGAACCAGCTGAGATTTGACAGCATGCTATCATATGATCCCACTGCCAATAAAGATGTTTGGTTTTACATTAAGCTGGTCATTTTGAGTTATGATAAACCCCATCACGATCTTCATATTAAACTAGTGGGTTTTAGGATTTAGTATCCAGTTATAATATCATCAAGAAGGAGTGGAACTTTTATTATGGGATGTACTTTTTTTCTTTTTTATGCTTGAGCTGAATTTATTTTTTTCTTCTTTTTTTCTTAAAGCTTTTTATTTTCAAGATATATGCATGGATAATTTTTTAACAATGACACTGGCAAAATCTTGCATTCCAAATTCCCCCCCCCATCCTCTCTCCTAGATGGCAAGTAATCCATATATATTAAAAATACATGTTAAATCCAATATATGTATACTTATACAATTATCATGCTGCACAAGATAAAACAGACCAAAAAAGGAGGAAAAGGAGAAAAAAAACAAAATGCAAGCAAACAATAACAAAAAGAGTGAAGATGCTATGTTGTGATCCATACTCAATTCCCACAATCCTCTGAGTGTAGATGGGTCTCTTCATCACAAGATCATTGGAACTAGCCTGAATCATTTGTTGTTGAAAACAGCCATGGGATGTATTTTTACCAATAAGAAGGAGCTGGTTGCTGAGAAGGAAACATATTCAGGATGCTCTGAGAGAGCAGATTTCAAAGCTTTCAAAGAAGAGGTCAGATATCAGAAACAAAAATTCTGGAAAAGCAGACCAAGAGGGATGAGAGTCCTTGAGAATGAAATTCTGAAGATAATTAAAAAATAATTCTGGACGTAAATGAAAGGGGGAAATTATTCAAAGCAATGATGTCAAACCGAAATAGAAATAGAGGCCACTAATCCATACATGATTCCTGGGAAGCTGAATATCACTTAGTTTTAAAATGTCATGTACTTATATTTTATTGTATTTTTACTTATTTTGTTTAAAACTTTCCAATTACATTTTAATCGGATTCAATTTGCACTGGGTAGTGTTGCAGGCACTGATGTGAATATATGTGAACAGATGCAAAGAAAAAATCAAAATAAAACTGAAAATCGCATGTCCAAATCAAGGAAAAATAATGGCAGTTCAGGTGACATCAACACAGCATTTATTTATTTTTAAAATAGCTTTTTATTTTTCAAATACATGCAGTGATCATTTTCAACATGCACTTTTCAAAGCCTTATGTTCTTGATTTTTTCTCCCCATCTCCCCCACCTTAGACAGCACACAATCTAATATAGATTTTACATTTGCAATTTTTCTAAACATATTTCTATATTGATCATGCTGCACAAGAAAAATCATACCAAAAAGGAAAAAAAAAACATGAGAAAGAAAAAAACCAAGCAAACAAACAACAACAGCAATAACAAAAAAGGTGAAAATCCTATGCTTTGATCTACTTTAAGTCTTTATAGTTCTCTCTCTGGATGCAAATGGCTCTTTCCATTACAAGTCTATTGGAATTGCCCTGAATCACCTCCATGTTGAAAAGAGCCAAATTACATAAAGAGTGACATTATAAGCAAATTAGAAGAACATAGGTTAGTTTACCTCTCAGATCTGTGAAGAAGGAAGGAAATTGTAATTAAAGAAGTGGAACTCATTATTGAACACCAAATTGATAATTTTGATTATATTAAGTTAAAAAGGTTTTGTACAAACAAAACTAATATAGACAAAATTAGAAGGGAAGCAATAAACTGGGAAAACATTTTTACATTCAAAGGTTCTGATAAAGGCCTCATTTCCAAAATATATAGAGAATTGACTCAAATTTATAAGAAATCAAGCCATTCTTTAATTGATAAATGGTCAAAGGATATTAACAGACAATTTTCAGATGAAGAAATTAAAACCATTTCTAATCATACAAAAAGGTGCTTTAAATCATTATTGATCAGAGAAATGCAAAACTTTTTATTGACAGAACCCATGCCTGGGTAATTTTTTACAACATTATCTCTTGCATTCACTTCTGTTCCGATTTTTCCCCTCCTTCCCTCCACCTCCTCCCCCAGATGGCAAGCAGTCCTATACATGTTAAATAGGTTACAATATATCCTAGATACAATATATGTGTGCAGAACCGAACAGTTCTCTTGCTGCACAGGAAGAATTGGATTCAGAAGATATAAATAATCCTGGAAGAAAAACAAAAATGCAAGCAGTTCGTTTTCATTTCCCAGTGTTCTTTCTTTGGGTGTAGCTGCTTCTGTCTATCCTTGATCAATTGAAACTGAATTAGATCTCTTTATTGAAGAGATCCACTTCCATCAGAATACATCCTCATACAGTACCGTTGTTGAAGTATATAATGATCTCCTGGTTCTGCTCATTTCACTTAGCATCAGTTGATCCAGCAGTGTTAGCACTGGGCTTATATCCTAAAAAGATCTTAAAAGAGAGAAAGGGACCCACAAGTGCAAAAATGTTTGTGGCAGCCCTTTTTCTAGTGGCAAGAAACTGGAAACTGAGTTGATGCCCATAAGCTGGAGAATGGTTTAATAAGTTACAGTAATTGAATGCTGTGGAATATTATTATTCTATAAGAAAAAATAAACAGGATGATTTCATAGACGTCTGGAGCAACTTGCATCAACTGATGCTAAGTGAAATAAGCAGAACTAGGAGATCATCGTACACGGCAACAACAATATTATATGATGATCAATTCTGATGGACATGGCTCTCTTCAACAATGAGATGATTCATTTCTCTTCTAATGGTCTTGTGATGCAGAGAGCCATCTACACCCAGAGAGGACTGTGGGAATTGAGTGTGGTTCACAACATAGCATTCTCACTCTTTTATTATTGTTTGTTTGCATTTTATTTTTTCATAATTTTCTTTTCTGTTTTGATTTTTCTTGTACAACAAGATAATTGTATAAATGTGTATGCATATGTTGGATTTAACATATTTCTACCATGTTTAACATATATTGGACAACTTGCCATCTAGAGAAAGGAGTTGGAAGAAGGGAGAAACTAGAACACAAGGTTTTGTAAAGGCTAATGTTGAAGAACTGTCCACACATATGTTTTGAAAAATAAAAGCTCTAATAAAAAAAAAATAAAAGAGCTTTTTTTATTTTCCAAAGGTAAACTAACTTGCTCTTATTATGGTAGAGAACATCTAACAAGGAAATTATAATTACTAGTGCAGACTGACACGTGTGTCTTATCTAAGGTCATACAACCATTACACAGTCCTCAGTTTCCTCAACTGTAAAATGAGATGGTTGCCTTTGTTGTGCTTGAAAGTCCCTTCCAACCATAAATCTTTGAACATATGATGCTATATTTCAAAGGTAGGACTTGAATCCCAGTGTTTCCGATTCTGGGTCAACTACATCTACATGCTATATGTTTCCATGACCCTGGCAACTAGGAGGTGCTTATTAGGGTAAATATATGTTGGGCTGAATTGGATTGAAAATGGTCTTCCCAGCAGTATTCCAAAGTTAAAAAAAAATAAGCCCACATATTGCTGGCAATAAGAATTTAGCACTAAGACCTCTCTGAACATGAATTCACTTTCAGTTTTCTCTTTACTTTCTCAAAACCCATGATACTAAAACTTTGTTTTTCTTAGAGAAAAAGTAAACACTAACAGTCAGCAACTTAAGAATCAATTTTGTGTTCAAAATTGAAAGCCAGTATCTCCAGAGTTTATATAATATACTGAATTCTATTTAAAAAGGGAAAACTCCAACACTTTTATTAAATCTCTAGAAAGCAACTCTAGATAGCAATTTCGTTTATGTTTTTCATATAATATACTTGACTAAAACAAATCGGTTCTCTTGTCGATTCCATAAAATAGAATTTGTTCATCACATATTATTAATCCATTTTTTTGCAGCATAGAACCATCTTCACATGAAAAAAGGAGAGAGGAAATTTATAGATTTCTGAATGATTCTGTATTCCCAATATAATTTACTGGTGTCCTGTAGAGATTAGAACATGACTTCTGAAAGCAGTCAATGAAAAGGATTGGTTTGGGTTCTGAAATCTACAATGATTTTCTTCCAATTAAAAGAGATAGCTATATTTGTTTTGGGGGAGCCATGGAAAATGTGGGTGAAAAGACTAAGAATGGAGAGGAGAGAATGGTAAAAGGTGAAAGGTGTGAAATAGAGAAAAGATGCTGAGAAAATGTTCAAGCCCAAGACATATGAAAGAAATTTAATGATTCTTTCCACTAAAAAGCTGCCAAACGGAAACATGTCTCAATTAAAGCCAAAAAAGCCTGGTTAAATATAAGTAAGAATGCCTTGATGTTTCAGGGTCAGAACATAATGAAGTGAACCCATTTTTAAAAGAGAACCTTTATAATGTAGGAGACAAGAGGTGAGCCTTAGAGTAAGAAAGCCCTGGGCCTCTGATACATACTAGTTGTAGGAAACTGAACAATTCACTAAACCTCTCAGTGTCTCAGGGAACTCGCTAAGATTGTCACTGACCAAGAAGTTCTTGAGATGTACGCATTTGTAGCTCCAAAGTTTTATAAAGATGGGAGCATTCTCAGTGAAGCAACATTAACAATGGGAATAGCAGGTCAGCTCTAGAGCTTACTGACAATGAGGTAGAGTTACACAAAGTCATCAGCTCACTCCATCTTCCAGCCATTGAGTTCCAGGGGCAAGACAAAAGTCAAGACAACTGGCAATGGCCCAGTAGAGGTACCCGGGGGCAGAGTCAAGATGGCAGAATGAAACCAGGAAGCTACTCAAGTTCTCCCAGTTTCCCTCAAAAACCACATAGAAACAAGCTTCTGAAAAGAGTCTGATGAAATAAAACCACTCTCTGGCTCAAGACAGACTGGAAGGACTTCAAGAAAGGTAAGTATCTGTTTCTTCACACATGCTTTGACTCACATGAATACTTACTTTATCAGCTCTCAGCACAGAAACACCAGGCTTTATACATGCCCCTGCTTGTTCATACTAAGAATCAATCTTCTTCCTGGCACTATCATTTACCTACCCAAAACTTACATCAACAATATTCATGGAAAGAAAAAGGAATGAGGAGGGGACATTTCCAATGGTCTGAGCCCTAACTTTCAGAAAGTGCCTCACTTCATCTACGCCACAACAAAGTTCTAAGTACCAACAGCACATTGGTATCTCAGGTATTTCTTTTTGCCAGGGTGTGTTCTAAGCAGGCAGTTCAGTTGAGTCTCCATTCCCACTTCTGTAGTGTGTTTTTTTCTGTGTATTGGCATCATAACCCTATGCTAAGTTTGTATACATGTTGATTATATTAGAGCCAATTTATTCCCCAGATAATTCCAGAGGCAGGCTATTTTGTTGCATCTTAACCCTTCTCCTAGAAAGGAATGTCAAACATTATAGCTAAATCCACATTAATAATAGTAGTTAAGTATCACTTGGACTACGCTTAATGGTTCCCATGGCTTCTAGGAAATAACTATAATACTATAAAGTTCCTAATCTGTCTCTAAGTCTATTAACAGAACCTAATATTTGGATCCTCATGTTCTGCTCTATTCTTAGACATCACATTTATTTTAACAGTAACTTTATATTAAACAGATGATATTACTTCTTCCTTCTTAAAAATCACAATTTCCCAGGTACTGCAAGAAAAAAAAAACAATTCAAAATGGTTAAATATTCAACTAGAGTGTTAGAGTGAGAAGTGATCTTAGAGAGGACCTAATTCAATTCTCTTGTTTTATAGTTGGAGAAACTGAGGCCACAAGAGAGGAAGTGAGTTTTCCAAGGATCTGTGTCAGTCTCCTCTTTTTTTTTCTTCCTCCCATTGCAATTTGTAATCTGCTCTTCAGGCTCTGAACTCTGATGGCTGATTTGTCACCCTTTCACATTATCTTGCCTCATATTATGTTGCCCAGGTCAACACCCCACTTCTGGACCCTTCCCAATGTATGCTATTACGAAAATACTTTTCCCTCCTCTTTTTGAGCTACAACGCAAGCTCTTTGTGGGTAGGAACTGCCTTGCTTGGTTGCTTGGATTTGCATCCTTTAGTGCAGTGTCTAACACTTATGAGTTAGTTATTCATTCATTCATTGCTCTATCCATTCATCATCCATCCATCCATCCATCCATCCATTCATTCAATGACTCACCTAAAATATCAAGAGGAAAGCAGGGCTATTTCTTGCTAGTTAAAGCTTTGAACATAAAGCTTATCCTCTACCCTCTCAGGAGTACCTGCTACAGTCATGAGAACAAGAGGAAAGATAGCTATTCCAAGGGCAAGGGTAGGAAGGGAATGGATTTTCACAATGACACCTGAGCAGCTATTGTTATGGATACCCACACCAGTATTTAATTATACTTTTCCTTCGAAGTCTATACCAAATTCAGAAAGAAAGGAATCGTGAGCCTGCCCAACAGGGAGCAGGACATTGTGGGGAATAAGAGTAGTTATGGTTGTGCTGGAGCCTAGCTAGTCTCAGAAGGTGGGCCCTAATCCACTTTTCACCCTCTGATTGGTTGATTACACACTGCTCACGTCAGATCACAACCTTTCACTCTGGAGACCAGCATTCTAGACCTTAACAAGAGCCTCCATCTTTCCTCCTGCCAACAGAAGCCCTTTAGAGGCAAACACACAGAATCCAGGTCAGCAAAGCCGAGGCATTTATAATTACCTGGGAAAGTCAGAGCTAAGAATAAAAGTGGGATGGCATCTGACCCTAGAATGATTCTGAATTATTTTCTACTTTGCTTCGCCCATAAAGAGAGAGGGGGGAATCTTACTAATAACAGCTCCTGGCCCTGGCCACTTAATGGTTTCACCCCTCCTCTTAGACTCCCTTAGGGCAGCTTTAAAATAAAAAGGATTTTATTTCCTGATCTAATTTATAGAGACAAAATGAATGTTATCTGGTATGTCATTAGCAGTAACACAAATAAAAGAGATCAGAGTTGGAATAACCAGGACATAGTTAATGTAATTAAACAGCTAAAATATATTTCCTTCCCCTCCCCACATATGCATAAACTTTTCTATTCGAGCCTTCTGTTATGCAGGCTTCTCTTTTTCCAATACTGTCCCTCTAGCCTTGCTGCTAGAATTCTTCCCAAGATTCCTGCATGGTGCTTGCTCTGAAGGCCCCTGACAGTTGTCTCTACCCAACATGAGGACTCAGAAAGGCAGCATAGGGGAGGGCTCTATGGAAGTTTACCAGCTGTGTGACCATGGACAACTCATGCAAACTCCCTTAGCGGCAGTTTTCTCCTCTATAAAATGGGAATACTAATACCTTTAGTGTTTAGTGTTGCTGTGAAACTCAAACAAGACCTAATAAATTTGAAGTGATACAAAGCACTTGATCAGTTTTAAAGCACTATTATAAAGCCTGGTTCTTACTGCTATTTTTCTCCAAACACATCTTGGGCTTTCTTAAATATGTGATTTTGCCAAAATTCCCTCTTTTTTCTTTGCTTCCTAAATTCCTATTCGTTCTTTAAAATACAAGAGAAATGTCACCTCCTCCACCAAAGCCTTCTCTGATTTTGTTAGCAAATAATGATTTGTCCTCTCCAAGCTCCCTCAGCACTGTCTATGATCCAGTACCCCACCCCTGCTTTTTTCCTTTTCCTTGGCACTGCCTGCTCCTGGTATCTGGAATATTATTCCTCCTCATTTCTGCCCCTTGGTTTCTCTGGCTTCCTTCAAAATTCAACTCAAATTCTACTTTCTAAAAGACACTTTTCTATACTTGATAACCCAGCCTTTTCCTCAGAGGAAATAAAAACTCTTGTAGAAACTGTATTTATCCTATATGCATAGCTATTTGCACGCCATCTCTCTACTATCAGAACATAAGTCCTTTGAAGTTAAGCCCATATTTTACCTTGCTCTGTGTCTATAACATTTACACAGTGCATAGCAAACAGTAAATGATTAATAAATGCTTCTTTTTCCAATTCAGCACTCTCTTACCACACAGGTAAATTCTTTCTGGAAACTTCATTTGGAAGAAGGGCCCAGACCAGTCATCCTTTGTTCTATGGACTTAAAATGCTGCCAGGCCCCTGCTCAGGTACCACCTTCTCCACCCCCTCCTCCTCCCCTCCCCAAACCCTTTTCTGGATCTCCTTTCCCCATTAGAACATAAGCCCCTTGAGGCCAGGGACTATCTTTCTTTTTTCTTGTATATTTATCTCCACTGTCTGTAAGTGCTTGTGGGTTGACATTATTAATAGGCAGTAGCAAGATACATTATGCTTATTTTGCAATCAAGTCCCCTGACACCTCACCCACCCACTAGCACTATAGACAGAAGAAATTCAATGAGGGCAGAGACTGCCTTCTGAAATATCTCTTCCCAATGGTGAGGACAATAAACGTTTGATGAATTCGAATGAGAATTTGCCTTTAAAAGTCACCTGGTCTTTGATAACCTTGTGCTGTTTGGGTACAGTTCACTAAGGCATTCTGTTGGGCCACTTTTCCCATCTCTTCTCTATTTGTATCCTTTAATACGTTCATTACATTCCTACATTAATTCCTAACCAGCTTCAAAGAATCTTGGGGCATCAGTGATTATTCTTCTATGGACCAGAGGGAACATGAAGGTAAACACTTTCGTTGGAAATCCTGAGGGCTTCTTTGGGTTGTGGCTCATTTCTTTTCATAGTAGACAATCAAGTTGTTCACACGAGACTCACAGACTGTCATACTGAAGAGTTCCTCCCAAGGGCAGATAACTGCCTGCTCCTGACCTTTGAATCAAGCTCCTGACAAAAGTGGAAATTCTCACAAAGAATCTACTGAGGCACTGTAATATAAGTCACAGACAATAGTGACTGACAGAATAAATGTAAACTACTGTTAAGCCCACTGTCAGATTTCTCAGAGATTGCCTTGTAAATAAAATTTTATTAGTCTTTTGGATTTTTCATATCACATAGTCTCCTCAGTCTTTTTCTCCATATCCCTCCCAGACAGCTATGTTAGATGGTAAACAGTCATTTTTAAAGACACAAAAAGATAAAAAGGGAAAAACCAGCATAACTACTGAAGAAACTGACAAAATCTGAAAATATGTGCAGTGTGCAACACATGTGGACTTCCTATGTCTGGGGTGCGACGATCTTCTCAGAGAACATTTTTATTTACTTTCCCTATTGGTACAGCAACCCAAAAGGGACACTCAACCTCCTCTTAAACAGTTCAAGTGATGAGGTCTGTGGTATAGTGGGGTAAGTCCGCAAGTGTAGAACATAGGATCCAAGTTTGAAGGCCAATTCTGTCACTTATTATCCATGTGAAATCAGGCAATTCAACTTTCTGGAACTCATCTTCCTCATTTAAAAAAAGAGAGGATTTGACTGGATAGCCTCTAAGATATTTTCCGACCTTAGATCTATAATGGGCTGTTGGGTGGTATAGTGGATAAATGAAGCACTGGTCCTAGGAAGAATCATCTCCCTGAATTCAAATCCAGCCTCATGAGCCTGGGCAAGTCACTTCACTCTGTTTGCTTCAGTTTCCTGATCTCTAAAATTAGTTGGAAAAGTAAATGATAAACCACTCTAATATCTTCACCAAAAAAAACCAGATAGGATGACGTAAAGTCAGACATGACTGAATAACAACTACCAAAAAAAAAAAAAAAAAAGATCTGTAACCCTTTATGAACTTAGACTTTAAAAGGGAAACCATTCCATTTTGGAAAAAAAAAACTAACATTTTGGAAAGTATGTCTTTACATTAAGTTAAAATATCTCTCTATGTACTGGTTCCAGCTTCTAGAAGGAGAAGGAAGATGATAAGTGTAAAAAAGAAGAATGACAGGTTGGGAAAGGATTGTATTGAGCAAGTACTGGCTCTAGGTTGGAAACTGTAGTTTTGACTGGCACCACTGCCATCTCTAAATTCTGTGACTTTATAACACTTAGTTTTCCCAGACCTAGACTGCTCAGCCCTTCTCCAACCTCCATTTGTTGAACATAGCTTCCAGAATCTGGCTGTTCCTGCCACAAGGCCAGAACTAAAGGACTACCAGTCACCTAGTACTAATATCATGTAACTACACACAGAGCACTGAAGAGGAAATAATCAACCTCATGAATACCAAGCTTGCCAACCTAAACAATAAAGTGACAGTAAGTTCACCATGGAAAAGAACTAGCTGCTATAGCTATAAATGCCCACATTTTCAAAAGCTCCCTGCCTAACTTTGAAAGTGTATATAAACAATTTCACTTCCAAATTTCCCAAGTGTGGTTACAATCTGTTGTCTCTCCAACATAAGGAGCTCCCTTTAAAAGTCTGTTCAGGACGGCAAAGAAAGTAGTTTTGTTTTATTTCTTTTAAATAATTTTAGGGCCATATGCTTTTCAAAAATAACACCACAGAAGCAAAGCCGGTAAACCATACTTTCAGAGCAGACTCTAAATGCATGCAAATACAACCTGCCAGATGGGCCAGCATGTAGGCAGTTGACTCGCTGAATCTCACCTGTTTGCACAAGTAAGCTGCTGTCCCAGATCCTGGTGCCACCTCCATGAATCTCTTAAGTTTTCTCAAATTGCAGCAGGGAGCAAATTACTTGAGTCTCAAGGTGGAAAAAAAAAAACCCAACTATGTAATGTTGGGCTTGACTTCTGTCAAGAAAGGAACACTGAGCTTATCTGATTTTAATCAGCCAAAAGTGTTACTCATGTACCAACTGCTGATTGTCTGAAACCAATTTTCTTAACTTAGACTTATAGGATTCTTCGAAACTTATCAAAATACATTTATAAATGGATGGGTCATATGGTGAGAGCAGGCATTAATCAGTGGAAAATCCATGTTCCAATGCTACCGTTGTGATGTGAAAAGAAAGTGAAGGTCTAAGGCACATCAGTTTGGTCCCCTGCAGTGAACGTACATGAAACATGTACATGAAAAAGAATCACAGTCAGTCAATCAAACATTTATTAAGTAATTACTGTGCACCAAGCTCTGTGCTGAGTGAGTGCTAAGGAACAAGTCATTAGAAAAACATAATCCCTGCCCTCAATGATCTCTAATAGAAAAAAACAACCTAAAAATAACTAGGTTTATATAATATACACATACATATATCAAGAGTAATCTCAGATGGAACATTCTAATGCTAGGAACATTGGAAGAGGCCTCTTGCAGAAGGTGTCATGTGAGTTGAGTTTTGGAGGAAGCCAGGAAGTGAGAAGGGAAAACATTCCGGGTCTAGAGAACAGCCAATGACATGATAAGGCATAGAGTCATGGAATGGGACTGCCATGGTGAACAGAGACTAAATACTAGGCCAATGCAGCTGGATCAGAGGGAACATGAAGGGGAGTCAACTATAAGACTGGAAAGGTACATAGTGGGCAGGCATGGATGGGTTACAGTTTGTATCATTTGAGAGAATACGCATGAAAATGAGATCCCCAATGCAGGTGAAATTGCCCAGCATGCCCATGATCCAAAGCAGCTGTGTTGGGCAAGTGGGATAAGAGGGCTATACAGGTCACACTCACATTAGTCACTCAGAAGAACTGACACTATTTTTTGTCTCCTAGGAAAGGCAATGATGGACATGCAAATTACAAACTGACATAAATTTGGTGGTCATACATAAATGTATGAACAGACATGCAAGAGAGACTTGGAACATCTCATTTCTTCTTTTTTTAAAAGGACAAAGTTTGTAACTCACGGAGAAAGGAAATATCAATGGTAGAAGCTACATCTAAACTTCCGAGACTGATCTTTTATATATTGTTCCTGTTCTCTAGTGGTCCATGAGTAAGTAATAAATATGTAGCCAGTGCTTTACATCTTCAAAAAATACTAGATCACACTTGTACAGTATTAAGTTCATCTAAGTTTTATAGAATACTTTCCCCCTGACAACCATGAGGGAGGTAACACAAGTAGGATTATTCTCAGTTCATGGATGAGAAAGACTCACAGTGTCCTCAGTGTGATATATCAGCTCCAAAAGTGAGCCTGATCTTAGGATGCATTAAGAGAGGCACAGAGTCCAAGACTCTCTAAAGTGTTGCTGTTAGCTTTGGAGACCATGTTTTAGGAAGGGCATTAATGTGCTGAGGAGTATCCAGAAAAAGAGGTTCAAGAAGGCAGTGAGGTTCAAAATAATGCCATCTGAGCATTAAATGGAGGAATGGGGAATGATTAGCCTGGGAAAGAGAAAACTCGGGGATAACATGACAAGTATTGTCAAGCATTTGAAAAGCTGCCACATGGGGAAAAGATGTTTTTTATTCTGCTTATCTCCAGAAGACAATGAGGGGCAATAAGCAGAAAGTCCCAAATAGGTGGATTTCATCATATGATGATGATCCAGGGGTGGATCCAAGATAGCAAACTGAAGCCAAGAAGCTGATCAATCTCTCCCAGTTTCTCTTGAAAACTACATGAAACCAAGCCTCTGAACAGAGTTTGACAGAATGAAATCACTCTCCAATTCAAGACAGACTGGAAAAACTACAAGAAAGGTCAGTCTCACTGGGGTGCAAAGAGCGTTCAGCCCAGCTCAAACAGACTCTGGGAAAGGAAGTGAGAGGGTCTTAATCCCAGGAAGAGAGACCTTCTGTCCAGGTTCAGTACAGGAGCAGATCAGTAGGACAGCCTCCAGTCCTAGCTCAAAAGGCATACTCTGGGAAAACAAGCTGTTTCCTGAAAAAAGCAGGCAAAGTTATCCCCTGCAACAGAAGGGGTCCCTGTAGTCAAAGCCAAAAATCTGTGACAGGAAGCTTGAGACAGTGCCCCCTTCATGCCAGGAGAAGAGCTTGACCATAAAAGTAAAAAAGAAAGGAAATACCAAAAGAAAAGGAAAGAAAATGAGCAAGAAAAAAAAAGAATCTTGACCAAAGAAAGCTACTATAGTGACAGAGAAGACCACAATACCAACTCAAATGGAGACGAAATGTCCACAAAAGAAATCTCAAACAGGGATATGAATCGGTCTCAATACCAAAGAGGCTTCTTGGAAGTGTTCATAAAAGACTTCAAAAGGCAAATAAGAAAGGTAGAAGACAAAATGAAAAAAAAAAAAAAGAAAGAAAGAAATGAGAGGTAGGCAACTGAGAGTCAACAATGTGGACAAGGAATGCAAATCCTTAAGAAATACAAGTGACCCAAAAAATCCCCTGAATAAAATAACATCTTCAATATTAGAATTAACCAATTAGAAAAAAGAGAGAAATAAATTTTAAAAAATCACACACTAAAAACTTGAACAGGACAAATGGAAACTAATGACTCTATGAGACAAAGTATCAAACTAAAAAGAATGAAAAAATGGAAGAAAGTGTGAAATACCTCATTAGAAAAACAGATGACCTAGAAAATAGATCCAAAAGAGACAATTTGAAAAACTGTTGGTCTACTTGAAGGCTGTGACAAAAAAAGAGCCTGGATAGCATTCTTCAAGATATCATCAAGGGAAGCTATCCTGATCTTCTATAAAGAGAGGGGGAAATAGTCACTGAAAGACTCCATGGATCACCTTCAAAAAGATATCCCACAACAAAAAGCCCAAGGAACATTGCTGCTAAACTCCAAAGCTACAATCTCATGTAAGAAAATTACCACAAGCTGTCAGAAAAAAAGAACTTAAAATATCAAGGAACAACAGTCAAGATTACCCAGGAGCTGGTAGTATCTACAATAAATAACTGGAGGGCTTGATATACTATATGTCAAAAGGTAAAGGACCTGGGGTTACCACCAAGAATTACTACCCAGCAAGACTTATCATCATCATTCAGGGGAGATGATGGAGCTTCAAGGAAGTAAGAGACTTTCAGTCATTTCTATTGAAAAAACAGAACTAAACAGAAAATTTAATCTACAAACTCAGGACTGAAGAGAAGCAGAGAAAGGTAAACAGGGGGGAAATATATATTATTTAAAGTTTAAACTGTTTACATCCCTAGATGAAAAAACAATATCTGTAATTTTTGAGAACTGTATCCGTTACTGGAGCAGATAGAGGGGGGCATCACATAGAGAGAGGGTATGGGTTGTGAATGAATCTTGATGTGATGACATCAAAGAAAAAGACATTAAGGTGTGAGGAAAGGTCTGTATTGGAAGAAGAGGAAAGAGGAAGCATAATGGTAAAAATTAGATCATATAAGAGACAAAAAAGACCTATTACAATCAAGGAAAAGAAGGAAGATGGATAAAGTTCTGAATTTTGGTCTGAAGTATGCTCTCATCACTTTGGACTCTTAGAGGGAATAACTTAATCATTCAGTTGGGTCCGGAAATGTACATATCTCTCTAAAGAAGTAGGAGGAGGAAAAGGGGAAAAAAAGGAGGGGCTGGATAAGAAAAGAGGGCAGAAACACTAGGATAAAAAGGTAAGAGAAGGGGAGGGTGGGTAAAAAAACACTATTAAGGACAGGGTGGGAAGAAAAAACAAAAGTATACACAGGGGAAAAATAAAATGGGAGGAAAATACAGAGCTGGTAATCATAACTGTGAATGTGAACTCTTTCATAAAATGGAAACAAATATCAGAGTCGATAAAAAAAAAAAAAAAACTCCATTGTGTTATTTACAAGAAACACATTTGACACAGAGAGACACTTACAGAATAAAGGTAAAAGCTGGAAGAGAATTTATTTTGCTTCAGTTGAAGTAAAAAAAGCAGCAATAGCAATTCTGATTTCAGATAAAGCAAAAGTAAGACTATATCTAATTAAAAGAGAAAAGAAAGGAAAAAACATCTTGATAAATGATAAACAACAAATTAGTAATGACATTAAATGTATATGCACTAAATGGTAGAAAATACATATTTCTAGAGAATATATTAAGCCAGTTACAGGAAGAAATAGACAGGAAAACTATATTAGTGGGGGACCTCAACCTTTGCCTCTCAGAATTTGACAAATTTAACCTCAAAACAAACAAGAAAGAAACTAGGGAGGTTAATAGGATTCTAGAAAACCTAGATATAATAGACCTCTGGAGAAAATTGAATATAGACAGAAAGGAATATACCTTCTCCTTAGCAGTACATGGCATGTACATAAAATACCATGTATTAGGGAATCAAAATCTCACAAATGCAGAAATGCAGAAATAGTAAATGCTTCCTTTTCAGACCACAATGTAAGAAAAATTCTATTCAATAAAGGGCCAAGGAAAGATAGACTAAAAACCAATTGGAAATTAAACTATCTAATTCTAAAAAAATGAGTGAGTGAAACAACAAATCACAGAAACAATCTATAATTTCATCCAAGAGAACAAAAATAATGAGACAACATACAAAAATATATGGGAGGCAGTCAAAGCAGTTTTTAGAGGAAATTTTATATCTCTAAATAGCTACATGAATAATATATAAAAAGAGAAGAACAAGAAATAGGAAATGCAACTAAAAAAGCTAGAAAAAGAACAAATGACTAACCCCCAATCTTTACAACCAGAGTTTCTGACAAAGGTCTCATTTCTAGAAAATATATAAAGAACTGTATCAATTTTACAATAAAAGTTATTCCTCAACTAATAAGTGGTCAAAGGACGTGAACAGACAACTTTTAGATGACGAAATGAAAGCCATCTATACTCATATGAAAAAATGCTCCAAATCACTATTGATTAGAGAAATGCAAATTAAAACAGCACTGAGGTACCACCTCACACTTCTCAGAGTGGCTAAGATGAAAGGAAAAGAGGAATATATGTCAAGATAAACTTCCTAAGAAGCAGAGATGCTCTGAAGACAAAAAGGGGTGCTGCCCAGAGAGGCATGGGTTCACCCATACTAGATGATCACATGTTAAATATGTTACAGGTATTCTTATTTATCTCAATGGTTCTCAAACTTTTGTTTTCAGTATCTTTATCCTATTAAAAATTATTGAGGGTCTCTCCAAAACGTTTTTGTTTATCTGGATTATATTTATAGACATTTACCTTATTGGAAATAAAAACTATTTTTGAATTTGTAGACCCTCTAAAAGGGTTTCAGAGATCCCCAGGATTCTCTAGACCATACTTTGAGAACCATTGTACTAGATGAAAGTGCCAGAGACCATGCTCTTGAAGATATGCCAGAGACCACTCTTGAGGATATGCCAAGAGACCATGTCCTTGAACATTGCCATGTCCTTGGACGCAGGAGACAAAGAGCTAAGAAGATTAGCATACACCCTAAATTCCTGAAGATTAGATAATGTGTGTCCCAAGAAATCGGTCATCTCCGCCCAAAATCTAGATAACAGTATACTCTAGGATTTCCGCCACACCTATGGTCCGACATTCTTCTCATTGTAACCCCCCACTCAGAAATCCTATTTAATTAAACTCTCTTCATTCATTAAACAGAGACATTCACCATCTTAAATCTTGAGTTGCCTCTCTGTCTCTCCGATTCCGTTCCAAAGCACGTGGTGCTTTACAGACTGGTTGTCTTACAGAGCCTTTGCTCCCCCTCGGCCCCGGCTCCACTCGATGACCCACTGTTGATGTCCTGCCGGACAGGACAACTGGCGCCCAACGTGGGCCTCTAAGTGGACCTCGGCCCGACATCGCCCCCGAGCATTCCGGGAGAGAATTCACGGTCTCTACGGAACCCCGTAAGGGTAGAGGTAAGTTTTCGCGATTGTCGGTAATATGGGATCGTATTTATCTAAAGAAGAAATATTCCTTAAAGATCTTAAAGGAAATCTTAAGGAAAGAGGCATAAAAGTAAAAAAGAAGGACCTTATAAAATTCTTTATATACATAGATAAGGTCTGTCCTTGGTTTATTGTAAATGGCCCTGAAATACACCCCGGGAAATGGCAGAAGGTTGGCCGAGACCTAAAACAAGAAGGGCCGAACGTTGTAAATGTTTTCCCCCTCTGGGCATTAATTAATGAAGTCATTGAAGGAGCCTTTAACAACGGCAAGGTTCGGCAATTACCCCCGGGTCCTCAGATAACTTGGGAAGACGCTGAGGGAAATAAAGGCACTGTCCGCCCTTACATAGTTCCTAATCTACCTATTAACCTATGGGGAAGAGATATTCTCTCACAAATGGGTATTATTATGTGCAGCCCCAATTCTGTAGTCACAAGACAAATGCTAAGCCAGGGTTTTCTCCCTCAACAAGGATTAGGGAAAAATAACCAAGGTATCAATCAGCCTTTACAAGTACAGCCGTACCCTGGCCGTGCTGGCCTTGGTTTTCAGAACCATTTTTTATAAGGGCCACTGGTCCGCCCAGCCTGCAGGCGGACAAGATCAAAACACTCCAGTCTGGTTTGACCAGTGGCCCCTTTCCAAAGAAAATATGTTGCGCAGTCCATAGATCCTTTTCGCTTGAAATACCCCAAACCTGCCACTAGACCTTAACCCTAATTTCATTTAGGTACCCAAAGCTAGACCCCAACATTTGGTTCCCTGACGAAATAAACACCGGAAGCTAGATAATTTGGCGATCAAACTGGACCCCGACCTTTTCGGGCACACTCAGAACCAATCTGGGTTTTGAGCTGTTCAAACAGTATTCTTCCGGAAGAATCTGCGTTCTTTCTTTGGTCTCACTCTATCTCTAAAGGTAGTGGGGAGAATATCTGTGTTCCGTCTCACCCTACTTCCATTTCAGGTGAAAAGGCTTCTTTGATCTAGACACTCCCCTGCCTCTAAAGTCTTTTCCTGGAGCAGATGCTTTGCTTGAAGAAACTCCCACTAACCAAATCCTTTGGAGAGAGAAAGGCCCTTCCTTTGCATCTCAATGCATTTCTAATCTTTTTTTCCTGTCACCAGATAGTCCTGCTCTCCAGCAGGAACTGTTGAGACACGAGAGGAAGTGTCTCTTTAACACCACCCTGGTCATGTGGCCGTTCTGGGGACCTTACCCTTCTCGGGGGTCCCAGGCCAGTGCTCTCTTTGCTCTGTTCTGGGGAGATAGCCGGAGAAACTTAAAAGGAGCTGTGTTTGAGCCCTTCTCCCACTCCACTGTTAAATGCAATGGAGTCTCTAATGGTCAGGCTGTAGCCACGAGGAGAAAGGTCACTAAATTGGGGTGAGTTTAGAGAATGTCTCTGCCCACGGCAGCTACTCCCTGGACAGGGGTAAGCAGTCTTCCCTTCAGGTTTTGCTCTCCCAGTAAGATCTGGGGACTTAGATGAGCTGCCCTGCCTTCAAGTTCCAGCGTGGAATCGCCAGAGGAGCCCTCGCCATTCAAGACGCACTGCGCTGGGTAAGATGGCATCTCTTCCTCCCCTACCCTCGTTCTGGCCTTTTCTTCCCCTTCTTACATGGAGTGGGGAGTGTAGAACTCGAGGCCTGGTTCGGACCTCTCCCATGTGGCTTGGCAACCTGCCGTTTAAATGCTCCTATCCTGCCCCCTCCTTGGGGTTACTGTACAGTGGGGAGATTGGGGACTCAATCTTAATCTTCTCAAATCTCCGGAAAGGTTGTCACCAACTTTTAAAATAGAAATTTGCTAGCAATTTGGACAAGTGGGCCGCGCCCCTTCCAGACATTTACCTGGCTCTTAAAGCCGCAGCTTCTAGCCCTCGGGACGTGTGCTCGTCCTATACATTTAAACGGGACTCAGTTTCCCTGATTTGGTCATCTTGTGTTAATTGTAGAAGCCTCAGAATTACGCTTTTGCACGCTCACAAGGCTGTCTACAAAGACGGGATTTTAAACTGCTCTCGGTTTTTTTTCTTAGCTTCAGGGCACTACTTAAAACTTTCTTAGCTGCTTATGGAGAGATAATCTAGGTAAGCCAGGCTAGGTCTGTCTGTCTCACACTTTCCTACCTAACCCTACAGGTGGGAACTCTTTTTTGCTCCTAATTTTCTTAGTCCTAAAACCTTTTGCTCTTAGCACACTTGGTTTCTATTCTTTTCTGGATTGGCATTCAATGTCCCTGCCAACAAAGGATTTTTTCCTGGGCTCCAACCCTGGCCAGGTTGCAGCTTCAAGAAAGACCTTTGGAATGATGGCTGGGGAATAAAATTTTAGGTCAAGGCAAATTAAATTCTTTAGAAGATGGCTTTCTCCTCATTCCTTGACTGCAGCAAGAAATGAGTAAATGAGAGAAACTGAAGCCATTCAAGAATTCGGTGAATACCCTTAGGAAAGAAGTCTGCCTTTCCTGTGTGCTTTTCTATGTTCTCTAGACTTGTTCCCTGTTTTCCCTCCTCCATTCTTTGAGACGCTGAGGGACTAAGATGGGATAGTTTATCTTCCTACTTAGATGGTGTGTTTTATAGAGGTATTGGGTAATTTGTAACTGAGTTATGCCTTAAAATTTGTCATCTCTGATGGGCAATTGTAAGTTATATGAAGTTTGGTTCAGTTACTTGTGAACTTTAAGATCTGTGTAATGTTAAATTTAAAACTGTCTACTTAGATAAGAAAGATAGTTGTATAAGCTGTAAACCCTTTACTGTGATTCTTGAACTAGATTTTATCTGAAGTCCTAGATTAATGATAACTGATGTAGAAGATAAAATCCTTTGGGACTGCAGCTAATATTTGCTGGGAGTTTTGAGTTCAGGTGTGATTGCATAGACCAGAAGTAGAACTGCCTTAAATAACTATTTTAATTTGTGGCCACACTATGATTGTTGCTAAGCTTTTTTCCTGGGGCTAGAGTTTCTTTATCTAAAGGTTTACTTCGCCCAGGTACTTGGGGCCGCTCCCACCTTGCCTTTTGAGAAAGATGACCGGCCTTTTACAATGTATGTTGATGGAAGGCAGGGCTAGGCCCCTGACTTGCGGCTCAAATGCCCGGGCTAATTTGAGCTCGCTGGGAAACTCTTGCAGTCTTGGGGGGATTTGTCGCTCATAGGACTCTGTGAGGCCCTGAGTCTTAAACTCTAGGTCTCTGGACAGGTAGGCTTGGCTAGGCCTTCTAGGGTGACTGGAGTCAATTGGCGACAATTGGCGTGTTTGCGTGTTTTTAGAATTTAGATTCCGTCCAAATTCAATGGGTGTGGCCCAGTCCCAGCCAGCCCTCGCGGAGAGAAATGAGAAAAATGATCAGAGAATATCGGTAGATAGTCCCTTGGGAAACGAATTAAGTAATTGGAACAAACTGCCAAAATATAAAGGAAAAAGCAAGAAAAAGATGATAAGGTATTGCTGCTTTGTCTGGGGTGACAAAGACATTGGTGGAGGCACTATTTGGCCTAAATTTGGCTCCCTTGAAGATTGGGTGTGCCAAATACTGAATTTGTGGGTTAATAACAAAGAACCTGTTAATCCAGAGGAGGTTCTATATGCAGGACTATGACTTTCCGGGGCTTCTATAATGTTGAGTAAGAGTCCAAGTGTAAAGGACACGAAGGAGGAAACTTTAAAGACCCAGCAATGGGACCCATTGTTATCTCTCCCTCCTCCATACTTATCCCCACCCCCAGAAGAAGCCATGGTTTAAGGAAAGGGAAGGTGAGGACTTAATCCCATCAGCTCCTCCGGGGCCCCTCAGGGCAAGGGAGGATTTAATTCGATTGACCCCACCTGGACTCCAAAAAGAGTCATTCTCCTCTTTAAGGAAGGAATTAGATCAAATTCAAAGAAATATCCGAAATTATCCTTTGCCGGGAACTAAAACCCCAAGTCCTAAATTATATCCCTTAAGAGAGGTTCCTTCGGCCCAGGGAGGTATAGGATTTGTGAACGCTCCCCTGAGCACCACAGAAGTCAGGGCCTTTAAGAAGGAAATGAGGTCCTTGATAGAAGACCCCACTGGGCTAACAGAACAGTTTGATCAATTCATTGGAATTTGTCTCCTAGGACCTAACATGCTTCCTCCCAAACAGCTTGAAGGCGTTTGCAACCACACCATACCTGTCAACCTGATGTGGCAATATGTGGCCGCTCCTGACGGCTCGTATTTTGCCTGCTCTGCTGGCCTTACTACATTTCTGGATGCCCGATCTTTTATCAAAAAACGCGATTACTGCGTTTCTGTCTTTCTCTTCCCTCATATTAATATACACCAGGCCGATGATTTCCTTGATATCTGGGAAAGAAAAAGTACTGGCAATTTCAGGACCAGGAGGGAACCCCTTACTGCATTAACCCTGACCGTCCTCCTTGGCCTAGGAGCGGTAGGAACGGGGACGGGTATAGCCTCCCTCATACAAAATGATAAACAATATTCCCAATTGAGCGCTGCTATAGATAAGGATCTACAGGAATTACAAACAGGACTTAAACACCTTAAAGACTCAGTAGCATCCTTAGCTGAAGTCGTCCTGCAAAACAGAAGAGGCTTAGACCTTCTCTTCTTACAACAAGGAGGTCTTTGTGCAGCCCTCAAGGAGGAATGCTGCTTTTATTCAGATAAACTTGGCCTTGTTGAAAACAGCCTACAAAAAGTTAGGGACAGTCTGGAAAAAAGAAAACAGGAAAGAGAAAAAAATGAATCCTGGTATAAGAACTGGTTCTCCACTTCCCCCTTGCTATCCACTCTTCTCCCTAGTATTCTCGGCCCTCTTGTGGGACTCCTTCTCCTTTCTTTTGGCCCTTGGGCCTTTAATAAACTAACCACTTTCGTTAAATCTCAAGTAGATTCTGCGATCACAAAAAGACACATCTTTTATTATCAGTTACAAGACCAAGACACCTTGGAACCTGAAGAGAAGATCGAACCACTCAAATTCACTGAACAGCTCCTGAAACAGACAAGGTGTCAACGATTGAGAAAACTGTTGTTCTCATGCTTTAAAAAATCTTGAATGTCTGTGTAGTCTGTGTGATATATGTTCCATGTTCTGTGTGGTTTGTCTGTTATGTTGTTGTTTGGAAAACAACGTTGCAACTGTACATAGTAAATTGGAGCTCCATGTTTGTTTGTGTGTGTCTGTGTTAAAAGTTAAAATAAGCTTGTAAGAGATAAGGATTCAGCCTCTGTGTTGCAGACTTAGAAAATATCAAGAAGTTTGAAAAATCTCTCTCTCTCTCTCTCTCTCTCTCTCTGTCTCTGGCTGACTGCAGCAGCCTGTGAGAAAAAGGGAGAGAAAAGAAAAAAAAAAAAGATTGAAAGGGATTTGAAAGTTTGGAAAGTTAATATACAGCAGTATTGCTAACATTTAAAGGAAAGACGTTTGAATAGAATATCTAGGCATTCTCTGTGAAGGCAGAGTAAAGCACTAAATGGGCTTCCTTGGAAATTCACCGAATTGGATTTTGGAATGGGAAAAGGGAATTCAAGGTGAAACATACTTCTCTCTGAGGGTGGGGAATCCTGGAAAAAGCCCCTAATCTGTTTTTGCTGATTTAAAAGCTTTGTTAACATAAGTTAATACTTTAAAACCAGCTCTGCTGGACAGGTGTGGGTTTTTGGAGGTTTACTATTCACTATAGTGTGAATCTTACAGGTTTTTGATGGGAAAAGGAAAGAGGAATGCAGGTGAGTTAGGAAGGACTGATTTGTAAGGGAAATTAAGGTTCGATTGGTATCAGAAGGGTGAAAGAAAGACTTTTGGGAGTAGGTGAAGAGGTGGGGGAAGGAGTCACCCACCCCCACTGCCTTCTGCTACTTTACCAAAGGAGTAGCTGGGAAGGAAAGTTCTTTAAGGAGATTGTTTAAGTATGTAGTCAGAGGGAAAGAGAAAGTTGGAAATGGGTGGATTTGGGAAGAAACCTGATATTGGGAAACTGATGGGTTAAATCTTGAATAGGATCCCCATGTAGAAAATTGAGTGGGGAACCTGAGGGAAGTTTTTTCTAGGGGGTCAGGAGTGGGGGAAGGATGGCCATATGGAATCTTCTCCGCCCCTCACCTCCCTGAGTATGTTCCTGCCGCTTTTTTCTTAACTGATTACAGCCAGTGCAGCAAACTGTGATTTTTAAGGACATGCTTACTTTAGCTTAATTGATTGAATATTTGTTTCTTCATAAAGGTTTTCTTGGTTAAGAGATATGGTCGTAAATGTGATCCATACTTTGGTACGAATATTTCTAAGAGTTTAATTGCTATGTTAAAAAAACCTTCTTGAATTCTTTTATGTGGAATTGGGTCTTTTGTATAAAGTTTAAATTGATTGTATTGGGTCATTCTGAGGTTATTTAAAGGGTCTCTGAACATAATAGTTTTTTCTCTTTGTCCTTTTGAAAATGTTTGTTACAATATGCAATTTGGGATATTTTTCTATGTATTGGGTATTTTAAAAGCAAAATGATTTGTATGTATAATGCTCACTTATGTAACATCTACCTAGATATGATAATGGTTCTAAGTTGTGAACTTACTGAGACAAAATTGCTTTCTGTTATGACTTATAAGGATATGATAAATAATTGTTTAAGATTTATCCGAAATTTGATGACATCTGTTGTTGGAGTCTTTGGGCTTAGAGTTAATTCGCTAATGCTATTTGGGAGTTTTAAAGCTCCACCCTGTGACAGTTAATGGGACAATTGATTGATAAGCTGTTAAAACTCAATTGCTTATGTTATGTTATAGTTATGTTCTTGAATTTTTCCTTCTGTAACTGATCTCTCTGATCAGAGCAATGGTCAATAGAATTGTTAATGCAATTCAATTATGTCATGCTTTGCTATTTTCAGTCTGGTTATATGTAATCATTGTATCCTAAATGCTTGGGCAACTATTTCGCCTAGTCAACTGAATGTTACTGGATATTTGTGTTTTGTTCCTTTAAGGTTTCTACATGATAAATGGACAATTAACAAGGGTCTGTAAGACTGCAGCCGTTTGCTTGGCCTGTAAAGCAAACTCGTCTCGTCACATAGGAAACTGCTGGCCAATCCATTTTGGCCTCCTCATGTTTTGCAACAGTCTGGTGAACTGAGTCTTTCTATCTGAGACTGATCCAATCTTTATGTGTTAGATTTGTGTTTTTGTTTTAGATTTTGGTCAAATTACAGATATTGACTTGCTTCTGGAACCTGGATCAGCTTTGATCAGCTTTGATTGCCAGCATGACACACCCACTCTACAAGGAATGAGAGCCTCCTATCACTTCACAGCCTGAAGCAGCAGTTTTAAAATGAGACCATGGACTTGACCCTGCATCGGCTGTACTTTGGACTGATATGAGGGACTTTGGGAATGGTTGACTGACTGTTAAACCTTGCCTGGATCATCTATTACTGTGTGTTTTAAGATTTGATATGGATTTGTTAAAACTATGTAATTATTGCTGTTATGTTTGAGGGCTTTTTAGGAAATGCTACTGTATTAGTCTGTTATGTATAGGGATTTTGATTTGCTCTTGGGATTTATATGGGGAATGGTCATTTGAAAAGGGGAGGTAGAGATAGAACATTGGGGAAACTGGTATATTTTTTCAATATACCTGAAAGAATGGGAACTCTTAGCTCCTATTCACTTTGCCTTAAGCACTTTTGCCCCACCTCCTCCTCATATCCATACAAGGTCTGGTCTCAGGTATTGCCCCCTCGCATTCGGTAGTTAAGCTGTGGGTGAGCCAATGACGGGATTATTGTGGCCCCATATTTCAGGGTCATCATACCCTCTGGCTGCAGGAACACCCAATGACGGGATTATTGTGGGCCCGTTTTCCAGAAGCACACCCTGGAAGTTTGATGCTGGGGTGCTGGGACGGATGCCGCCCACATAGCCTAAGACAGGGGTCCTGCCCTTTTCTGGCCTTTTAAGGTCGGATTACTTGGGTACTGAATATGGATGCCGGCCACATAGCCTAAGACAGGCCTCCCACCTATATATTAATAAAGAAAGGGGGATATGCCAGAGACCATGCTCTTGAAGATATGCCAGAGACCACTCTTGAGGATATGCCAAGAGACCATGTCCTTGAACATTGCCATGTCCTTGGACGCAGGAGACAAAGAGCTAAGAAGATTAGCATACACCCTAAATTCCTGAAGATTAGATAATGTGTGTCCCAAGAAATCGGTCATCTCCGCCCAAAATCTAGATAACAGTATACTCTAGGATTTCCGCCACACCTATGGTCCGACATTCTTCTCATTGTAACCCCCCACTCAGAAATCCTATTTAATTAAACTCTCTTCATTCATTAAACAGAGACATTCACCATCTTAAATCTTGAGTTGCCTCTCTGTCTCTCCGATTCCGTTCCAAAGCACGTGGTGCTTTACAGACTGGTTGTCTTACAGAGCCTTTGCTCCCCCTCGGCCCCGGCTCCACTCGATGACCCACTGTTGATGTCCTGCCGGACAGGACATGAAAGAGATGAGATTTTGTGATTCTCTGAAAATAGAACTTGGAAAATACAAGGGAATTGCTCAATGTAAAGAGCTGAGCTAGGAATGAACTCAAGATTCCTTATGTCAAGATCAGAATCATTTTCACTTTGTCACAGCATCCCTCTGTTATACTAAGTGATTTTTCCTGTAAGGACTATAAAGTTTTGGGGGCAGAACCAAGATGGCAGAGAAGACAAATGTGACATTCTAAGCTCCTCTTTTACCCTCATTACAAATTACCAAATTCAGCCTCAAAAATAGTGCTTCACTGGTAAAATTCACAAAGCTGGGAAGCACAACAACTTACCAGCCAAAGATAATCTGGAAGATCGCCAGAAAACATTTGTCCTAAGCTGTGGGAACAGGCCAGCACAAGCAGGGAGACAGAACCAGAGGCTAGCATACTGAGCGGGTCGGGGCAAGGGTGGTCTACGTAGATGGAAAATTTACAGGGAGGACTGTATCATAGGTTGGCTGCTCTGTTTTGGTTGCAAAACAGTAAATGAGCAGAGAAGTTCAAGCCTAAGGTAGAGTGTAATACAAAAGATCTAACAAGATCTGGCTACACCCACCCAAAACTGGAAGTGAGTGACTGAGAACAGACCACAGCACAGCTGTGCAGCTGCATTCTGTAGCATGGGGCAGTCACAAATCTGCAAGGCATGGGGACTCAGCCCGGGGAACCCTCTAATCTGCACAGTGAGTGGCTCTGCCTGGGGCAACAGAACTTCCAGAGCACAACTGTGCTCCCCAGGGCAGAGACACTTCCCAAAGTGCGAAGTTCTTCCCAGGGCAAGTGTTAATCCCCATGGACAGGGGCAGTGACACTTTTGCTACTCAGCCTCTAGCCCCAGGGCAGTCACTAATCTACACAGTGGGGCTCTTAGCAGACCACTTCCCCAGCTTAGCCTGTGCTATCCAGAACAGAGACACTTCCGGTCGAGGGCTTTTCCCAGAGCAGCTCCACAGCTTTACTGGCCAATCTTTGCAGCCTGTTTGCAGGATAGCCACTATCCATATATCTATCCCTGCTCTGCAGAGAAAGCTGGTAACCTCCTTGCCCTGAAGGCATACCCTAAGGGCTTTAAAAATGAGTAAAAAAGCCAAACGGACCATCAATAGCTTCTGTACAGAAAGAGAGCAGGTTTTCAACCCCGAGGAGACTAATAGCAGACAGTCTCCAGACAAAACCCCAAAGAAGGATGTAACTTGATTCCCATCACACAAGGCTCTCCTAGAAGAAATTATTTTTTTTAAGAAGAAAAACAATGTATTTAAAAATCCAAACATACCAAGCATAAAATATTTACACTAAAAATTATGTCTTTGAATAATAGCCACACCAATTCTTACATTTTGAGGTCACATGACAACTATTTTATTGCCAGGCAACTTATTAAAAAAATTTAAAAGCATTTACTTTTCTTTTTTCCACCTTTCCTCTCCTTTATGGGGGAAAAAGAAAGAAAAACAAACTTTTTTTAAATTTTTATTTAATAATTACTTTATATTGACAGAATCCATGCCAGGGTAATTTTTTTTTACAACATTATCCCTTGCACTTGTTTCTGTTCCGATTTTTCCCCTCCCTCCCTCCACACCCTCCCCCAGATGGCAAGCAGTCTTATATATGTTGGATATGTTGCAGTATATCCTAGAAACAATATATGTTTACAGAACCGAACAGTTCTCTTGTTGTACAGGGAGAATTGGATTCAGAAGGTATAAATAACCCGGGAAGAAAAGCAAAAATGCAGATAGTTCACATTCGTTTCCCAGTGTTCTTTCTTTGGGTGCAGCTGCTTCTGTTCGTCATTTATCAATTGAAACTCAGTTAGGTCTCTTTGTCAAAGAAATCCACTTCCATCAAAATATGTCCTCATACAATATCGTTGTCGAAGTGTATAATGATCTCCTGGTTCTGCTTATTTCACTTAGCATCAGTTCATGTAAGTCTCTCCAAGCCTCTCTGTATTCATCCTGTTGGTCATTTCTTACAGAACAATAATATTCCATAACATTCATATACCACAATTTACCCAGCCATTCTCCAATTGATGGGCATCCATTCATTTTCCAGTTTCTAGCCACTACAAACAGGGCTGCCACAAACATTTTGGCACATACAGGTCCCTTTCCCTTCTTTAGTATTTCTTTGGGATATAAGCCCAATAGAAACACTGCTGGATCAGAGGGTATGCACAATTTGATAACTTTTGGGGCATAATTCCAGATTGCTCTCCAGAATGGTTGGATTCGTTCACAACTCCACCAACAATGCATTAGTGTCCCAGTTTTCCCGCATCCCCTCCAACATTCATCATTATTTTTTCCTGTCATCTTAGCCAATCTGACAGGTATGTAGTGGTATCTCAGAGTTGTCTTAATTTGCATTTCTCTGATCAATAATGATTTGGAACACTCTTTCATATGAGTGGTAATAGTTTCAATTTCATCCTCTGAAAATTGTCTGTTCATATCCTTTGACCATTTATCAATTGGAGAATGGCTTGATTTCTTATAAATTTGAGTCAGTTCTCTATATATTTTGAAAATGAGGCCTTTATCAGAACCTTTAACTGTGAAGATGTTTTCCCAGTTTGTTGCTTCCCTTCTAATCTTTTTTGCATTAGTTTTGTTTGTACAAAGGCTTTTTAATTTGATGTAATCAAAATTTTCTATTTTGTGATCAGTAATGGTCTCTAGTTCATCTTTGGTCACAAATTTCTTTCTCCTCCACAAGTCTGAGAGATAAACTATCCTGTGTTCCTCTAATTTATTTATAATCTCGTTCTTTATGCCTAGGTCATGGGCCCATTTTGATCTTATCTTGGTATATATGGTGTTAAGTGTGGGTCCATGCCTAATTTCTGCCATACTAATTTCCAATTATCCCAGCAGTTTTTATCAAATAATGAATTCTTATCCCAGAAGTTAGGGTCTTTGGGTTTGTCAAACACTAGATTGCTATAGATGACTATTCTGTCTTGTGAACCTAACCTTTTCCACTGATCCACTAATCTATTTCTTAGCCAATAGCATATGGTTTTGGTGACTGCTGCTTTATAATATAATTTTAGATCAGGTACAGCCAGGTCACCTTCATTTGATTTTTTTTTTCATAAATTCCCTTGAGATTCTCGACTTTTTATTGTTCCATATGAATTTTGTTGTTATTTTTTCTAGATCATTAAAATATTTTCTTGGAAGTCTGATTGGTATAGCACTAAATAAATAGATTAGTTTAGGGAGTATTGTCATCTTTATTATGTTCTCTCGGCCGATCCAAGAACACTTAATATTTTTCCAATTATTTAAGTCTGACTTTATTTGTGTGGAGACTTTTTATAATTTTGCTCATATAATTCCTGACTTTCCTTTGGTAGATAGATTCCCAAATATTTTATGGTATCAACAGTTATTCTGAATGGAATTTCTCTTTGTATCTCTTGCTGTTGGGTTTTGTTGGTGATGTATAAAAATGATGAGGATTTATAGGGATTTATTTTGTAGCCAGCTACTTTGCTAAAATTATGAATTATTTCTAATAGCTTTTTAGTAGAATCTCTGGGGTTCTCTAGGTATACCATCATATCATCTGCAAAGAGTGATAGTTTGGTTTCCTCATTGCCTACTCTAATTCCTTTAATATCTTTCTCGACTCTTATTGCCGAGGCTAGTGTTTCTAATACGATATTAAATAATAATGGTGATAGTGGGCAACCTTGCTTCACTCCAGATCTTACTGGGAAAGGTTCCAGTTTTTCCCCATTGCATATGATGCTTACTGATGGTTTTAAATATATGCTCCTGACTATTTTAAGGAAAAGCCCATTTATTCCTATGTTCTCAAGTGTTTTTATTAGGAATGGATGTTGGATTTTATCAAATGCTTTTTCTGCATCTATTGAGATGATCATATGGTTTTTGTTTGTTTGGTTATTGATATAGTCAATTATGCTAATAGTTTTCCTAATATTGAACCAGCCCTGCATTCCTGGTATAAATCCTACTGGGTCGTTGTGTATTATCCTGGTGACAATTTTCTGTAATCTTTTTGCTAATATTTTATATAAGATTTTAGCATCAATATTCATTAGGGAGATTGGTCTATAATTTTCTTTTTCTGTTTTCAGCCTACCTGGTTTAGGTATCAGTACCATGTCTGTGTCATAAAAGGAGTTTGGTAGGACTCCTTCAATCCCTATTTTTTCAAATAGTTTATTTAGCATTGGAGTTAATTGTTCTTTAAATGTTTGGTAGAATTCACATGTAAATCCATCTGGTCCTGGGGATTTTTTCTTAGGGAGTTGATTGATAGTTTGTTCTATTTCTTTTTCTGAGATGGGACTGTTTAGGATATTTATTTCTTCCTCTGTTAGTTTGGGCAAGCTATATTTTTGGAGGTATTCTTCTATTTCATTTAAGTTGTCAAATTTATTGGCATAAAGTTGGGCAAAGTAACTCCTAATTATTGCTGTAATTTCCTCTTCGTTAGTGGCGAGTTCTCTCTTTTCATGTTTAAGACTAACAATTTGATTTTCCTCTTTCCTTTTTTTAATCAGATTTACTAAGGGTTTGTCAATTTTGTTGTTTTTTTCATAGAATCAACTCTTAGTTTTATTAATTAATTCAATAGTTTTTTTACTTTCAATTTTATTGATCTCTCCTTTTATTTTTAGAATTTCAAGTTTAGTGTTTGACTGGGGGTTTTTAATTTGTTCCTTTTCTAGCATTTTTAGTTGCAAGCCCAATTCATTGACCTTCTCTTTCTCTATTTTATACAAATAGGCCTCTAGAAATATGAAATTTCCCCTTATTACCGCTTTGGCTGCATCCCATACATTTTGGTATGATGTCTCATTATTATCATTTTCTTGGGTGAAGTTATTAATTATGTCTATGATTTGCTGTTTCACCCAATCATTCTTTAGTATGAGATTATTTAGTTTCCAATTATTTTTTGGTCTACTTCCTCCTGGCTTTTTGTTGAATGTAATTTTCATTGCATCGTGGTCTGAAAAGGATGCATTTACTATTTCTGCCTTACTGCATTTGAGTTTGAGGTTTTTATGTCCTAATATAAGGTCAATTTTTGTATAGGTTCCATGAACTGCTGAAAAGAAAGTGTATTCCTTTCTCTCTCCATTACATTTTCTCCAGAGATCTATCATATCTAACTTTTCTAGTATTCTATTTACCTCTTTGATTTCTTTCTCATTTATTTTGTGGTTTGATTTATCTAATTCTGAGAGTGCAAGGTTAAGATCTCCCACTATTATAGTTTTACTGTCTATTTCTTCTTGCAGCTCTCTTAATTTCTCTTTTAAGAATTCAAATGCTACACCACTTGGTGCATATATGTTTAATATAGATAGTGCTTCATTATCCATGCTACCCTTTAGCAAGATATAGTGCCCTTCCTTATCTCTTTTAATTAGATCAATTTTTCCTTTAGCTTGATCTGAGATCAGGATGACTACCCCTGCTTTTTTGACTTCACCTGAAGCATAGTAGATTTTGCTCCAACCTTTTACCTTTAACCTGCATGTATCTCCCCGCTTCAGGTGTGTTTCCTGTAAACAACATATTGTAGGATTCTGGCTTTTAATCCATTCTGCTAACCGCTTCCTCTTTATGGGGGAGTTTACCCTGTTCACATTTATGGTTAGAATGACCAATTCTGTATTACTTGCCATCTTGTTAACCCCGGTTTATGCTTTTCTCCCTTCTTTTCTTTTTACCCCCCTTCCCAGTATTAAGCTTGTGAGCACCACTTGCTTCTCACAGCCCTCCCTTTTTAATATCCCTACCCCCACCTTAGAGTTCCTCTCCCTATCTTACCCCTTTCCCTCCCAGTTTCCGTATTCCCTTCCGCTTAGCTTATTCCTTCCCTTTTCACTTTTCCCTTCTCACTTTTCAATGAGGTGGGAGAAGTTTCACCATAGATTGAATATATCTAAAATTTTTCTCTTAAAGCCAATTCTGAAGGCAGTAAGATACCCACTATATTCATCCCCCTCCATTCTTTCTCTCAGATATAATAGAAGAAATTATAAAAAAATATCTTAAAAGAGAGCTAGAATAAAAATGGGGAAAGGAAAGAGAAGCTATGCAAGAGAATACAGAAAAAGCTTATAAATCACATAAGAAAAAATTGATAAAGTGGAAAAAGAAAACAACTTCCTGAAATGTGAATTGGAAAAGATAAGAACTCCCAAGAAAGTAAGATTTGTGAATTGGGAAAAAAAAAAAAACACCTCATTAAAAAAAATAAATTAGTGAAATGTGAAAAAATTTCATAGAGGAAAACAACTCATTTAGAAACTCAATTGGGCATATACAAAAAGAAGTAAGAAAGCTAATGAAGAAAATAACTCATTAAAAATCAGAACTGAACAAATAGAAATGAATGATTCATTGAGATATCAAGAATCAGTCAAACAAAACCAAAAAATAAGAAAAAAGAAGAAGAAAAAAATAGAAAAAATGTTAAATATATACTTGGAAAAACAACAGACATGGAAAATAGATCTAGGAGAGATAATCTGAGGATTATTGGATTTCCTGAAAATTATGATAAAAAAAAAGAGCCTAGACACTATTTCACAGGAAATCAAGAAAGAAAACTGCCCAGATGTAATAGAACCCGAAGGTAAAATAGGCATTGAAAGAATTCATTAAACACTTTCTGAAAAAGACCCTAAAATAAAAACTCCAAGAAATATTGTGGCTAAATTTCAGAACTATTAAACTAAGGAAAAAATATTACAACCAACCAGAAAAAAATAATTCAATTACAGAGGAGCCACAATAAGGATCACTCAAGATCAGGCTGCCTCAATATTAAAGGATCGAAGGGCCTGAAATCTGATATTCCAAAAGGTAAAAGAACTTGGAATGCAGCTAAGAATAAACTACCCAGATAAGGTGAGCATTTTCTTCCCAGGAAGAAGATGGATATTTAATAAGACAGATGAATTCCATTTGTTTCTAAGGAAAAAAAACAGAACTAAGCAAAAAATTTGACCTCCAACATAGGACTCGAGAGAAGCAGAAAAAGGTAAAAACACCACTTGAGAATAGTATTTCTATTATGGATATAAATAAAGAGTACATGTATAATTTGATTTTCCTGATATAACATAAAAAGGAAAGTAAAAATGTAAAGAGGACAGTATCAAAAAAAGGGAAAAGGGGAGATATAAAGAGGGAAATTACATCCCACAAAGAGGCAAAGGAAACTTATCATATATATCTGAGGGAATTTAGAGAGGGGGAGGAACATTATGTGAATCTTACTCTCATCAGAGTTGGCTCAGAGAGAAAATAATTGACATATTTGGTTTACAGAGAAACTTCTCTCACCTCATTAAAAAGTGGGAGAAGAAAAGGAAAAAATAAGGGAAAGATATTAGAAAGGGGAAGGGAGGGATTCTAAAGAGGGAGAGCTGCGTGAGGCAAGTGGTGCTCTAAGTTTAATACTGAGGAAAGGGGTAAAGGGGAATAAGAAAAATAAAAGCATAATCTGGGGATAATAAGATGGAAGGAAATACAGAATTAGTCATTTTAACCATAAATGGGAATGGGATGAACTCTCCCATAAAGCAGAAGCAGATAGCAGACTGGACCAAAAGTCAGAACCCTACAATAAGTTATTTACAAGAAACACATTTAAAGCAGGGAGATACATACAGAGTAAAGGTAAAAGGCTGGAGCAGACTCTATTATGCTTCAGGTGAAGTAAAAAAAGCAGGGGTAGCCATCCTTATCTCAGATCAAGCAAAAACAAAAATTGATCTAATTAAAAGAGATAAGGAAGGAAACTATATCTTGCTAAAGGATAGCATAGACAATGAAGCAATATCAATACTAAACATATATGCACCAAGTGGTATAGCATCTAACTTCCTAAAGGAGAAGTTAAGAGAGTTGCGAGAAGAAATAGACAGTAAAACTATAATAGTGGGAGATCTCAACCTTGCACTCTCAGAATTATATAAACCACAAAACAAATAAGAAAGAAGTTAAAGAGGTAAATGGAATATTAGGAAAATTAGGTATGATAGATCTTTGGAGAAAACTGAATGTAGACAGAAAGGAATATACTTTCTTCTCAGCAGTTCATGGAACCTATACAAAAACTGACCATATTTTAGGACATAAAGCCCTCAAAATTAAATGGAGGAAGACAGAAATAGTAAATGCATTCTTTTCAGATCATGATGCAATAAAAACTACATTCAACAAAAAGCTAGGGGTAAATAGACCAAAAAGTAATTAGAAACTAAATAATCTCATCTTAAAGAATAATTGAGTGAAACAGCAAATTATAGACACAATTAATAATTTCACCCAAGAAAATGACAACAATGAGACATCATACCAAATTTGTGGGATGCAGCCAAAGCGGTAATGAGCGAAAATTTTCAATCTTTAGAGGCTTACTTGAATAAAATAGAGAAAGAGAAGATCAATGAATTGGGCTTGCAACTTAAAAAGCTAGAAAAAGACCAAATTAAAAAACCCCAATCAATTACTAAACTTGAAATTCTAAAATTAAAAGGAGAAATTAATAATATTGAAAGTAAAAAAAAATAAAACTATTGAATTAAGAAATAAAACTAAGAGATGGTTTTATGAAAAAACCAATAAAAAAAGATAAACCTTTGGTAAATCTGATTAGAAAAAGGAAAGAGGAAAATCAAATTGTTAATCTTAAAAATGAAAAGAGAGAACTTTCCACCAATGAAGAAGAAATTAGAGCAATAATAAGGAGTTACTTTGCTCAACTTTATGCCAATAAATTTGATAACCTAAGTGAAATGGATGACTACCTCCAAAAATATAGGCTTCTCAGATTAACAGAGGAGGAAGTAAATTGCTTAAACTGTCCCATTTCAAAAAGAGAAATAGAACAAACTATTAATCAACTCCCTAAGAAAAAATCCCCAGGACCAGATGGATTTACATGTGAATTCTACCAATAATTTAAAGAACAATTGGCCCCAATGCTATATAAACTATTTGAAAAAATAGGGAATGAAGGAGTCCTACCATATTCCTTTTATGACACAGACATGGTATTGATACCTAAACCAGGTGGGTTGAAAACAGAGAAAGAATATTATAGACCAATCTTCCTAATGAATATTGATGCTAAAATCTTAAATAGAATATTACTACAGAAAATCATACCCAGGATAATACACCATGACCAACTAGTATTTATACCAGGAATGCAGGGCTGGTTCAATATTAGGAAAACTATCAGTATAATTGACCATATTAATAAGCAAATTAACAAAAACCTATGATCATCTCAATAGATGCAGAAAAAGCATTTGATAAAATCCAACATCCATTCCCATTAAAAACACTTGAGAGTATAGGAATAAATGGACTTTTCCTTAAAATAATCAGCAGCATCTATTTAAAACTATTAGTAAGCATCATATGTAATGGGGAAAAACTGCAACCATTCTCAGTAAGATCAGGAGTGAAACAAGGTTGCCCACTATCACATTACTATACAATATTGTATTAGAAATGCTAGCTTCGGCAATGAGATGAGAAAAATATTAAAGGAATTAGAGTAGGTAATGAGGAAACAAAATTATCACTCTTTGCTGATGATATGATGGTATACTTAGAGAACCCCAGAGATTCTACTAAAAAGCTATGAGAAATAATCCACACCCTTTAGCAAAGTTGCAGCATACAAAATAAAACCACTAAGTCATCAGCATTCTTTTATATCACTAACAAAATCCAATAGTTAGAGTTAAAAAGAGAAATTCCATTTAAAATAACTACTGATAGTGTAAAATATTTGGGAATCTATCTGCCAAAGGAAAATCAGGAACTATGTGAATAAAACTACAGAACACTTTCCACACAAATAAAGTCTACTCCATTGGAAAAATATTAAATCCTCTTGGATAGGGTGAGCAAATATAATAAAGATGACAATCCTCCCTAAACTAATTTATTTATTTAGCACTATACCAATCAGACTCCCAAAAAACTATTTTAGTGACCTAGAAGAAATAACAAAGTTCATATAGATAAACAAAAGGTCAAGAATTTCAAGGGAACTAATGAAAAAACTCAAATGAAGGTGGTCTAGCTGTACCAGATCTAAAATTATATTATAAAGCAGTGGTCAACAAAACCATTTCGTATTGGTTAAAAAGCAGACTAGTTGATCCGTGGAATAGGTTAGGTTCCAAGGAAAAAACAGTCAACAACTTTAATAATCTAGTGTTTGACAAACCCAAAGACCCAGCTTTTGGGATAAGAATTCACTGTTGACAAAACTGCTGGGAAAATTGGAAATTAATATGGCAGAAACTAAGCACTGACCCACACTTAACACCATACATCAAGATAAGGTCAAAATGGGTTCATGACCTAGACAGAAAGAATGAGATTATAAATAAATTAGAAGAACATAGGATAGTTTACCCGTCAGATCTGTGGAGGAGGAAGGAAGCTGTGACCAAAGAAGAACAAGAGACCATTATTGCTCACAAAACAGAAAATTTTGATTATGTCAAATTAAAAAGTTTTTTGTACAAACAATACTAATGCAGACAAGATTAGAAGAGAAGCAATAAACTGGGAAAACATTTTTACAGTCAAAGGTTCTGATAAAGGCCTCATTTCCAAAACATATAGAGGATTGACTCTAATTTATAAGAAATCAAGCCATTCTCCAATTTGTAAATGGTCAAAGGATATGAACAGACAATTCTCAGATGAAGAAACTGAAACTATTTTTAGCCATATGAAAAGATGCTCCAAGTCATTATTAATTAGAGAAATGCAAATTATGACAACTCTGAGATACCACTACATACCTGTCAGATTGGCTAGAATGACAGGGAAAGATAATATGGAATGTTGGAGGGGATGTGGGAAAACAGGGACACTGATACATTGTTGGTGGAATTGTGAACACTTCCAGCCATTCTGGAGAGCAATTTGGAACTATGCTCAAAAACTTATCAAACTGTATATATCCTTTGACCCAGCAGTGTTACTTCTGGGCTTATATCCCAAAGAGATATTGAAGAAGGAAAAGGGACCTGTATGTGCAAGAATGTTTGTGGCAGCCCTCTTTTTAGTGCCCAGAAACTGGAAAGTGAGTGGATGCCCATCAATTGAAGAATGGCTGAATAAATTGTGGTATATGAATGTTATGGAATATTATTGTTCTGTAAGAAATGACCAGCAGGATGATTTCAGAAAGGCCTGGAGAGACTTACATGAACTGATGCTGAATGAAATGAGCAGGATTAGAGCTCATTATATACTTCAGCAACAATACTCTGTGTTGGTCAATTCTGATGGATGTGGCTCTCTTCTACAATGAGATGAACAAGATCAGTTCCAATAGAGAATAATGAACTGAACCAGCTACACTCAGGGAAAGAACTCTGAGAGATGACAATTAACAACTACATAGAATTCCCAATCCCTCTATTTCTGTCTGCCTGCATTTTTGATTTCCTTCACTGGTTTTAATTGTACACTATTTCAAAGTCCAATTCTTCTTGTGCAGCAAAATAACTGTATGGAGAGGTATATATATATTGTATCTAACATGTACATTAACATATTTAACATGTATTGGTCTACCTGCCATCTGGGGGAGGAGGTGGGGGGAAGAAGGGGAAAAATTGGAACAAAAAGTTTTGCAATTATCAATGCTGAAAAATTACCTGTCCATGTATCTTGTAAATAGAAAGTTATAATTTAAAAAAAGTTTTATAAGGTTTTAAGAGAGAAGTTGAAATCCCAACCAGTTATAGTCAGGGGCTACTTTGAATGAAGCCAGACACAGAACTGTCCATCTTAATGGAAATTCCTTGCTCCTCCTGCACCCCCTCTGTTTTTGAATATATTGGTATCCCATCATTCACCTCCATGGAGAAATCCCAGTAGATGAATGGTGGTAAAAGTCACATGCCTGTGTTTCCCATAGAAACCTGAGGTCTGTCACTAGAAGGATTGCATGATCTAGCCTGCTCTACTCATTCTGTTCAGTTTCAAATCTATAACACTGACCACATATAGCACCTGTTCACAATATATGCTCCGATGACTGAGCACTATCCACTTGGGTCTTTTTATATGAATTGATTGCACAAACAACTGTGTGATTATTTCACTTTCCTCAGGGCAGGTCCCTACTTATACTACCAAGTTTTACTAGCAAAAATCCTCAAAGGCATACATTTCATCAATATTTTTTAATTGTCATAAATTTATTCTTATCAAGGGGAAAAAACAAAAACTTCCAGACCAATTCCCAATCCTTTCACTTCAAGTATTCCCATGTACTTCTGATTTCTGTACAGTCCTATAAGTCATGTTCCTGGCTTAGGGTCGCCTGAATTCTTCCAAGTTACTTTGATTTTAGGCATTTCACTTTTATAGTTAGGCCATGTCCACTAACAGGAAGACTTGAGGATTGTGAATAAGAGCACCACCAAGGCTCAAAGGCAAGGAAGAAACTTGGAAGAAACTGGTGAATGGTAGGGGTTAGGAGAGGACAGAGGGGGAAGAAAAATGGAGGAGGGAGGAGATGGGGAAATTAATTAGGAGGAAACAGGCATCCAGTAGAAATAAGATAAATTCTGAAGACCCTTGGAGCATCTCTCAGTAGTATGTTGGGTGATATCCTTATTAGCATTTCATGCTTAGCTCCCATGGGGTAGCCTAGAGACAGAAAAGACAGTAGAGCCCAACAGAGTGGGATAGATAAAGATGTCTAAATTATAGACCAAATTACAAAGGCTATTCAGAGTCTCCCTGCATCAGCATCCCAACTAGATTCCCTTAACTGCTGAGAGAAACAGTTATCATCCAACCCTGAGAAAACAAAGAATAGGCAACAAGGGTGAGGGAAATGACTTTCTAAAGGAAAGGGATTGATAGTAAATCTATTTTCAGTAAGTATACTGAAAAATCACCAGAGTAATTGATTAAAACAGGCACAAGGTGACCGAGGAAAACTGAATAAGCATTAAAAGAATCTAGGACTAGGAAGAAATAAGAAGAAAAAGAGAATCATTTCAAAGGGCAAATACCTTAAAACAAAGAAAGTTTCATCAAATTTCTCTGCAGAAAGATAAAGTAAGGGAGAGATAAGGACAGACCTTGTCAAATTTTACTAGTTGAGGGAACTATCCCAGAAAGGATACCCCCTCTCTATCTTTAGGGTCTTAGATGTTTAATGTTTTGAGAGGATCAGTAATTTATTTCATCCTAGAACAAATATTTGTCAGGGGCAGAACTCGAACTCAGGTCTTCTTGGCTTTAAGGTCAGGGCTCTCACTATTATGTAGTACATTGCTTCTCAAGAAGGAATCCTAATTGATTGTAGGCTTCCTTCTTAAATGACAACTACCCCCAAACTTCTAGAATGATTTACGAGAACAAGAAAAGAGTTAAGGGAAATCGTCAAAGAAATACTTAAAAAACAATGATTCAGAAAAGATGACGGTTCTGAAGTCTGCTCTCAGGACTGGGTGTCCCTGTCCAAGATGACACTATCTTAGTGACTTCACTTCAATCCCTGCCTAATTCTCCATTCTGTTTCAACTCTCTGCCTGCTGCTTGCTCTTTCATGCAAGCTTTCCCCCACAAAGCTTCCCTTGATGTTTGGACTTTCATTATTGGATAATAACTCTTTAAGTGAAGGACATTTTATTTTGTTTTATTTGTATTCCTAGTACAGAATAGATACTGAACAACTTCTTTATCCATTTGTCTGTTGGTTTCTCTTTCTATCTAGAAAATATAACTTTAAAGAAAGAAATTCTAATTCTTTACAGATTTGAATTTAGAAAAAAAATTTAGCCATAATATAACTATAGATGCTCAGAAAAAGAAAATAAAAAATTTGGCTTGCAACAATATACATAAGGAAAAATGATAGAATAATTTGTTTTTATAAAGATCAAAAGAACGCTTATTTAAGAATCCCATAAATTAACTCCCAAGAAACCATTTTACTGACCTAGAAAAAAATAACAACAAAATTCATCTGGAAGAACAAAAGGTCAAGAATTTTAAGGGAATTAATAAAAAAAAATGCCAATGAAAGTGGCCTAGCTGTACTAGATTTAAAACTATATAATATAGTAATATAAAGTAACAATCATCAAAACCATTTGGTACCGGCTAAGAAATAGAATAGTTGATCAATGGAATAGGTTAGGTTCACAGGACAAAATAGTCAATGATTATACTAATCTAGTGTTTGACAAACCCAAAGACCCCAGCTATTGGGATAAGAATTCACTATTTGACAAAAACTGATGGGAAAACTGGAAACTAGTATGGCACAAACTAGGCATTGACCTGCACCTAACACCATATACCAAGATAAGTTTGAAGTGAGTTTAAAAGCTACACATAAAGAATGATATTATAAACAAATTAGAAAAACATAGTATAGTTTGCCTTTCAGATCTATGGAGGAAGAAGGAAGAAGGATCAACGAACTAGAGATCATTATTGAAAACAAAATTGATCATTTTGATTATGTTAAGTTAAAAAGGTTTAATACAAACAAAACTAATGCAAACAAAATTAGAAGGGAAGCAATAAACTGGGAAAAGATTTTTACATTCAAAAGTTCTGATAAAAACTTCATTTCTAAAATACATAGAGAACTGACTCAAATTTATAAGAATTCAAGCCATTCTCCAATTGAATATTCAAGGATATGAATAGACAATTTTCAGATGAAAAAATTGGAACTATTTCTAGTCATATGAAAAGGTGCTCTAAATCACTACTGATCAGAGAAATGTACATTAAGACACTCTAAGATACCACTACACACCTCTCAGATTGGCTAAGATGACAGGAAAAGATAATGATGATTATTGGAGGGGATGTGGGAAAACTGGGACACTGATACATTGTTGGTGGTATTGTGAAGTGATCCAACCATTCTGGAGGGCAATTTGGAACTATGCCCAAAGGGCTATCAAACTATGAATGACCCAGCAGTGTTTCTACTGCGCTTATATCCCAAAGAGATCTTAAAGGAGGGAAAGGGATACACATGTGCAAAAAATGTTTGTGGCAGCCCTTTTTGTAGTGACAAGAAAATGGAAACTGAGTGGATACCCATCAATTGGAAAATGGCTGAATAAGTTATGGTGTGTGAATGCTATGGAATAATATAGTTCTATAAGAAACGACCAGCAGGATGATTTCAGAGAGGCCTGGAAAAACTTACCTGAACTGATGCTAAGTGAAATGAACAAAACCAGGAGATCATTATACACGGCAACAAAAAGATTATATGATGAATGTGGCTTTCTTCAAGAATGATATGATTCTGACCAGTTCCAATTGTTTAGTGATGAAGAGAGCCATCAATATGAAGAGAGAGGACTGTGCGAATTATCAAAAAGCATTTTCACTCTTTTTGTTATTGTTTGCTTGTGTTTTATTTTGCTTCTCATTTTTTTCTGGTTTGATTTGATTTTTCTTGTGAGGCAAGATAATTGTATAAATATGTATGTACATATTGGATTTAATATGTATTTCTACCATGTTTAACACATATTGGATTAAGTAATCCATCTAGAGAAGGGGGATGGGGAAAGGGGAAGAAAATTGGAACACTAGATTTTGCAAGGGCTAATGTTGAATAATTGTCCATGCATATGTTGTGAAAACTAAAAAGCTTTAATAAAGGAAAACCAATTTAAAATAATTCTACAAATTAAGAACAATGGACTTGAAGATAGGATGCAAAGAAATAAACATTGCAGGCTTTACTGATCAAATAATAAGAAAATACAAATATAAATTCTAAGAAATAACATAGCAAAGTGACCTGAATATCAAAAGCAGACAGAATGAACACAAAGGAATTCCATATTTAAATCACGAAGAAAATTGTAGTCAAGTGTTGGAATCCTTACTAACTGCTAACTAATTAGAGTTGATCTAATCTTACAAGAAGATTTTGGCCAGAACCTGAAACAAGGTACTAAGTAGAACTAATTAATACAAGGCTTGTGTTCACACCTTTACTCATTGGAGTCCACAAGTATGCTAGCTTCACAAAGTACACTTTCTAACTTCAAGGGAGTCCACACCTCCCTTAAAGCTCGTTGGGCCAGAGAGCACTATGGGAGAAAACCCATAATCCCATTCTCTCAAAAGAGTCAGATAAAAGGCCAGCGATGAGGGATCTATGGCAGAATACATTTTTTCCTCTTGACTGGCTGGTGGCAGACGAAGAGTTTACAGAGGAAGAAGCTACAAGACGAGGTTTCAGTGGACAACCAGATTCATCTTCATCTCACACCACTGTAGCTGGTGGCTGGGCTCCTCAGAAGGAGTCAAGAGAGACATTCCATCTCTGTGTTGGTTGGAGGCTGAAGAAAGCAGAGGCAGAGGCTGAAGGACAGAACCTTTGGATTTGGAGACATCCGAAGGGTTCTAAGCCTCTAAGCCCTGTGTTTTGAGAAGAACAAGAACTCCAACATTTGAACTCATAACAGTCAAGTTTCATAATTACAACAGCAAACAAACTTCTTTGGGGGGAGAACCAAGGGAAATAATGCTTCAAAGATTATTGAACTGAACAGAATAGCACAGGATTACTCAATACTTCTAAGTAGCAGGAGAAGAGGAGAAGAAGGATTGGTGGTGGTGGTGGTGGTGATAGTGGTGACTTTTATTAAGTGTTTTATGGTTTGCAAAATGCTTTAGATATGTTATCTTGTTTTTATTCTCACAGTGCTATAAAGTGAGTGGTACTATTATCCTATTTTACAAATGAGAAAACTAAAGTTGAGAAAGATTGATCGAGGAACCAGAAATAGGATTCTATAACGCTGACCCTGAACACAAAGAAAAACAATTGGATGTTCACTAAAAGGGAATAAATTTTAACCATTTCTTTAAAAAGAACCCATAGAAGAGCAGGATATTCAATATGCAAGCTAACAAATAAATCTATCACCTAATAATCATTAAGTACCTACCATATGAAAGATGTTATGCAAAGTATTTGCCTTTTAGAAGTTATTAGGAGAAAAACACGTTTATACATACATACATATATATGTCTGGGTGTATATACATGTGTACATAGATATTTATTTATATATATCATGGGTTCGTAGTATATACATGTGTAGATAGATATTTATTTATGTACATTATGGATTTGTAGTACATATAAAAATAGATGCTACATACTCTTTGGGTGGTGGTTACTTGGAGAAAATATTTTAGAGGCACCCAGATGGTACAGTGGATAGAACACTAGACCTGGAAGGCTAAGACCTGAGTTCAAATCCAACCTCAGACACTTGACACATACTGTCTGTGTAACCCTACGCAAGTCATGTAACCCCAATTGCCTTGGAAACAAGTACTTTACACAGAAGGTAGTGTTTGAATTTAACTGAGTCTTAAAGATAATGAGGGATTCTAAGAGTCAGAATTATTAGATAAGGCATAGCAGGAAAAGAGATACTAAAAGATATTTATGTAAAAGATACTAATGATACTCATAACAGATATAAAAAGAACAATAAAAGATGCAAAAATTCTAATGAAAGATAAAATGAAAGACTAAGGCCAGATGAGGACACAAATGTGGGTGGGGGAATATTCTTGAGGTTTCTTTGATTTTCTTTTAAAACAACAACTCATACATTGCCTAAGTAATTGTAATTATAAAGGCAAAGGCAGACATCAATGGGTTAAAGAAGCTGAAAGGTAATGGGAAAAATCAGTAGAAAATTAGGTAGGAAAATTGAATTAATAGTTCAAAGAAAAACAGCTCCATCCTCTCATTAATAAATCACTATTATAGGCTGTAGGATAATATAGAAGAACATCTCTCTGATGGGAAGGGAAGAAAGTGGGACATGGAAACCCAGTTAATTACTGGTCAAGATTCTGGTGAAGTTTATGAAAGATTTCAATCTCTGCCTTTGCCTCTGGTGATGGAAGAATGAGGCTAAAGTATGGGAGGGGGAGGATGGAGGTCCTCACTCTAGAGTGGGAGCTGAGCTCAGGCAGCAGAAAGAGAATGATCTGTCAGCATAATGAAGCAAGTCCACAGGTGTGGGAGCTGGGAAGATAAGGGTTTCCTAATAA